>NC_069499.1:84197016-84522016 GCF_027579735.1 Bombina bombina
TTTGTTCACCTTCCATCCGTGAGATCTGAGAAAGGCTAGGACGATGTCCGTATGAGCCTTTGCTTTTGACAGGGACGACGCTTGAATCAGGATGTCGTCCAAGTAAGGTACTACTGCAATGCCCCTTGGTCTTAGAACCGCTAGAAGGGACCCTAGTACCTTTGTGAAAATCCTTGGAGCAGTGGCTAATCCGAATGGAAGTGCCACAAACTGGTAATGCTTGTCCAGAAAAGCGAACCTTAGGAAGTGATGATGTTCCTTGTGGATAGGAATATGTAGGTACGCATCCTTTAAATCCACGGTAGTCATAAATTGATTTTCCTGGATAGTAGGTAGGATTGTTCGAATAGTTTCCATTTTGAACGATGGTACCCTGAGAAATTTGTTTAGGATCTTTAGATCCAAAATTGGTCTGAATGTTCCCTCTTTTTTGGGAACTATGAACAGATTGGAATAAAATCCCATTTCTTGTTCTCTTATTGGAACTGGATGTATCACTCCCATCTTTAACAGGTCTTCTACACAATGTAAGAATGCCTGTCTCTTTATTTGGTTTGAAGATAATTGAGACCTGTGGAACCTTCCCCTTGGGGGTAGTTCCTTGAATTCCAGGAGATAACCTTGAGAAACTATTTCTAGCCCCCAAGGATCCTGAACATCTCTTGCCCAAGCCTGAGCAAAGAGAGAAAGTCTGCCCCCCACTAGATCCGGTCCCGGATCGGGGGCTATCCCTTCATGCTGTTTTGGTAGCAGTGGTAGGCTTCTTGGCCTGCTTACCCTTGTTCCAGCCTTGCATTGGTTTCCAGGCTGGTTTGGGTTGTGAAGTATTACCCTCTTGCTTAGAGGATACAGAATTAGAGACTGGTCCGTTTCTGCGAAAGGGACGAAAAACAGAATTTATGTTTACCTGATAAATTACTTTCTCCAACGGTGTGTCCGGTCCACGGCGTCATCCTTACTTGTGGGATATTCTCTTCCCCAACAGGAAATGGCAAAGAGCCCAGCAAAGCTGGTCACATGATCCCTCCTAGGCTCCGCCTACCCCAGTCATTCGACCGACGTTAAGGAGGAATATTTGCATAGGAGAAACCATATGGTACCGTGGTGACTGTAGTTAAAGAAAATAAATTATCAGACCTGATTAAAAAAACCAGGGCGGGCCGTGGACCGGACACACCGTTGGAGAAAGTAATTTATCAGGTAAACATAAATTCTGTTTTCTCCAACATAGGTGTGTCCGGTCCACGGCGTCATCCTTACTTGTGGGAACCAATACCAAAGCTTTAGGACACGGATGAAGGGAGGGAACAAATCAGGTCACCTAAATGGAAGGCACCACGGTTTGCAAAACCTTTCTCCCAAAAATAGCCTCAGAAGAAGCAAAAGTATCAAACTTGTAAAATTTGGTAAAAGTGTGCAGTGAAGACCAAGTCGCTGCCCTACATATCTGATCAACAGAAGCCTCGTTCTTGAAGGCCCATGTGGAAGCCACAGCCCTAGTGGAATGAGCTGTGATTCTTTCGGGAGGCTGCCGTCCGGCAGTCTCGTAAGCCAATCTGATGATGCTTTTAATCCAAAAAGAGAGAGAGGTAGAAGTTGCTTTTTGACCTCTCCTTTTACCGGAATAAACAACAAACAAGGAAGATGTTTGTCTAAAATCCTTTGTAGCTTCTAAATAGAATTTTAGAGCGCGAACAACATCCAAATTGTGCAACAAACGTTCCTTCTTTGAAACTGGTTTCGGACACAGAGAAGGTACGATAATCTCCTGGTTAATGTTTTTGTTAAACACTAAAAAACTCTAAGCCATCTCCGTGGAGATGTTGCCTGTACAACGGCAAAGAGAATGACTGGGGTAGGCGGAGCCTAGGAGGGATTATGTGACCAGCTTTGCTGGGCTCTTTGCCATTTCCTGTTGGGGAAGAGAATATCCCACAAGTAAGGATGACGCCGTGGACCGGACACACCTATGTTGGAGAAATTAGGCTTATTTTTAGCCTTAAAAGACCTATCCTGTGGGAGGGCGTGGCCCTTTCCCCCAGTGATGTCTGAAATAATATCTTTCAAATCAGGTCCAAATAATGTTTTACCTTTGAAAGGAATGTTAAGCAATTTTGTATTGGAAGACACATCCGCTGACCAAGACTTTAGCCAAAGCACTCTGCGCACCACGACAGCAAACCCTGAATTTTTCGCCGCTAATCTAGCTAATTGCAAAGCGGCATCTAAAACAAAAGAGTTAGCCAATTTAAGTGCTTGAACTCTGTCCATAACCTCCTCATACGAAGATTCTTTACTGAGCGATTTTTCTAGTTCCTCGAACCAGAAACACGCTGCCGTAGTGACAGGAACAATGCATGAAATTGGTTGTAGAAGGTAACCTTGCTGTACAAAAATCTTTTTAAGCAAACCCTCTAATTTCTTATCCATAGGATCTTTGAAAGCACAACTATCTTCGATAGGAATAGTAGTGCGTTTGTTTAGAGTAGAAACCGCCCCCTCGACCTTGGGGACTGTCTGCCATAAGTCCTTTCTGGGGTCGACTATAGGAAATAATTTCTTAAATATAGGGGGGGGGAACAAAAGGTATGCCGGGCCTTTCCCACTCTTTATTTACTATGTCCGCCACCCGCTTGGGTATAGGAAAAGCGTCGGGGGGCACCGGAACCTCTAGGAACTTGTCCATCTTACAAAATTTCTCTGGAATGACCAAATTGTCACAATCATCCAGAGTAGATAACACCTCCATAAGCAGTGCACGGAGATGTTCTAATTTAAATTTAAATGTCACAACATCAGGTTCAGCTTGATGAGAAATTTTTCCTGAATCTGAAATTTCTCCATCAGACAAAACCTCCCTCATGGCCCCTTGAGAATGGTGTGAGGGTATGTCAGAACAGTTATCATCAGCGTCCTCTTGCTCTTCAGTGTTTAAAACAGAGCAATCGCGCTTTCTCTGATAAGTAGGCATTTTGGATAAAAGATTTGCTATGGAGTTACCCATTACAGCCGTTAATTGTTGCATGGTAATAAGTATTGGCGCACTAGATGTACTAGGGGCCTCCTGTGTGGGCATAACTGGTGTAGACACAGTAGGGGATGATGTAGTATCATGTTTACTCCCCTCATCTGAGGAATCATCTTGGGCAATATCATTATCTGTTGCATTACTGTCCTTACTTTGTTTGGACACTATGGCACAATTATCACATAAATTTAAATGGGGAGACACATTGGCTTTCATACATATAGAACATAGCTTATCTGATGGTACAGACATGTTAAACAGGCTTAAACTTGTCAACAAAGCACAAAAAACGTTTTAAAATAAAACCGTTACTGTCACTTTAAATTTCAAACTGAAAACACTTTATTACTGAATATGTGAAAAAGTATGAAGGAATTGTTCAAAATTTACCAAAATTTCACCAGTGTCTTAAAGCATTAAAAGTATTGCACACCAAATTTCAGAGCTTTAACCCTTAAATTAACGGAACCGGAGCCGTTTTTACATTTAACCCCTATACAGTCCCAGAATGAGGCTCTGTCTATAACTAGAAAGGCCCCCATCTGAAAAAGGTGTCCAACACAGTGCCTGCCGTTTTTCTAAACGTTCCCCAAGATTATAATACCAATAAATAGTTAGAATCTGCATAATATGCCTAGTAAAGCAATTGTTTTAGCCCAGAAAAATGTCTACCAGTTTTTAAGCCCTTTTTGAAGCCCTTTATTCTTTTATGTTTAACTAAGAAAATGGCTTACCGGTCCCCATGAGGGGAAATGACAGCCTTCCAGCATTACATGGTCTTGTTAGAAATATGGCTAGTCATACCTTAAGCAGAAAAGACTGCTAACTGTTTCCCCCAACTGAAGTTACTTCATCTCAACAGTCCTGTGTGGAAACAGCAATCGATTTTAGTTACTGTCTGCTAAAATCATCTTCCTCTCACAAACAGAAATCTTCATCCTTTTCTGTTTCAGAGTAAATAGTACATACCAGCACTATTTTAAAATAACAAACACTTGATAGAAGAATAAAACTACATTTAAACACCAAAAAACTCTTAACCATCTCCGTGGAGATGTTGCCTGTGCAACGGCAAAGAGAATGACTGGGGTGGGCGGAGCCTAGGAGGGATCATGTGACCAGCTTTGCTGGGACTCTTTGCCATTTCCTGTTGGGGAAGAGAATATCCCACAAGTAAGGATGACGCCGTGGACCGGACACACCAATGTTGGAGAAATCAATGTTAGACTTCTCTTGTCTGACAAAGACAGAGTCAGACACTGAATCTACCTGGAAACCTAAAAAGGTTACCCTTGTCTGAGGAATCAATGAACTATTTGGTAAATTGATCCTCCAACCATGATCTTGAAGAAACAACACAAGTCGATTCGTATGAGATTCTGTTAAATGTGAAGACTGAGCAAGTACCAAGATATCATCCAAATAAGGAAATACCAATACCCTGTTCTCTGAATACAGACAGAAGGGCACCGAGAACCTTTGTAAAAATTCTTGGAGCTGATGCTAAGCCAAACGGTAGAGCAACAAAACTGGTAATGCTTGTCTAAAAAAAGAGAATCTCAGAAACTAAAAGTGATCTGGATGAATCGGAATATGCAGATATGCATCCTGTAAATCTATTGTAGACATATAATGCCCTTGCTGAACAAAAGGCAGGATAGTCCTTACAGTTACCATTTTGAATGCTGGTATACTTACATAACGATTCAATATTGATAGATCCGGAACTGGTCTGAAGGAATTGACCTTCTTTGGTACAATGAAGAGATAGAATAAAACCCCAGCCCCTGTTCCAGAACTGGAACTGGCATAATTACTCCAGCCAACTCTAGATCTGAAACACATTTCAGAAATGCTTGAGCCTTTGCTTGGTTTACTGGGACACGGGAAAGAAAAAAATCTCTTTGCAGGAGGCCTTAACTTGAAGCTAATTCTGTACCCTTCTAAAACAATGTTCTGAAACCAGAGATTGTGAACGAAATTGATCCAAATTTCTTTGAAAAGAACGTAAACTGACCCATACCAGCTGAGCTGGAATGAGGGCCGCACCTTCATGGGGACTTAGGAGCTGGCTTTGGGTTTCTATAAGGCTTGGATATATTCCAAAGTGAAGAAGGTTTCCAAACTGATACCGCTCCTGAGGATGAAGGATCAGGCTTTTGTTCCTTGTTGTAATGAAAGGAACGAAAACAATTATTAGACCTAAATTTACCTCAGATTTTTTATCCTGTGGTAAAAAAAGTTCCCTTCCTTCCAGTAACAGTTGAGATAAAAGAATCCAACTGAGAACCGAATAATTTATTACCCTGGAAAGAAAGGGATAGCAAAGTTGACTTAGAAGACATATCAGCATTCCAAGTTTTAAGCCATAAAGCTCTTCTAGCTAAAATAGTTAGAGACATATACCTGACATCAATTCTAATGATATCAAAGATGGCATCACAAATAAAATAATTAGCATGTTATAGAATAATAATGCTATGAGAATTATGATCTGTTACTTGTTGCGCTAAAGCTTCTAACCAAAAAGTTGAAGCTGCAGCAACATCCGCTAAAAATATAGCAGGAGTAGAGACAGCCCCTTTAACCTTAGGGATTTTGTCCCAAACTCTAATCTGTCAGATGGCACAGGATAAAATTGCTTAAAACGTTTTAAAAGGAGTAAATGAATTACCCAAAATATTCCATTCCCTGGAAATTACTTCAGAAATAGCATCAGGGACAGGAAACACTTCTGGAATAACTACAGGAGATTTAAAAACCTTATTTAAACGTTTAGTTTTAGTATCAAGAGGACCAGAATTCTCTATTTCTAATGCAATTAAAACTTCTTTAAGTAAAGAACGAATAAATTCCATCTTGAACAAATACAAAGATTTATCAGCATCAACCTCTGAGACAGAAACCTCTGAACCAGAAGAACCATTATCAGTATCAGAATGATGATGTTCATTTAAAAATTCATCTGAAAAAAGAGAAGTTTTAAAAGACTTTTATGTATACTAGAAGGAGAAATAACAGACATAGCCTTCTTAATGGATTTAGAAACAAAATCTCTTATGTTATCAGGAACACTCTGAGTATTAGATGTTGACGGAACAGCAACAGGTAATGTAACAGTACTAAAGGAAATTTTATCTGCATTAACAAGTTTGTCATAACATTTAATACAAACAACAGCTGAAGGAACAGATACCAAAAGTGATACACTTAGCTTTGGTAGCTCCAGCACCGGGCAGCGATTTTCCTGAAGTATCTTCTGACTCAGTTGCAACGTGGAACATCTTGCGATATGTAATAGAAAAAACAACATATAAAGCAAAATTGATCAAATTCCTTAAATGACAGTTTCAGGAATGGGAAAAAAATGCCAGTGAACAAGCTTCTAGCAACCAGAAGCAATAAATAATGAGACTTAAATAATGTGGAGACAAAAGTGACGCCCATATTTTTTTAGCGCCAAATAAGACGCCCACATTATTTGGCGCCTAAATGCTTTTTGGCGCCAAAAATGACGCCACATCCGGAACGCCGACACTTTTGACGCAAAAGAACGTCAAAAAATTACGCAACTTCCGGCGACACGTATGACGCCGGAAACAGAAAAAAAATTTGCGCCAAAAAAGTCAGCGCCAAGAATGACGCAATAAAATGAAGCATTTTCAGCCCCCGCGAGCCTAACAGCCCACAGGGAAAAAGTCAAATTTTTTAAGGTAAGAAAAAATGATTGAATCAAATACATTATCCCAAATATGAAACTGACTGTCTGAAAATAAGGAATGTTGAACATCCTGAGTCAAGGCAAATAAATGTTTGAATACATATATTTAGAACTTTATAAAAAAGTGCCCAACCATAGCTTAGAGTGTCACAGAAAATAAGACTTACTTACCCCAGGACACTCATCTACATGTTTGTAGAAAGCCAAACCAGTACTGAAACGAAAATCAGCAGAGGTAATGATATATATATATATATATATATATATATATATATATATATATATATATATATATATATGAGTATATCGTCGATCTGAAAAGGGAGGTAAGAGATGAATCTCTACGACCGATAACAGAGAACCTATGAAATAGACCCCGTAGAAGGAGATCACTGCATTCAAATAGGCAATACTCTCCTCACATCCCTCTGACATTCACTGCACGCTGAGAGGAAAACCGGGCTCCAACCTGCTGCGGAGCGCATATCAACGTAGAATCTAGCACAAACTTACTTCACCACCTCCATAGGAGGCAAAGTTTGTAAAACTGATTTGTGGGTGTGGTGAGGGGTGTATTTATAGGCATTTTAAGGTTTGGGAAACTTTGCCCCTCCTGGTAGGAATGTATATCCCATACGTCACTAGCTCATGGACTCTTGCTAATTACATGAAAGAAACATAATTTATGTAAGAACTTACCTGATAAATTAATTTCTTTCATATTGGCAAGAGTCCATGAGCTAGTGACGTATGGGATATACAATCCTACTAGGATGGGTAGTTTCCCAAACCTCAAAATGCCTATAAATACACCCCTCACCACACCCACAAATCAGTTTAACGAATAGCCAAGAAGTGGGGTGAAAAAGAAAGGAGTAAAAAGCTTCAACAAACAAATTTGGAAATAATTGTGCTTTATACAAAAAAAAATAAATCATAACCACCATAAAAAGGGTGGGCCTCATGGACTCTTGCCAATATGAAAGAAATTAATTTATCAGGTAAGTTCTTACATAAATTATGTTTTCTTTCATGTAATTGGCAAGAGCCCATAAGCTAGTGACGTATGGGATAGCAATACCCAAGATGTGGAACTCCACGCAAGAGTCACTAGAGAGGAAAGGACAAAATACAAGCCATTTCGCTGAAAAAAAATTAATCCTCAACCCAAATATAAGTTTATTCTCAAAAAATAAGAAAAAATTAAAACATCAGCAGAAGAATAAAACTGAAACAGCTGCCTGAAGAACTTTCCTACCAAAAAACTGCTTCCGAAGAAGCAAATACATCAAAATGGTAGAATTTAGTAAAAGTATGCAAAGAAGACCAAGTTGCTGCTTTGCAAATCTGATCAACTGAAGCTTCATTCTTAAAAGTAGGGATGCCCCGAAATTTCGGCCGCAGAAAGTTTCGGCCGAAAATGGCATTTTTGGCTATTTCGGTTTTCTAGCCTGTTATTTTCGGTAAAATTATTGTGTAGCATGTTTCAAATTTGATGCTAGTGCATCCCGGATTTTCGGATTCGGTTCAGAATTTCCATTTCGGTGCATCACTACTTAAAAGCCCACAAAGTGGAAACTGATCTAGTAGAATGAGCTGTAATTCTGAGGCGGGGCTTTACCCGACGATGCCAAAGAAACGGCAGAAGCCTTCCGACCTTTCCTGGAACCAGAAAAGATAACAGACTAGAAGTCTTCCTGAAATCTTTAGTGGCTTCAACATAATATTTCAGAGCTCTCACCACATCAAAAGAATGTAAAGATCTCTCCAAAGAATTCTTAGGATTAGGACACAAATGGACAACAATTTCTCTATTAAATGTTGTTAGAATTCACAACCTTAGGTAAGAATTTAAATGAAGTCCGCAAAACTGCCTTATGTGGAGTTATAAAATCATGATTAGAATACATTATAAAATCATGATTAGAATATACAATTTCAAAGAAGAATTACACATTAAATATGTTCTTCATAGATAAAACATTTAGCTATAAAATAAAATAATAAATCTATCACCAAATCATTATTTCTTTAAGTTTATGATGTGTAAAATATAGAATATGGAATAAAGAGTTATAAATGAAATTAACTTAGATAGGATTAGTCAGAGTTAAAGGGCCACTAAACCCAAAATCTTTTTTTCATGATTCAGATAGAGAATACAAATGTAAACAACATTACAATTTACTTCTATTATTTATTTTGCTTCATTTTTTAGATATCCTTAGTTGAAGAAAAAGCAATGCACATGGGTGAGCCGATCACACGAGGCTTCTATGTGCAACAACCAATCAGCAGCTACTGAGCATATCTATATATGCTTTTCAGCAAAGACTATCAAGAGGCTAAAACAAATTAGATAATAGAAGTAAATTAGAAAGATGTTTAAAATTGCATTCTCTTTCTAAATCATGAAAGAAAAATGTGGGTTTAATGTCCCTTTAAGTTAGTAATGGGTTAAATGCTGTTTTAAGGACAATGTATTTAGAACTGTGACATGTACATTCAGTTGCTGTTGTCAATCAAAACACCTAAATACTGCTAGCTAGACACATATTAACACTAACACAAGTTAGTATTAATAATAGTAGTAATAGTATTCTCTATATGTCAGCCAAAATTATAAAGTCTTTTAAGGAAGTTAAAATATACAAAGATAGCCTTTTCATTTATGGTAAGCTTTAATTTCATTGGCTTCAAATTTGTATATAAGCTTTATATTTGTATGAGGCTATTGTTATCTTCTGCCTTCAGATCTCAAGGTATGTATTAATCTTGTTTTGATTAATAAATTATTTATGTCAACTAATATTTGATAAATATGAGTATTAATTTAATCTGTTAGATAACACAGATTGAATATTTGTCTATAGTTAGGGTTGTCTAACCAAGGCATAATAAAGTCATATTAAAGAATAATTCTTACAGCATTTTTTTTTTATCCTCTTTTGCGAGAATCATACATATACATCTGTTGCTAAACACTCATTTAGTGACAGCCCTAGACAGAGGTATAAGATACCTTATCCTGATGAAAAATCAGAAAAGGAGATTCACAAGAAAGAGCAGATAATTCAGAAACTCTTCTACCAGAACGTAGTTTAATGTCCAAAGAATGCATAGGCTCAAATAGGGAGCCTGTAAAGCCTTCAAAACCAAATTAAGACTCCAAGGAGGAGAAATTGATTTAATGACAGGCTTGATACGAACCAAAACCTGTACAAAACAATGAATATCAGGAAGTTTAGCAATTTTCCTGTGAAATAAAACAGAAAGAGCAGAGATTTGTCCTTTCAAGGAACTTGCAGACAAACCTTTATCCAAACCATCCTGAAGAAATTGTAAAATTCTAGGAATTCTAAAAGAATGCCAAGAGAATTTAGTAGAAGAACACCATGAAATTTAAGTCTTCCAAACTTGATAATAAATCTTTCTAGAAACAGATTTACGAGCCTGCAACATAGTATTAATCACCGAGTCATAGAAACCTCTATGACTAAGCACTAAGCGTTCAATTTCCATACCTTCAAATGTAATGATTTGAGATCCTGATGGAAAAACGGACCTTGCGAAAGAAGGTCCGGCCTTAATGGAAGTGGCCAAGGTTGGCAATTGGACATCCGAACAAGATACGCATACTAAAACCTGTGAGAACATGCTGGAACCACCAGCAGCACAAACGATTGCTCCATGATGATTTTGGAGATCACTCTTCGAAGAACTAGAGGCGGGAAAATATAAGCAGGTATAACACCATGGAAGTGTCAACGCATCCCACTGCTTTTGCCTGAGGATCCCTGGACAGGTACCAGGGAAGATTTTTTGTTTAGATGAGATGCCATCAGATCTATTTCTGGAAGCCCCCACATCTGAACAATTTAAGAAAACACATCTGGGTGGAGAGACCATTCTAGCGGATGTAAAGTCTGACGACTGAGATAATCCGCTTCCCAATTGTCTATACCTGGGATATGAACAGCAGAAATTAGGAGCTGGATACCGCCCAAACAAGTTTCCAAGATACTTCTTTCATAGCTTGAGGACTGCGAGTCCCACCCTGATTGACATAGGTCACAGTTGTGATATTGTCTGTCTGAAAACAAATGAACGGTTCTATCTTCAACAGAGGCCAAAACTGAAGAGCCCTGAGAATTGCACAGAGTTCCAAAATATTGATTGGTAATCTCGCCTCTTGAGATTTCCAAACCCCTTGTGCTGTCAGAGATCCCCAGACAGCTCCCCAAACCTGAAAGACTCAAACCTGTTGTGATCACAGTCCAGGATGGACGAACGAAAGAAGCCCCTAGAATTATACGATGGTGATCTAACCACCAAGTCAGAGAAAATCGAACATTGGGATTTAAGGATATTAATTGTGATATCCATGAATAATCCCTGCACCATTGATTCACCATACAAAGCTGGAAAGGTCTCATATGAGAATAAGCAAAGGGGATTGCGTTCAATGCTGCAGTCATGAGACCTAAAACTTCCATGCACATAGCTACTGAAGGGAATGACCGAGACTGAAGGTTCCGACAGGCTGCAACCAATTTCAAACGTCTCTTGTCTGTTAGAGACAAAGTCATGGACACTGAATCTATCTGGAAACCTAAAAGGGTTACCTTTGTCTGAGGAATCAAAGAACTTTTTGGTAAATTGATCCTCCAACCATGTCTTTGAAGAAACAACACTAGTTGATTTGTGTGAGACTCTGCAGAACGTAAAGACTGAGCGAGTACCAAGATATCGTCCAAATAAGGAAACACCACAATACCCCACTCTCTGATTACAGAGAGTAGGGCACCGAGAACCTTTGAAAAAATTCTTGGAGCCGTCGCTAGGCCAAAAGGAAGAGCGACAAATTGGAAATGCTTGTCTTGAAAAGAGAATCTCAGGAACCGATAATGATCCGGATGAATCGGAAAATGAAGATATGCATCCTGCAAGTCTATTGTGGACATATAATGCCCTTGCTGAACAAAAGGCAGAATAGCCCTTATAGTCACCATTTTGAAAGTTGGTACTCTTACATATTGATTCAAAATCTTTAGATCCAAAACTGGTCTGAATGAATTTTCTTTCTTTGGGACAATGAATAGATTTGAATAAAACCCTAGATTCTGTTCCTGAAACGGAACTGGCATGATTACCCCTGATAACTCCAAGTCTGAAACACACTTCAGGAAAGCCTGAACCTTTACTGGGTTCGATGGAATGCGTAAGAGAAAAAAAATTCTTCTCACAGGCGGTATTAGTCTGAATCCGATTCTGTACCCCTGAGAGACAATACTCTGAATCTAATGGATTTTGGACTGTATTGATCGAAACATCTTTGAAAAATTTTAATCTGACCCCTACCAGCTGAGCTGGAATGAGGGCCGCACCTTCATGCGGACTTGGGGGCTGGCTTTGATCTCTTAAATGGCTTGGATGTATTCCAATTTGAGGAAGGCTTCCAATTGGAAACAGATTCCTTTGGGGAAGGATTAGATTTCTGTTCCTTATGTCGAAAGGAACGAAAACGGTTAAAAGCTTTAGATTTACCCTTAGTTTTTTGCCTCAGGATAAAAAACCTCCCATCCCCCCAGTGATAGTTGAAATTATTGAATCCAACTGAGAACCAAATAATGTATTACCTTGGAAAGAAAGAGATAGCAATCTGGACTTAGAAGTCATATCAGCATTCCAAGATTTAAGCCACAAAGCTCTTCTAGCTAAAATAGCTAAAGACATATCCAACATCAATTTTGATGATATCAAAAATGGCATCTCAAATGAAATTATTAGCATGTTTAATCAACATAATGCTAGACAAATCATGATCCGATACTTGTTGCGCTAAAGTCTCCAACCAAAAAGTTGAAGCAGCTGCAACATCAGCCAAAGAAATTGCAGGCCTAAGAAGATGACCTGAACATAAATAAGCCTTCCTTAGATAAGATTCAAGTTTCCTATCTAAAGGATCTTTAAAAGAAGTACTATCTTCTGTAGGAATAGTAGTACGTTAGCAAGAGTAGAGATAGCCCCATCAACTTTGGGGATCTTTTCCCAAAACTTCAATCTAACTGCTGGCAAAGGATACAATTTTTTAAACCTTGAAGACGGAATAAAAAGTACCAGGTCTATTCCGTTCTTTAGAAATCATTTCAGAAATAGCATCAGGAACTGGAAAAATCTCTGGAATAACCACAGGAGGTTTATAAACAAAATGTAAACGTTTACTAGTTTTAATATCAAGAGGACTAGTTTCCTCCATATCTAATATAATCAACACTTCCTTTAATAAGGAACGAATATACTCCATTTTAAATAAGAGGATTTGTCAGTGTCAATATCTAAGGCAGGATCTTCTGAATCAGATAGATCCTTATCAGAGAAGGATAAATCAGTATGTTGCCCGTCATTTGAAATTTCATCAACGCTATAAGAAATTTTAAAAGACCTTTTACGTTTATTAGAAGGCGGAATGGCAGACAAAGCCTTCTGAATAGAATCAGAAATAAATTATTTTAAATTTACAGGTATATCTTGTGCATTAGATGTTGAGGGAACAACAACAGGTAATGAACTACTATTGATGGATACATTTTCTGCATGTAAAAAAGTTTATCATGACAACTATTACAAACCACAGCTGGAGGTATAATCTCCACAAGTTTACAACAAATGCACTTAGCTTTGGTAGAACTGTTATCAGGCAGCAGGGATCCAACAGTGAATTCTGAGACAGGATCAGATTGAGACATTTTGCAAATGTAAGAGAAAAAACAACATATAAAGCAAAAGTATTAATTTCCTTATATGGCAGTTTCCGGAATGGGAAAAAAGCAAACAGCATAGCCCTCTGACATAGAAAAAGGCAAGAGGCAAATAGGAATGGGGTCTTAAATAATGAAAATAAACAAACAAACCGGAAAAAAAATGTTGGCGCCAAAAACGACACTAGCGTCATAGAAGACGCAACCTTGTGAAAGATTCGGCGTCAACTACGACGCCGGAAATGACAAATTTGCGTCAACGAACGTAACTTCGCGCCAAAAAAAATCTCGCACCAAGAATAACGCAATAAACTTTGGCATTTTGCACCCTCGCGAGCCTAATTCTGTCCGCAAATTTAAAAGACAGTCAATTTGAAAAAGAGACTATACCCCAGGTAAGAAATTTTCATAAAAAAGCATTTCCCAGATAAGAAACTGACAGTCTGCAAAAAGGAAATACTGAAAAACCTGAATCATGGCAAATATAAGTACAATACATTTATTAAGAACTTTATATAAATACATAAAGTGCCAAACCATAGCTGAGAGTGTCTTAAGTAATGAAAACATACTTACCAAAAGACACCCATCTACATATAGCAGATTGCCAAACCAGTACTGAAACGGTTATCAGTAGAGGTAATGGAATATGAGAGTATATCGTCGATCTGAAAAGGGAAGTAGGAGATGAATCTCTACGACCGATAACTGAGAACCTATGAAATAGATCCCCCCGTGAGGAAAACCATTGCATTCAATAGGTGATACTCCCTTCACATCCCTCTGACATTCACTGTACTCAGAGGAATCAGGCTTCAAAAATGCTGAGAAGCGCATATCAACGTAGAAATCTTAGCACAAACTTACTTCACCACCTCCATAGGAGGCAAAGTTTGTAAAACTGAATTGTGGGTGTGTTGAGGGGTGTATTTATAGGCATTTTGAAGTTTGGGAAACTTTGCCCCTCCTGGTAGGATTGTATATCTCATACGTCACTAGCTCATGGATAGTGTAGATGGGGAAATTATATTACATCAGGCTTTACCCACAGCAGTTTGGATAATGTCAGGATTACCCAGATTTTTTACTTTACCCGTAACACACACACACTGCAATATACTTTAATTTGTCCCATTTTCCTGTAATGACATTCTGAAATTCTGCACTTTCATAACAGGAACTGAAAAGCTCACAACACCAGGGCCGCCATCAGGGGGTGACAGGGGTGACTCCTGTCAGGGGCCCAATGGGCCAGGGGGGCCCCATGAGGCAAGAACTAAAAAAAAAAAAAAAAAAAAATTTTTTTTTTTTTTTTACATTTTTACAGCCACCAGTGGGTACTACAGCAGAGTGCTAATTGAGCATGGGAATTGTTATTACAAGGAGTAAAGTATTAGCATTTGAGAGGATTTCTGAGTGTGCACTAAACCACTATGCACATAAACATTGTCTGTTCCTTTTTAGGACATTTTGGCCTTACTACTGATAAGTCACATCTTTCTACAGACTTTGAGACTAACAAGACCTTTCCGGAAGTCACCAATCCACCATTTAACCTTTAAATTATTGTTTAGGCAGTTCAGGGCCCTTCCTTTCAGCCACTGCATTCTGTTGTCATCATTTAGTTGGCATCTTCCTTTGCAAAAAATATAATCAGAACTCCATATTTTGTTTTCTAAATCTCATTTTTTCACAAAACTGTAGTTTACCTCATTACTTGTCAGGTCAATGTAAACAAGTGCTGAGTGTCTGTGTCCGAGTGTGTTTCTTTGTGTGTCTGCTAGAGTGTCTATATGTGAATCCTTATGTGTGAGTGTGTTTGTGTGTTTCAGTGTATGAGTGTGTCTGTGTGTGTCTGTGTGTGTGTATGTTACTACCTTTACAACAATTCCAATTTAAATAGACACTTAAGAATAAAGTGCATATACGTTTTAGTCACTTGGTCAGAAATTGCACGTCAAAGGAGGGGGGGGGCCCTGATCAATGGTTAAGTCAGGGGCCCCAAAATTTCTAGTGGCGGCCCTGCACAACACTGTTATATTCCATACATCCATTGGCTGCTCACACTAGTGACCTATTTATAATTTATTCTAATCGTCCACAGCAGAGAAGGTAGCCTAAGTTACAACATTGCAGTTCCCATTGTTTTATAGACATTACAACACTCCACTTATCTTGACAATATTTAAACAACTAATGAAACTTTAAAAACACATCTACATGTTATTCTCAGACTAATCTTTTAATTGAATCCATTATATCTAGTATTTAATGTCCGTTTAAAGTACACTTTACAGTGCAAATTGTATTTTTAGAACTATTTCTCATTAAATAGTGCATCATAACATACAATTTAGATATATAGTATTGTCTAAACATGCAACTAAACCAGAAATTTTGATAAGACTACAAATGATCTCCAATATCTATTTTCATCTTTTTATTTCTAAAAGCAGTTAAAATATGTAAAGGTGTATCAAGTGAAATTTAAACGATACGACTAAACAAGTGGCTCCAAACTTCCCCAACTAAGTATGTTTAACAGTTTCAGCTCCACCTGAACGATATATGTTTAAAAAATTATTTCCTCTTACTTTGGTCCGATTTAGCAGCTCGCATGTAAAACTTAAGTTCGGAAAAGAGTGGCCCATTGTCACTTGGTTCCTATAGATGGAAAGAAAAAAAGAAAAAAAAGTCAACTATTACTCGCAAAAATAAAAAACAAAAATAAGTGATATATATATGTGTGTGTGTGTGTGTGTGTGTGTGTGTGTGTGTGTGTGTGTGTGTAAAAAATAGGGTAAAGGGAATTTATTCAAATGGCGCAACACTCTGGAAAAGAACCCAATGTGTAGTGTATTCTACAGTAGGGGGTAAGAGGACCATAAAGTGTAGTGTTGGCGCTGCTAGAAAGTATACTAGCACCAGAGAAAGATATTGTTAAAAAAACATAATTTATGCTTACCTTATAAATGTATTTCTCTTGTAGTGTGTTCAGTCCACGGGTCATCCATTACTTATGGGATATATTCTCCTTCCCAACAGGAAGTTGCAAGAGGATCACCCAAGCAGAGCTGCTATATAGCTCCTCCCCTCACATGTCATATCTAGTCATTCGACCAAAACAAGACGAGAAAGGAGAAACTATAGAGTGCAGTGGTGACTGGAGCTTTAATTAAAATTTAGAACTGCCTCAAAAAAAGACAGGGCGGGCCGTGGACTGAACACACTACAAGAGAAATAAATTTATCAGGTAAGCATAAATTATGTTTTCTCTTGTTAAGTGTGTTCAGTTCACGGGTCATCCATTACTTATGGGATACCAATACCAAAGCTAAAGTACACGGATGAAGGGAGGGACAAGGCAGGAACATTAAACAGAAGGAACCACTGCCTGAAGTACCTTTCTCCCAAAAACAGCCTCCGAAGAAGCAAGTGTCAAATTTGTAAAATTTTGAAAAGGTATGAAGTGAAGACCAAGTTGCAGCCTTGCAAATCTGTTCAACAGAGGCCTCATTCTTAAAGGCCCAGGTGGAAGCCACAGCTCTAGTGGAATGAGCTGTAATTCTTTCAGGAGGCTGCTGTCCAGCAGTCTCATAGACTAAACGTATTATGCTACGAAGCCAAAAAGAAAGAGAGTTGGCCGAAGCCTTTTGACCTCTCCTCTGCCCAGAATAAACGACAAACAGAGAAGAAGTTTGCCGAAAATCTTTAGTTGCCTGTAAGTAAAACTTCAGGGCACGGACTACGTCCAGATTATGCAAAAGACGTTCCTTCTTTGAAGAAGGGTTAGGACATAATGATGGAACAACAATCTCTTGATTGATATTCCTGTTAGAAACAACCTTAGGTAAAAACCCAGGTTTAGTACGCAGAACTACCTTGTCTGAATGAAAAATCAGATAAGGAGAATCGCAATGTAAGGCAGATAACTCAGAGACTCTTCGAGCCGAGGAAATAGCCATCAAAAACAGAACTTTCCAAGATAAAAGCTTAATATCAATGGAATGAAGGGGTTCAAACGGAACACCCTGAAGAACTTTAAGAACTAAGTTTAAGCTCCACGGAGGAGCAACGGTTTTAAACACAGGCTTAATCCTAGTCAAAGCCTGACAAAAGGCCTGGACGTCTGGATTCTCTGCCAGACGTTTGTGTAAAAGAATAGACAGAGCAGAAATCTGTCCTTTTAAAGAACTAGCGGATAAACCCTTTTCTAAACCCTCTTGTAGAAAAGCCAATATCCTAGGAATCCTAACCTTACTACATGAGTAACTTTTGGATTCACACCAATATAAATATTTACGCCATATCTTATGGTAAATTTTTCTGGTAACAGGTTTCCGAGCCTGTATTAATGTATCAATAACCGTCTCCGAAAAACCACGCTTTGATAGAATCAAGCGTTCAATCTCCATGCAGTCAGCCTCAGAGAAATTAGGCTTGGATGGTTGAAAGGACCCTGAATTAGAAGGTCCTGCCTCAGAGGCAGAGACCATGGTGGACAGGACGACATGTCCACTAGGTCTGCATACCAGGTCCTGCGTGGCCACGCACGCGCTATCAGAATCACCGATGCTCTCTCCTGTTTGATCCTGGCAATCAGTCGAGGTAGCAACGGAAAAGGTGGAAACACATAAGCCATGTGGAAAACCCAAGGGGCTGCTAGTGCATCTACCAGCACCGCTCCCGGGTCCCTGGACCTGGATCCGTAACAAGGAAGCTTGGCGTTCTGGCGAGACGCCATGAGATCCAGATCTGGTTTGCCCCAACGATGAATCAGTTGAGCGAAGACCTCCGGATGAAGTTCCCACTCCCCTGGATGAAAAGTCTGGCGACTTAGAAAATCCGCCTCCCAGTTCTCCACGCCTGGGATGTAGATCGCTGACAGATGACAAGAGTGAGAGACTGCCCAGCGAATTATCTTCGAGACTTCCAACATCGCTAGGGAACTCCTGGTTCCCCCTTGATGATTGATGTAAGCCACAGTCGTGATGTTGTCCAACTGAAATCTGATGAACCTCAGTGTTGCCAACTGAGGCCAAGCTAGAAGAGCATTGAATATTGCTCTTAATTCCAGAATGTTTATTGGGAGGAGTTTCTCCTTCTGAGTCCACAATCCCTGAGCCTTCAGGGAGTTCCAGACTGCACCCCAGCCTAGTAGGCTGGCATCTGTTGTTACAATCGTCATATCTGGTCTGCGAAAAGTCATTCCTTTGGACAGATGAACCCGCGACAACCACCAGAGAAGAGAATCTCTGGCCTCCTGGTCCAGATTCAGTAAAGGGGACAGATCTGAGTAATCTCCATTCCACTGACTTAGCATGCATAGTTGCAGCGGTCTGAGATGTAGGCGCGCAAATGGCACTATGTCCATTGCCGCGACCATTAAGCCGATTACTTCCATGCACTGAGCTACTGATGGGCTTGGAATGGAATGAAGGACACGGCAAGCATTTAGGATTTTTGATAACCTGGACTCCGTCAGGTAAATCTTCATCTCTACAGAATCTATAAGAGTCCCTAGAAAGGGAACCCTTGTGAGTGGGAACAGAGAACTCTTTTCCATGTTCACTTTCCACCCATGCGACCTCAGAAATGCTAGAACTATCTCTGTATGAGACTTTGCACTTTGAAAACTTGACGCTTGTATCAGAATGTCGTTTAGGTACGGAGCCACCGCTATGCCTCGCGGTCTTAGTACCGCCAAAAGCGAGCCCAGAACCTTTGTAAAAATTCTCGGGGCCGTAGCCAACCCGAAGGGAAGAGCTACAAACTGGTAATGCCTGTCTAGAAAGGCAAACCTTAGGTACCGATAATGATCTTTGTGAATCGGTATGTGAAGGTAGGCATCCTTTAAGTCCACTGTGGTCATATACTGACCCTCTTGGATCATGGGTAGGATGGTTCGAATAGTTTCCATTTTGAACGATGGAACCCTTAGGAATTTAAGATCTTCAGGTCCAAGATTGGCCTGAAGGTTCCCTCTTTTTTGGGAACCACAAACAGATTTGAGTAAAGCCCTTGCCCTTGTTCCGTCCGCGGAACCGGGTGGATCACTCCCATTACTAAGAGGTCATGTACACATCGTAGAAATGCCTCTTTCTTTATTAGGTTTGTTGATAACCTTGACAGATGAAATCTCCCTTGTGGAGGAGAAGTTTTGAAGTCCAGAAGGTATCCCTGAGATATGATCTCCAACGCCCAGGGATCCTGGACATCTCTTGCCCAGGCCTGGGCGAAGAGAGAAAGTCTGCCCCCCACTAGATCCGTTTCCGGATAGGGGGCCCTCTCTTCATGCTGTCTTAGGGCCAGAAGTAGGTTTTCTGGCCTGCTTGCCCTTGTTCCAGGACTGGTTGCCTTTCCAACCCTGTAACGAGTAGCAGTCCCTTCCTGTTTTGGAGCGGAGGAAGTTGATGCTGCTCCTGCCTTGAAATTACGAAAGGCACGAAAATTAGACTGTTTGGCCTTTGATTTGGCCCTGTCCTGAGGAAGGGTGTGACCCTTACCTCCAGTAATGTCAGCAATAATTTCTTTCAAGCCGGGCCCGAATAAGGTTTGCCCTTTGAAAGGAATATTAAGCAATTTAGATTTAGAAGTTACATCTGCTGACCAGGAATTAAGCCATAGCGCTCTGCGCGCCTGGATGGCGAATCCGGAGTTCTTAGCCGTTAGTTTGGTTAAATGCACAACGGCATCCGAAACAAATGCATTAGCTAGCTTAAGGGCTTTAAGCTTGTTCATAATCTCATCCAATGGTGCTGTGCGAATAGCCTCTTCCAGAGACTCAAACCAGAATGCCGCTGCAGCAGTGACTGGCGCAATGCATGCAAGGGGCTGTAATATAAAACCTTGTTGAACAAACATTTTCTTAAGGTAACCTTTTAATTTTTTATCCATTGGATCTGAGAAAGCACAACTATCCTCCACCGGGATAGTGGTACGCTTGGCTAAAGTAGAAACTGCTCCCTCCACCTTAGGGACCATCTGCCATAAGTCTCGTGTGGTGGCGTCTATTGGGAACATTTTTCTAAATATCGGAGGAGGGGAAAAGGGCACACCGGGTCTATCCCACTCCTTGCTAATAATCTCTGTAAGCCTTTTAGGTATAGGAAAAACGTCAGTACACACTGGTACCGCATAGTATTTATCCAGCCTACATAATTTCTCTGGGATTGCAACCGTGTCGCAATCATTCAGAGCCGCTAACACCTCCCCTAGCAATACACGGAGGTTCTCAAGCTTAAATTTGAAATTTCTGAATCCGGTCTCCCCGGATCAGATCCGTCACCCACAGAATGAAGCTCTCCGTCCTCATGTTCTGCAAATTGTGACGCAGTATCGGACATGGCTCTCGTGTCATCGGCGCGCTCTGTCCTAAACCCAGAGCTATCGCGCTTGCCTCTTAACTCAGGCAAATTAGATAATACCTCTTTCATAACATTAGCCATATCATGCAAAGTGATTTGTAAGGGCCTTGATGTACTTGGCGCCACAATCTCACGCACCTCCTGAGCGGGAGGCGAAGGTACTGACACGTGAGGAGAGTTAGTCGGCATAACTTCCCCCTCGTTGTCTGGTGATAATTTCTTTACCAGTAAAGACTGACTTTTATTTAAAGTAACATCAATACAATTGGTACACATATTTCTATTGGGCTCCACATTGGCTTTTAAACATAATGAACAAGTAGATTCATCTGTATCAGACATGTTTAAACAGACTAGCAATGAAGGCTAGCAAGCTTGGAAAAAATCTTTTCAATAAATTTACAAGCAATAGAAAAAACGCTGCAGCGCTTTTAAAAACACAAAAAACTGTCACAGTTGAAATAACAATGAACTAATTCAGTTATAGTCAACAATTTTAACAGTAAATGTATGAATTTAGCAGAGGATTGCACCCACAAGCAAACGGATGATTAACCCCTCAATACCCAAAAACGGATAATCAATTTATGATTTAACGCTTTTATCACAGTCAAACACACTGTCACAGGTCTGCTGTGACTGATTACCTCCCTCAAAAATGAATTTTGAAGACCCCTGAGCTCTCTGGAGACGTCCTGGATCAAGGAGGAAGAAGCAGGAAGACTGTGCTAGAATTTTAACTGCGCAACAAGGCGCTAAAAAAGGCCCCTCCCACTCTATATTACAACAGTGGGAGACCTGTTACAATGGTTTCTATGCAGAAATATACATTAGCCATATGGAAAAAAATCATGCCCAAAAAGATTTATCACCAAAGTACCTCACAAAACGAATAACATGCCAGTAAACATTTTAAAAACAACTTTCCATTGTTATGCAAAGTTATCACTAAGCCTGCAGTTAAGGCTCATACATTTATTTCAGTATTAACAGTATTTTCTCAGTCAAATTCTAGTCCCTAGAAAATAACTCAACTGTGCATACATTTATCAGCCTGATACCAGTCGCTACTACTGCATTAAAGGCTGTACTTACATCATATGGGTACCAGCAGTGTTTTCTTAGTCAATTCCATTCCTAGAAAATATTACTGCACATACCTCATTTGCGGGGGACCCCGCATGCTATTCCCTTTTCTGAAGTCACCCCACTCCTCAGAATGTGCGAGAACAGCCAGTGGATCTTAGTTACGTCTGCTAAGATCATAGAAAACGCAGGCAGATTCTTCTTCTAAATACTGCCTGAGAGAAAAAAACTGCACACTCCGGTGCCATTTTAAAATAATAAACTTTTGATTGAAGAATAATTAGGTAAAAAACTCCTATCTCCTCTCGCGACCTTCTTTGTTGAGACTTGCAAGAGAATGACTGAATATGACATGTGAGGGGAGGAGCTATATAGCAGCTCTGCTTGGGTGATCCTCTTGCAACTTCCTGTTGGGAAGGAGAATATATCCCATAAGTAATGGATGACCCGTGGACTGAACACACTTAACAAGAGAAATAATGATAATGATAATAATAATAATAATAATATTGCTCCTACATGTGTATGTAAAAATTGATGCCTCACACTTGTAATGAAATAGTGTAAAATAACAAGGGATGTATTAGAACAATGGAGCAATATGAGTGTGCTCGTACTAATAATAATAATGCCGCAGAGCTACTGAAAAAAAATTATTCATGTAATTAAACAGAAAAACATATAACAGATATTAATATAACACTCTACCGTTAATAAAATAATGACTGAGATCACAAAAATCTGGCTTAAAAACTGGCTGAAATGACTTAAATATAAATAGCAACAAAATGTCTATACAAATGTGACACAGAAATAAAATTGTTAACGTCCAATAACAAATGTAAACTCCTATAGATATAGTCCAAATCGAATAAGCAGGTCTATAAATTGATAATTCCTCGTTCCACAACGTTCCCGTTGGGAGCCTACTTGCACTCCTTCACCTCAATCACATGAGGTAAGTGCCGCGTAGCGTACAGATAAGTCTCCTTCCCGGTGTCGGCTGCAAGATAGAGGTGTGTCTTTCAATACTGATCTCTCTTCTCACCGCTCTTTCCTGTAATAAGTGCAATCATGTAAGAAAAAGGACATGCAATAGTGCAACACTGTATAGTAATATCACACTGTTTATTAGAATATAAAAATGTACGCTTACATCAAAAGACCTCAATAATATGAGGTAATTAAAAACTTTAAGAATGTCCTTTTACTCGAATGAGGGAACACGGTGCTAGTAGAATATGCACTCAGTGCAAACATAGCATAAGGTAAGATACAATCCTGACGCATTTCGAAGGAATATAAACACTTTAACCCTTCTTCCTCAGAGGTTAAACAAAACACTACGCGGCACTTACCTCATGTGATTGAGGTGAAGGAGTGTAAGTAGGCTCCCAACAGGAACGTTGTGGAACGAGGAATTATCAACTTATAGACCTGCTTATTCTATTTGGACTATATCTATAGGAGTTTACATTTGTTATTGGACGTTAACAATTTTATTTCTGTGTCACATTTGTATAGACATTTTGTTGCTTTTTATATTTATATTTATTTAAGTCATTTCAGCCAGTTTTTAAGCCAGATTTTTGTGATCTCAGTCATTATTTTATTAACGGTAGAGTGTTATATTAATATTTGTTGTATATGTTTTTCTGTTTAATTACATGAATAATTTAATTTTTCAGTAGCTCTGCAGCATTATTATTATTATTAGTACGAGCACACGCATATTGCTCCATTGTTCTAATACATCCCTTGTTATTTTACATTATTTAATTACAAGTGTGAGGCATCAATTTTTACATACACATGTAGGAGCAATACTATTATTATTATTATTTTTTAACAATATCTTTCTCTGGTGCTAGTATACTTTCTAGCAGCGCCAACACTACACTTTATGGTCCTCTTACCCCCTACTGTAGAATACGCTACACATTGGGTTCTTTTCCAGAGTGTTGCGGCCATTTGAATAAATTCCCTTTACCCTATTTTTTACATTTTATATCTATCAGGTGAATAGTAATTGGGGGCACATTTCACACTGGATAGACATTCGAAGGCAGCAAGTTATACACTCTTGTTTAGATTTATTTTTAGGGTGTACCTTCAGCGCCATACCTACACATATCTTTTTGCACACACACACATACATATTACACATAATATATAATATATTTATTCCCCAGTCTTCATGCACTCACGCTCAAATATATTACTTGTTTCTAACCCGGGTGTCTCCTCTCAATAGTCACATAAAATTCTCAAACATGAGGGCACTCACAGGTCTTATTGTTCAAAATAAGAATTTTCTTTCCAATGGAATGGAGAGTCCACAAATTCATTCATTACTGTTGGGAATTCAAGTTTTCGCCTCCGGGAAGAGGCAAAGACAACCCAGTCAAAGCATTAAGTATTTCTCCCACTTCCCATACTCCACCAGTCATTTTTTGCCTCGTGAACCTGGAGGTGGGCAAAGTGCTCTGAAGAAAATTGGATTCAGATAGGTGGGGTTGTATTTAGCCATGTAATTCTCTTAGTAAGAGTATTGGTTAATGTTCGCAAGGTACCTTTCTTAGCCTCCTTCCAGCTTGAATATGCCAACACCCCAACTTGGCAACCAGTGTTATCTTACACTGCTTTCTTTCTACCTCAGGTACCTGTCAGAAGAGGAGAGACTGCCAGACATAGAAGTGCTGTGGATGGCTGCAGCAGAGAACCTGGAGGGTAAGTGCCTTTTTACTTTCTATATCTGGACACAGCAGTAGATGGGCACTGTAAAAGGGTGACGGATGGCACCTAGGTTCCTCCTATAGGGCAAAATAAAAAGCTGCTTTTTATGAAAAAGCTGGTAAAACCTTTTTCTTTGAAAACATGAGGAGCCATTTATCTCAATCTATACTGTGAGTATCTACACTTTATATTACGGTGTAGGGATACAATATTTCAGTGCCATATCTTTTCATTTGAGGAAGCTGTGGAATATAGCCCAGTGAATTGATTGGAACCTTTGGTGAACAAGTGCCTCCTCCTATACATACACATCGATTGAACAGCCTTTGGGAGAGAGACTGTAAGAAGGCAGCAGTTCTAGAAACCAGAGGGGAGTAAATATCTGCATTCTATACCTATTTTTATGTTCCTCCTATAGGGTTTGGGGACAAACAGATGGATTTCTTAGGGCACCAGAGTTTTATTGAGGGCTTCTATTTGCTTTCTTGAGGGACATGTTCTTTATCCAGGAACATAGAAGCATATCAGTTTCTTGTCAGAAATAAAGTACTTTTATCTACCACCATATAGGTTAGAGAGAACGACGTTTTCACAATGGTTTGCTCTCCTGCACAGTTTTGTTCTCTATGTTTATATTTTGTTTTGCAAGCCAAGAAGGCACCAAGTCCCAGATTGCAGGGTTAACCTATCAGAACCCTCCACCTCTCAGGACTCTGTAGTCCAAGATAAGCCAATCTTTTTCCCTCAGTACCTGTCCCAAAGGGCACCAACAGTGCCCTGCATCAATACTCAGTCTCAAAAAAACAGAATTTATGTTTACCTGATAAATTACTTTCTCCAACGGTGTGTCCGGTCCACGGCGTCATCCTTACTTGTGGGATATTCTCTTCCCCAACAGGAAATGGCAAAGAGCCCAGCAAAGCTGGTCACATGATCCCTCCTAGGCTCCGCCTACCCCAGTCATTCGACCGACGTTAAGGAGGAATATTTGCATAGGAGAAACCATATGGTACCGTGGTGACTGTAGTTAAAGAAAATAAATTATCAGACCTGATTAAAAAAACCAGGGCGGGCCGTGGACCGGACACACCGTTGGAGAAAGTAATTTATCAGGTAAACATAAATTCTGTTTTCTCCAACATAGGTGTGTCCGGTCCACGGCGTCATCCTTACTTGTGGGAACCAATACCAAAGCTTTAGGACACGGATGAAGGGAGGGAGCAAATCAGGTCACCTAAATGGAAGGCACCACGGTTTGCAAAACCTTTCTCCCAAAAATAGCCTCAGAAGAAGCAAAAGTATCAAACTTGTAAAATTTGGTAAAAGTGTGCAGTGAAGACCAAGTCGCTGCCCTACATATCTGATCAACAGAAGCCTCGTTCTTGAAGGCCCATGTGGAAGCCACAGCCCTAGTGGAATGAGCTGTGATTCTTTCGGGAGGCTGCCGTCCGGCAGTCTCGTAAGCCAATCTGATGATGCTTTTAATCCAAAAAGAGAGAGAGGTAGAAGTTGCTTTTTGACCTCTCCTTTTACCGGAATAAACAACAAACAAGGAAGATGTTTGTCTAAAATCCTTTGTAGCTTCTAAATAGAATTTTAGAGCGCGAACAACATCCAAATTGTGCAACAAACGTTCCTTCTTTGAAACTGGTTTCGGACACAGAGAAGGTACGATAATCTCCTGGTTAATGTTTTTGTTAGAAACAACTTTTGGAAGAAAACCAGGTTTAGTACGTAAAACCACCTTATCTGCATGGAACACCAGATAAGGAGGAGAACACTGCAGAGCAGATAATTCTGAAACTCTTCTAGCAGAAGAAATTGCAACTAAAAACAAAACTTTCCAAGATAATAACTTAATATCAACGGAATGTAAGGGTTCAAACGGAACCCCCTGAAGAACTGAAAGAACTAAATTGAGACTCCAAGGAGGAGTCAAAGGTTTGTAAACAGGCTTAATTCTAACCAGAGCCTGAACAAAGGCTTGAACATCTGGCACAGCTGCCAGCTTTTTTTGTGAAGTAACACAGACAAGGCAGAAATCTGTCCCTTCAGGGAACTTGCAGATAATCCTTTTTCCAATCCTTCTTGAAGGAAGGATAGAATCTTAGGAATCTTAACCTTGTCCCAAGGGAATCCTTTAGATTCACACCAACAGATATATTTTTTCCAAATTTTGTGGTAAATCTTTCTAGTTACAGGCTTTCTGGCCTGAACAAGAGTATCGATAACAGAATCTGAGAACCCTCGCTTCGATAAGATCAAGCGTTCAATCTCCAAGCAGTCAGCTGGAGTGAAACCAGGTTCGGATGTTCGAACGGACCCTGAACAAGAAGGTCTCGTCTCAAAGGTAGCTTCCAAGGTGGAGCCGATGACATATTCACCAGATCTGCATACCAAGTCCTGCGTGGCCATGCAGGAGCTATCAAGATCACCGACGCCCTCTCCTGATTGATCCTGGCTACCAGCCTGGGGATGAGAGGAAACGGCGGGAACACATAAGCTAGTTTGAAGGTCCAAGGTGCTACTAGTGCATCCACTAGAGCCGCCTTGGGATCCCTGGATCTGGACCCGTAGCAAGGAACTTTGAAGTTCTGACGAGAGGCCATCAGATCCATGTCTGGAATGCCCCCTGGCAAAGATTTCCGGATGGAGTTCCCACTCCCCCGGATGCAATGTCTGACGACTCAGAAAATCCGCTTCCCAATTTTCCACTCCTGGGATGTGGATAGCGGACAGGTGGCAGGAGTGAGACTCCGCCCATAGAATGATTTTGGTCACTTCTTCCATCGCTAGGGAACTCCTTGTTCCCCCCTGATGGTTGATGTACGCAACAGTTGTCATGTTGTCTGATTGAAACCGTATGAACTTGGCCCTCGCTAGCTGAGGCCAAGCCTTGAGAGCATTGAATATCGCTCTCAGTTCCAGAATATTTATCGGTAGAAGAGATTCTTCCCGAGACCAAAGACCCTGAGCTTTCAGGGATCCCCAGACCGCGCCCCAGCCCATCAGACTGGCGTCGGTCGTGACAATGACCCACTCTGGTCTGCGGAATGTCATCCCTTGTGACAGGTTGTCCAGGGACAGCCACCAACGGAGTGAGTCTCTAGTCCTCTGATTTACTTGTATCTTCGGAGACAAGTCTGTATAATCCCCATTCCACTGACTGAGCATGCACAGTTGCAATGGTCTTAGATGAATGCGCGCAAAAGGAACTATGTCCATTGCCGCTACCATCAACCCGATCACTTCCATGCACTGAGCTATGGAAGGAAGAGGAACGGAATGAAGTATCCGACAAGAGTCTAGAAGCTTTGTTTTTCTGGCCTCTGTCAGAAATATCCTCATTTCTAAGGAGTCTATTATTGTTCCCAAGAAGGGAACCCTTGTTGACGGAGATAGAGAACTCTTTTCCACGTTCACTTTTCCATCCGTGAGATCTGAGAAAGGCCAGGACTATGTCCGTGTGAGCCTTTGCTTGAGGAAGGGACGACGCTTGAATCAGAATGTCGTCCAAATAAGGTACTACAGCAATGCCCCTTGGTCTTAGCACAGCTAGAAGGGATCCTAGTACCTTTGTGAAAATCCTTGGAGCAGTGGCTAATCCGAAAGGAAGCGCCACGAACTGGTAATGCTTGTCCAGGAATGCGAACCTTAGGAACCGATGATGTTCCTTGTGGATAGGAATATGTAGATACGCATCCTTTAAATCCACCGTGGTCATGAATTGACCTTCCTGGATGGAAGGAAGAATAGTTCGAATGGTTTCCATCTTGAACGATGGAACCTTGAGAAACTTGTTTAAGATCTTGAGATCTAAGATTGGTCTGAACGTTCCCTCTTTTTTGGGAACTATGAACAGATTGGAGTAGAACCCCATCCCTTGTTCTCTTAATGGAACAGGATGAATCACTCCCATTTTTAACAGGTCTTCTACACAATGTAAGAATGCCTGTCTTTTTATGTGGTCTGAAGACAACTGAGACCTGTGGAACCTCCCCCTTGGGGGAAGCCCCTTGAATTCCAGAAGATAACCTTGGGAGACTATTTCTAGCGCCCAAGGATCCAGAACATCTCTTGCCCAAGCCTGAGCGAAGAGAGAGAGTCTGCCCCCCACCAGATCCGGTCCCAGATCGGGGGCCAACATTTCATGCTGTCTTGGTAGCAGTGGCAGGTTTCTTGGCCTGCTTTCCCTTGTTCCAGCCTTGCATTGGTCTCCAAGCTGGCTTGGCTTGAGAAGTATTACCCTCTTGCTTAGAGGACGTAGCACTTTGGGCTGGTCCGTTTCTACGAAAGGGACGAGAATTAGGTTTATTTTTTGCCTTGAAAGGCCGATCCTGAGGAAGGGCGTGGCCCTTACCCCCAGTGATATCAGAGATAATCTCTTTCAAGTCAGGGCCAAACAGCGTTTTCCCCTTGAAAGGAATGTTAAGTAGCTTGTTCTTGGAAGACGCATCAGCCGACCAAGATTTCAACCAAAGCGCTCTGCGCGCCACAATAGCAAACCCAGAATTCTTAGCCGCTAACCTAGCCAATTGCAAAGTGGCGTCTAGGGTAAAAGAATTAGCCAATTTGAGAGCATTGATTCTGTCCATAATCTCCTCATAAGGAGGAGAATCACTATCGACCGCCTTTATCAGCTCATCGAACCAGAAACATGCGGCTGTAGCGACAGGGACAACGCATGAAATTGGTTGTAGAAGGTAACCCTGCTGAACAAACATCTTTTTAAGCAAACCTTCTAATTTTTTATCCATAGGATCTTTCTCTAAGCCATCTCCGTGGAGATGTTGCCTGTACAACGGCAAAGAGAATGACTGGGGTAGGCGGAGCCTAGGAGGGATCATGTGACCAGCTTTGCTGGGCTCTTTGCCATTTCCTGTTGGGGAAGAGAATATCCCACAAGTAAGGATGACGCCGTGGACCGGACACACCTATGTTGGAGAAACGGGGGTATTTATTTGCCGGTGGATTTTGCAGCACAGTTACAATCGCCTGTTTCTGCTGCGCTGAACTCTCTCCCTGTCAAAGGTCAAACATATTTCCTCAGATCAGGGTAATGCCCTTTAGAGACTGCCTTGTTACCGCAGCTTTCTGAGGATGAACAGACTTCAGTAGCTTCGAAGGGTCAAATCTCCGACTCCACTGAGAAGTCAGTGGAACAAGAGGGGATTTCATTCAGATTTAAGCTCAAGCACCTTTGTTTTCTTCTTAAGGAGGTGTTAGAGACTTTGGAGGTTCCAGATCCTAAGTCTTCGGACAAACCTAAGATCCCTAAGCCTAATAGGGTTTATAATATCTCTATAAAGGACTCAGGAAGTTTTCCCAGTCCCAGCCCGCATGGCAGATATCATTTCCAAGGAACTGGAGAAACCGGGTATTCTGTTCTCTCCTTCTGCAAACGTTAAGAGAATGTTTCCTGTACCCGACTCATTTGGAGTTGTTGAGTTCCATTCCCAAGGTGGATGGAGCTATCTCCACACTGGCTAAAAGTACAACTATTCCCCTTGAGGATAGTACCTCCTTTAGAGACCCCATGGACAGAAAAATGGAGAGGTACTTTAGGAGATTTTATTCTCAAATGGGTCGTTTCCAACCTGCTGCTATAGTATTGCAGCAGTCGCTGGTGCTGCCATCTTTTGGTGCGACTCCTTATCGGATATGGCTCTAGTCACTAGAAGACATCCAGATAGGATTAAGGTTCTTAAGACTTGAAAACTTGGTCTGCAGATATGGTATACAAGTGCAGCTCCTTTCTTTGCCCTTTAAGGGGAAGACACTATTTGAATCAAGGAATTAATTCTATTATCTCCGCGGTGACTGGGGGAGGGCAATGGAGTGTTGAGGGTGCCTTCCTCCCGCAGGACAAGAAGTCCAAATCCAAAGGTCGCCAATCTGGCAATTTTTATTCCTTTCGTTCTATCAAGAGCAGACCTCTTCCAAGTCTGACCAACCCAAGAGTTTCTGGAAACCTCCACAAACTTGGAACAAGAACAAGCAGGCCAAGAAGCATTCTGCTGATAATAAATCAGCATCAAGGGAAGGCCCCCGATCCAGGATCGGATCACGTGGGGGGGGGGGCTGTCCTTTTTTTCCCAAGACGATTGGATTTGAGACGTTCAGGACCCCTGTGTTTTGGACGTGATCTCCCAAGGGTACAGAATTGGGTTCAGTTTTCGTCCGCCAAGGGGGCGATTCCGCTTGTCAAGGCTTTCTTCGAATCCAGAAAAGAGAACAGCCTTCCTAAATTGCTTAGAGCACCTCTCCTCTATGGGAGTGATTGTCCCAGGGCCCGTAAGAGCGGGGCCAAGGGTTTTATTCAAATCTATTTGTGCTTCCCAAGGAGGGAATGTTTTGTCCCATTCTAGATTTAAAGTGTCTCAGATTCCTGAAGTTTCCATCCTTCAAGATGGATACTATCCGATCCATTCTCCAGTTAGTTCAGGAGGGTCAATTCCTGACCAAGATCAACCTGAAGGACGCATACCTTCATGTTCCTATCCACAGAGACCACTTTCAGTTCCTTCGTTTTGCTTTTCTGGACAAACATTTCCAGGTTTTAGCTCTGCCCTTTGTCCTTGCTACTGCTCCCAGAATCTTCACGAAGGACTTAGGAGCTTTTCTGGTGGCCAGGACGCAAGGAATCACTGCATCTTACCTGGACAATATCTTGGTTCAGGATCCCTCATTACAGCAAGATCTCACAGCAATGCTCTGCTGTGTCTCCTTCGGGAACATGGGTGGAAGAAGATAAATCTAAGCAAAACTTTGATAATCCCCAACACCAGGGTGTGTTTTCAAGGAAATATCGATTTGTCATTAATGCAGATATTTTTGGTGGATCAACGTCGAACCAAACTCTGGTCGACCTGCCAATCTCTACAGTCAAATGCTTGTCCATCAGTGCCTCAATGCATAGCAGCGATGGGTCTCATGGTGGCTTCCATGGATATTATTCCTTTTGCCCGCTTTCATCTGAGACCTTTACAACTATGCATGCTCAGACAATGGAACGGAGATTATTGCGACCTCTCTGACAATTTTTCTGGACAGTCAGACCAGAGATTCTCTCTTGGTGGCTTTGTCAGCACCATCTTTCTCAAAGCACATGAGTTTTGAGACCATCTTGGGAGATAGTAACTATGGATGCCAGTCTCTTTGGCTGGGGAGCGGAACCTGATCATTGGAGTAGTCCTCTCTTCCAATCAATATTATGGACCTAAGACATTTTCAACGCTCTGATGGTGTGGCCTCAACTTCCTTCTATCCGATTTATCAGATTCCAAATTGGACAACATAACATCTGTTGCCTACATCAATCAAGGGGGGAACTAGGAGTTCCCTGGCGATGAAGGAAGTCTCATGCATCCTTCAGTGGACGGAATTTTACAAATGTCGCATCTCTGCCATCCACATTCTGGGGGGTAGACAATTTGGAAGCAGATTTCTTTCGCAGACAGTCCTTCCACCCTGGGGAGTGGTCTCTTCATCACGAGGTGTACTCAGAAATTACCCTCAGGTGGGGAGTTCCGGAGATCGACCTAATGGCATCTCGTCTCAATACCAAACTTCCCAGATACGGGTCGAGATTGAGAAATCCTCAGGCTGTGTTGGTGGACGCATTAGTAGCTCCTTGGAGGTTTCCTCCATTAGCTCTCCTTCCTCGCGTTATCACCTGCCTCACACAAGAGAAGGCTTTTGTGATTCTCATTGCCCCGGCATGGCCTCGCCAGACATGGTTTGCAGACCGAATGAAGATGTCCTCTCCTCCATGGAGGCTGCCTAATCGAGCAGACCTTCTGATCCAAGGCCCGTTCCTTCATCAAAATCTTGATTCTCTGAGGATGACTGAGTGGAGAGTGAATGCTTAGTCCTGTGCAAAAGAGGTTTTCCTGAAATAGTCATTAATATTCTGATCCAGGCTCGTCGTATTTACCACAAAGCGTGGTGTACATACCTGGCTTGGTGTGAGGTTTCCCTTGGCACAAGGTGAGAGCATCTCAAATTCTATTGTTTCGCCAGGATTGTCTGGAGAAAGGTTTGTCAGCAAGTTCTATCAAGGGTCAGAATTCTACACTTTGTTTCGTTGCACAAGAAAACAAAATTTATGCTTACCTGATAAATTTATTTCTTCAAGATGTGGTAAGTCCACAGGTTCTTTTTAATTATTGTTGGGAACCAATACCCAAGCTAGAGGACACAGATGAAAAAGGGAGGGATAAAAACCAGCATGCCTAAATGTAAGGCACCACCGCTTGAAGAACCTCTCCCCCAAAAGCTGCCTCAGCCGAGGAAAAAGTATCAAATCTGTAAAATTTTGAAAAGGTATGTAAAAAAGACCAAGTTGCAGCCTTGCAAATCTGCTCCATAGAAGCTTCATTTTTGAAAGCCCAAGAAGAGACTACAGCTCTGGTGGAGTGAGCCTTAATACTCTCTGGAGGCTGCTTCTCAGAGGACTCATATGCCATGCAAAATCACAGTTCGCAGCCAAAAAGGAAGAGTAGAGGCATAAGCCTTCTGATCTATATTCTTTTCAGAAAAACAAACAAAAAGAGCAGAAGACTTACGAAAGTCTTTAGTTGCCTCTAAATAAAACTTAAGAGCACGTACCACGTCCAAATTATGTAACAAACATTCTTTATCCGAAGGCGGCTTCGGACACAGAGAAGGAGCAACAATTTCCTGGTTAATATTCTTAGTAGATACAACTTTGGGAAGAAAACACAACTTAGTGTGAAGAACAGCCTTATCTGCATGAAAAGTAAGATAAGGAGAGTCAACTGTAAGACAGACAGTTCAGACACCCTTCGGGCCGAAGAAATGGCCAACAGAAACAACACCTTCCACGATAAAAGCTTAATATCAAGAGAATGCATTGGCTCAAACGGACACCGCTGCAAAACTTTAAGAACAAGACTGAGGCTTCAAGGGGGAGCCACCGCCTTAAACACAGGCCTAATTCTGACCAAGACCTGACAAAAAGATTGAACATCTGGCACCTCTGCCAGACACTTGTGCAATAACACTGACCTTTCAAGGTGTTAACAGAAACCTTTCTCCAAACCCTCCTGGAGAAAAGATAAAATTCTGAGGATCCTAACCTTACTCCAAGAATATCCCTTGTCTTCAGACCAGAAGAAATATTTCCTCAAAATCTTTCGGTAAATCTTCCTGGTAACAGGCTTACGAGCCTGAATCAGTCTCGACCACTGACTCCCTGAAGAAGGTCCATCCTGAGGGGAAGTCTCCACGTAGGTAAAGATGACATCTCCACCAGGTCCGCATACCAAATTGTTATAGGCCAAGCAGGGACGATTAGGATCACTGACGCCATTTCCTGTCTTATGCGAGCAATCACCCGAGGCAGAAGAGCAAACAGTGGAAACAGATAGGCCATTTTTAAGTTCCAAGGAGCCACCAGTGCATCTATCAGACACGCTTGAGGATCCCTCGACCTGGATCAATAGTTTGGAAGCTTGGCATTTTGACGAGACACCATGAGGTCCAGATCCAGAACCCCCAACTGGATATGTCTGAAGAATATCTCCGGATGAAGCTCCCATTCCCTAGATGGAAAGTCTGTCTAATAAGGAAGTCCACTTCCAAGTTGTCTAATCCCAGGATATGAATGGCTGACAGACAACAACAGTGGTCCTCCGCCCACTGAATAATCCGACACACCTCCGTCATAGCTAGAGAACTCTGAGTTCCCCCATGGTGGTTGATGTACGCCACTGAAGTTATGTTGTCCGACTGGAACCTGATTAACTAGTTCAAGGCGGAGGCCAGGCCAACAGTGCATTGTAAACTGCTCTCAGCTGTAAGATGTTGATCGGCAGCTCAGATTCCTCTAGTCCAAAGACCCTGAACCTTTAGGGAATTCCAGATTGCGCCCCAGCCCACTAGACTGGTGTCTGTTTATCACCCAAGAAGGTCTCCGAAAAAAGGTGACTTGGGTCAGGTGATCCCGAGATAGCCACCACTTGAGAATCCTTCGACTTCTGGTATAGAGATAACTTTGGAGATAGATCCATATAATCCCCATTCCACTGCCTGAGCATGCACAACTGCAGAGCTCTCAGATGAAATCGGGTAAATGGTACGATGTCCATAGCAGCCACCATTAGACCAATTACCTCCATACATTGGGTAACTGAGGGAAGAGGAGTCTCCTTAAGAGACCGGCAAGACAATGAGCTTGTCCGTTCTTATCTCTGTCAGGAAGATCTTCATCTCGACAGTCTATGATCGTCCCTAAGAACACTACCCTTGTTGCTAGGACCAGAGAACTCTTCTCCAGATTCACCTTCCATCCGTGAGACCGGAGGAAGGCCAGTAACACCTCTCTGTGAGATGCTGCCTGAAAAAAGGAAGGGCCTTGAATCAGAATGTCGTCCAGATAGGCAACCACTGCTATCCCCCTGGATCGAACCACCGCCAATAGGGCTTCTAGGACCTTTGAGAATATCCTGGGAGCCATGGCCAGACCAAAGGATAAGGCTCAAACTGAAAGTGACAATCCAGAAATGCAAACCTCAGGAACTTGTAATGATCCCTGTGAATGGGATCGTGTAAGTATGCATCCTTTAGATCTATGGTCGACCCTTTTGGATCAAGGGAAGAATAGCCAGAATGGTTTCCATTTTGAAAGACAGAACCTTGAGGTATTTGAGACATAAGTCTAGAATTGGGTGGAAAGTCCCCTGTTTTTTGGGAACCACAAACAGGTTTGAGTAGAATCCCAGACCCTGTTCCAATCTTGGAACAGGAACAATCACTCCCAGAACCGAAAGATCTTTGACACATTTTAAGAACGCCTCTCTATCTGGTTTACTGATAACCTGGAAAGATTAAACCTGCCACTGGGAGGACAACCCTTGAATTCTAACTAGTAGCCCTGAGAAACAATTTTCACCACCCACAGGTCCGGAACATCTCTTAACCAAACCTGGGTGAAATGAGAAAGTCTGCTCCCTACTGATTCGGCTTCCAGGATGGCTATTATCCTGTTTGGCCGAGGATGACTTTCCTCTAAAGTTCCAAAACGAACGAAAATTACTCCGACATCCCTTTGGTTTGCTTCTCTTATCCTGGGGCAGAAAAGACCCTCTTTCTTCTGTGATCTTAGAAATGATTTCCGCCAAACCTGGTTCAAATAAGGTCTTCTCCTTATAAAGGGAGAGCTATCAGTTTAACCTTGGACGAAACGTCAGCTGACCAAGGCTTTAACCATAAAGTCCGCCTGGCCAAAACGGCAAAACTTGATGCCTTAGCTCCCAATCTATGGAGCTGCAGGACCGCGTCAGCAATATAGGAATTGGCGAACTTGAGAGCACTTATCCTGTCCTGGATCTCATCTAGAGGAGTCTCCTCTTGCAGAGAATCAGTCAAAACCAGTATGAGGCTGCACTAGTTACAGTGGCAATACATACCACTGGTTGCCATTGAAGACCAAGATGTACATAAATCTTTTTTAAATAGGCCTCCATCTTCTTATCCATTGGATCTTTGAAGGAGCAACTATCCTCGATAGGTATAGTAGTTCTCTTGTCCAAAGTAGAAATGGCACCCTCTACCTTGGGCACCACAGCCCAAGATTCCTTAATCGATGACTCTACTGAAAATATTTTCCTAAACACCGGAGGCAGGGTAAAGGCCACACCTGGCTTCTCCCACTTCTGGGCTAGAATCTCCTTAGCCCTATCCGGTACCGGGAAAATCTCAGAAGAAGGAACATCAAAAAAATTATTACGTTTCTTGGCCTTCTTAGGCATGACTACCGCCGGGGTCTCCGAGTTATCCAAAGTAGCTAAAACCTCCTTTAATAGTAACCGGAGGTGTTGTAGCTTAAACCTGAAGGAAGATCTTTCACCATCAGCGAAAGGCATTACACTGTCTGAATATGAAATTTCACCCTCAGAGTGAGAGTTCTCCTCATCCTCAGATCTTAGAGGAACCTGAGGGTCAGAATTAGTGACACCCTAGTCTCTGAATTTTTAGAATTTCCTCTTGCGCTTCCCTGAAAACCTGGGAAACTCAGCCAAAGCTGCAGATACGGCTGAGGATACCTGTGCAGCAATCTCTGCCTTTATAAATGCTCCACTGGGAGTAAGAGGAACCGCAGGACACCGTGTTAGACGCCATAGAGGTTTGGGATGAAATAGGGGAAGGCCCTGTTAACACCTGGACAGCATCCTCCTGAGAGACATTAGGCTCCACATTAAAGACCTTAACTTTACCATGCAATGCCTGTTTAACACAGGAAGAACAGAACTACATAGGGGCTGCAATTTGTGCATCTAAACACAACAATGATTAAATTGAGCGGACTCCTGATCCATATCAAGACATGTCTGTTTATTACCTTAGCCAACTGAAAACGGTTAGCGCTAATCAGCTAAAACTAAAGGATGATGTAGTCTCCCTCCGCACCTTAGTACAACGAGGTGCCCTTACCACCACCTGAAGCGGAACTCCAACTTCTATGCGCTCCCTCACCACACAGCCGTATATGCTAACAGCTTCCACAGCGAACCGAGCTGGGACAGCAGGCCCGATGATGTAAGCAGACGTCTGGAAGGCCCAAAAACTTCCCGCGGGTGCAGAGGAGAGAGCGTGGTTAAACTTAAACCGCCCGTCGGAACAGAATGCAAAACTAAACATCAGTTCAGTGCCCCTACACAAACGAGCCGTCAGTTAAGCACAAAGTGTCACATATTGTCTCCCAAAACAATGTGCCTGCACATGTTAAGTAAGCCCTGACTCAAGGGATGAGCTAGTATCCATCCTTAGTATATCCCCCCCGCAGGAAACCTTAAGTGACCCTCTCCCACTGGGAAGACCCGCACTTACCCACTCAGACGTCCGACAAGAAGACAGCTCCTAAGTATGAGAGGAAACCTGTTGCTCCTTGTTATTCGTTTTCTTTAAAAGGCTCAGTTTGAGTCTATGTATTCTGTTGACATTAAACTTTTGTTGGTTATTTCTTCTGCTTACAGTGCTATCCCCCTTATCCTGTTTTCCATGCGGATTAGGCTGTTTTACGTACCAAGTTAGGTTTTCTACCCAATGATGTTTCTGACCGCAATATCAATCAGGAAATTGTAGTTCCTTTCTTTTGTCCTAATACGTCTTTTCAGAAGGGGCGTTTGTTGCACAATCTGGATGTAATGCATGCTTTGAAATTCTATCTTCAGGCAACCAAGGATTTTCGACAATCTTCTTCCTAGTTTGTTTTGTACGCTGGTAAGCGCATAGGTTTGAAGGCCACTGCAACTACTCTTTCTTTTAGGCTGAGGAGGAAGCTGGTCAACAGCCTCCTGAGAGGATTATGGCTCATTCTACCCGTGCAGTGACCTCATCTTGGGCCTTTAAGAACGAGGCTTCTGTGGAACAAATCTGTAAGGAGGATACCTGTTCCTCTTTGCATACCTTTACAAAATGTTTACAAGTTTGATGTTCTTGCCTCAGCTAAGGCTTCCTTTGGGAGAAAAGTGCTTCAAGCGGTGGTGCCTTCAGTTTAGGTCAGCCTGCCTTATTTTCCCTCCCTTCTCATTAGGTGTCCTCTCTAGCTTGGGTATTGGATTCCCAACAGTAATAAATGAATTTGTGGACTCTCTCTGCCATTTTAAAAAAAAAAATATTCTTACCTGAAATTATTTTCTTTCCTGGCAGGGAGAGTCCACAAACTCAACCTGTCATTTTAAGGCAGCGTTTTTTTCCTTGTCTTCAGGCACCTCTATACCCATAGTGTCTTACTTTTCCTTATTTCCTCAGCTGAATGACTGAGTATGGGGAGTGGGAGGAATACTTAATGCTTTAGCTGGGGTGTCTTTGCCTCCTCTTGGGTAACCAGGTGTTGAAACTCCCAACAGTAATGAATTCATGGACACTCCCTGCCAGGAAAGAAAACAAAAATGTATGCTTACCTGAAATTTAATTTCTTTCTTGACACAATGAGTCCACAGAACATCCAATTACTAATGGGATATATCACTACTGCGCAGCAGGAGGCGGAAAAGAGCACCACAGCAAAGCTGTTAAATATCACCTCCCTTTCCTCTCACCCCAGTCATTCAACCGAAGTAAAGGAGAGAAAGGAAGCAACAAGGTGCAGAGGTGTCTGAAGTTTATAACATACCAACACCCTGTCTAAAAAAATAGGGTGGGCCGTGGACTCATCGTGTCAAGAAAGAAAGAAATTTATCAGGTAAGCATAAATTTTGTTCTCTTTCTAATGACACAATGAGTCCACGGATCATCTAATTACTAATAGGATTCAATACCCAAGCTAGAGTACACAGATAAGGGAGGGACAAAACAGGGAACCTAAACTGAAGGCACCACTGCTTGAATAATTCTCCCAAAAGCAGCCTCAGCCAAGGCAAAAGTGTCAAATTAATAGAATTTAGAAAACGTGTGAAGAGAAGACCAAGTTGCAGCCTTGCAAATCTGTTCCACAGAAGCTACATTTTTGAATGCCCATGAGGAAGAAACAGCCCCCGTGGAATGAGCCGTAACTCTCTGGAGGTTGCTGTCCAGCAGTTTCATAGGCAAAACATGATACTCTTCAGCCAGAAAAAGAGAGAAGTAGCCGTAGCTTTCTGTCCCCTACCGTTTTCCAGAGAAAACCAGAAACTAAAGCAGAAGACTGAGGAAAATCCTTAGTCGCCTGTAAGTAAAATTTTAGTGCGCATACCACGTCCAAATTTTGCAGAAGCCGTTCTTTCTGAGAAGAAGGATTAGGACACAAGGAAGGAACAACAACAATCTCCTGATTAATATTCCAGTCAGAAACTACTTTAGGGAGAAACCCTAAATTTGTACGTAAAAATACCTTATCCGAATGAAAAATAAGGTAAGGAGACTCATACTGTAATGCCGAGAGCTCTGACACTACGAGCAGATGAAATAGCAAGAAGAAACAAACAACTTTCCAAGATAACAACTTAATATCCAAGGAATGCATAGGCTCAAACGGAGCCCCTTGAAGCACCTTAAGAACTAAATTAAGACTCCATGGAGGAGTAACTGGTTTGAACACAGGCCTGATCCTGACCAAACGACTGCACATCTGGAACATCTGCCAGACGTTTATGTAACAAACTAGACAAGGCAGATATTTGACCCTTTAGGGAACTTGCCGATAATCCTTTCTACAAACCTTCTTGGAGAAAAAAAGACAGAATTCTAGGAATCCTAACTCTACTCCAAGAGTAGCCCTTGGATTCACACCAATATGGATATTTACGCCATATCTTGTGGTAAATTTTTCTAGTCACAGGTTTGCAAGCCTGAATCATGGTCTCTATGACCAATTCTGAAAATCCCTGCTTGGATAAAATTAATGGTTCAATCTCTAAGCAGTCAGCTTCAGAGAAACTAGATTTGGCTGAAGGAAGGGCCCTTGAAGTAGAAGATCCTTTCACAACGGAAGTCTCCAAGGTGGAAGAGATGACATGTCCACCAGGTCTGCATACCAAATCCTGCGAGGCCACGCCAGTGCAATGAGGATCACTGACGCCCTCTCCTGCTTGATTCGAGCAATGACCCGAGGTAGAAGAGCGCAGGAAATAGGTATGCAAGACTGAAGGTCCAAGGTACCGCCAGGGCGTCTATCAGTAACCACATTTGAGAATCAGGCTGGAAAACACTTCTGGATGGGAGTTCCCACTCCCCCGGGTGAAAGGTCTGCCTGATCAGGAAGTCTGCCTCCCAGTTGTCCACCCCTGGGATGTGGATCGCCGACAGACAGCAATTGTGGGTCTCCGCCCACCGAATTATCTTGGCTACAAAACTCTGCGTTCCTCCCTGATGGTTGATGTAAGCCACTGAAGTTATGTTGTCCGACTGGAACATGATGAACCGGGCCGAGGCCAACTGGGGCCAGGCCAGAAGAGCATTAAAGGGGCATGAAACCCAATTTTTTTATTTCACGATTCAGAAAGAACCTGCAATTTTAAACAACTTTCCAATTTACTTCTATTATATAATTTGCTTTATTCTCTTGTTATCCTGTGTTTAAAAGCATATCTAAATATGCTCAGCAGCTGCTGATTGGTGGCTGCACATAGATGCCTCGTGTGATTGGCTCACCCATATGCATTGCTATTTCTTCAACAAAGAATACCTAAAGAATGAAGCAAATTAGATAATAGAAGTAAATTAGAATGTTGTTTAAAATTGTATTCTCTATCTGAATCAGGAAAGAAAGATTTTGGGTTTCATGTCCCTTTAAGGATTGCTCTCAGCTCCAGAATGTTTATGTGCAGAACAGACTGAGTCCAAGGTCCCTGAGCCTTTAGAGAGCCCCAGACTGCTCCCCATCCCAGAAGGCTGGCGTCTCTTGTCACAATCACCTAAGGTGGTCTGCGAAAGCAGGTTCCCTGGGAGAGATGTCCCAGAGACAACCATCAAAGAAGAGAATCCCTTGTCTCCTGTTCCAGGTGTATTCACGGAGACAGATCTGCATAATCTCCGTTCCATTGACTGAGCATGTTTAACTGCAGAGGTCTGAGGTGGAACCGGGCGAACGGTATGATGTCCATAGCTGCTACCATCAGACCGATTACCTCCATATGCACTGAGCCACTGATGGCCAAGGAGAGGACTAAAGCGCTAGACAAGTATCGAAAATCTTTGATTTCCTGGCATCCGTCAAAGATTTTCATTGATAGGGAATCTATTATGGTTCCCAAGAAAGTCACCCTTGCATTTGGAACTAAGGAGCTCTTTTCCAAATTTACCTTACATCCGTGAGATCGCAGAAAAGATAACATTTCCGTGTGGGATCTTGCTTGTTGAAAGAATGGCGCCTGGACCAGAATGTCGTCCAGATAGGGAGCCACTGCAATACCCCGTAATCGGAGCACCGCCAACAGGGATCCCAGAACCTTTGAGAAAATTCTGGGAGCTGTGGCAAGGCCGAAAGGAAGAGCCACGAATTGTTTGTTTAGAAATGCAAACCTTAGAAACTTGTGATGATCCCTGTGAATGTGAACATGCCGGAATGTGTCCTTTAAATCCACCGTTGTCATGAATTGACTCTCTTGGAAGAATGAAACGAATAGTTTCCATCTTGTAGGACAGTACTCTGAGGAATTTGTTTAGACTCTTGAGATCAAAAATTGGTCTGAAAGTTCCCTTCTTTTTGGGAACCACAAACATATTGGAATAAAACCCCAGACCCCGTTCCTGCATAGAAACAGGAACTATCACTCCTAGGTCGAAGAGATCCCGTAAACAGTGTAAGAACGCCTCTCTTTTTGTCTGGTCTACAGATAATCTTGAATGCAAAAACCTGACCCTGGGAGGAAAATTCTTGAACTCTAGTTTGTATCCCTGGGACACTATATCTACTGCCCAGGGATCCTGAACATCTCGAACCCAAGCCTGAGTGAAGGAAAGCTTGCCCCCCCACAAGATCCAGTGCCGGATCGGGGGCAGTCCCTTCCCACGGATTTTGATTCCATAGTAGGCTTTTGGATTGTTTTCCCTTGTTCCAAGACTGATTGGGTCTCCAGGAAGGTTTGGACTGCTCCTGCTTGGAAGAGGAAGAACTTCCCTTGAAATTTCGAAAGGAACGAAAATTACTCTGACGTCCCTTTTGTTTGTTTCTCTTATCCTGAGGGAGAAAATTACCCTTTCCTCCCGTAATATCAGATTATTTCCGTCAAATCCGGTCCAAACAAGGTCTTTACCTTGTAAGTAATCGCTAAAAGTTTAGACTTAGATGACACATCCGCAGACTAAGGTTTTAACCATAAAGCTCTGCAGGCGAGAACAGCAAAACCTGAAATCGTTGCTCCCAGTTTGAAAACCTGTAGGGAAGCATTAGTAATAAAAAGAATTAGCCAACTTAAAGGCTTTTATCCTATACTCAATCTCATCAAGGGGATAGAGTCTGTCCTAATAACATCATACAACGCATCAAACCAATATGCCGCAGCACTAGTGATGGTAGCAATGCACACTGCAGGTTGCCATTGTAAACCCTGGTGTACATACATCTTGAGTAACCCCTCTAAAAAATTTTGTCTTTAGGATCCTTAAAAGGCACAACTATACTCTATGGGGATGGTAGTTCTCTTGGCCAGCGTGGAAATTGCCCCTTCCACCTTGGGTACCGTTTGCCAAGACTCCTTGACAGAGTCCGTTATGGGAAACATCTTTTTAAATATAGGGAATGGAGAAAAAGGGATACCCAGTCTCTCCCATTCCTTAGAAATGATCTCAGTAGCTCGATCTGGTACAGGAGAAACCTCCACCAAGGAAGGTACATCAAAATATTTGTTTAGCTTACTGGATTTCTTAGGATTAACTATGACCATAGTGTCGCTGTCGTCCAATGTAGCTAAAACCTCCTTAAAGGGACACTGTACCCAAAAATTTTCTTTTGTGATTCAGATAGAGCATGAAATTTTAAGCAACTTTCTAATTTACTCCTATTATCAAATTTTCTTCATTGTCTTGGTATCTTTATTTGAAATGCAAGAATGTAAGTTTAGATGCCGGCCCATTTTTGTGAACAACCTGAGTTGTCCTTACTGATTGGTGGATAAATTCATCCACCAATAAAAAAGTGCTGTCCAGAGTATTGAAACCAAAAAAAAGCTTAGATGCCTTGTTTTTCAAATAATGATAGCAAGAGAACGAAGAAAAATTGATAATAGGAGTAAATTAGAAAGTTGTTTAAAATTGCATGCTCTTTCTGAATTAAAACAAATTTTCCACTTTATTCAAAACAATAAAATCATCAAGATGTACACTTACAGACTTCACCCTCAAACATATGAGGTATGTAATGACACTTCATTATGATGTCCAAATCAAGGCAAAACTATTAAAAATGGTATATGCTGTGTTGTCCAAAACGGTTTATATCCCACTGAGAGAAACACACTAAGCCCACTGTGAGTGTTAAACTGTCCAGGGTGAATATGTCCCTTTATAGCTTGCAAGTTGCACAAATAGCTAAATCTCCATTATCGCAATAGATGTTAATGTGAATGCAGAATGGGCCGTGATAGAGCTCAGGGATACAGAAATCAAACAAAAGGAGGAGGTAAATACCGTGGCAGCGGGAATCCTGAAATCAGAGCCGGCTGTAAGATACACCGCTGCACACAGCTCACCTGAAACTCCGTCTATGAGATGGCCTTACACGTTTCGCTGGGCTCCTCCCAGCTTAGTCAGAGGCAATGCCCATCTTGCATACTGATGTGTCTTATGTAGGGGGTGCTAGGGACTATATTAGCCAATGATAACTATCCTTAAGTAACACACCCTCCATACACAGAGCCATAGTAACGGATCCAAAAAAAGTAAACATAGCAGGACCGTATGATACATATACTGAAGTATCTGTTTAAAAAAGCCAATACATATTAGTCATTTCTATAACCTGATATAACCGTTAATATAGCACTTCATGAAATCTAAAATATAACTTTAAAAGCCATCTAAAAATAACCTAAATATCTAATAAGACAAATAAAGTAAAAATATAGTATTTAAGATAAACATGTGTTTTAAAAATAGATATTTTTTTTTTTTTAAAAACTGAATACGATAGACAACCTGCCACTGTGATTAATATGATAAAAGGCTCAATTACAAACTCCCTGTAATAGATAAAATCCCAGCAACAGTCCAACTATATTAGGTGTCCAAAAACATAATTTATGTAAGAACTTACCTGATAAATTCATTTCTTTCATATTAGCAAGAGTCCAAGAGCTAGTGACGTATGGGATATACATTCCTACCAGGAGGGGCAAAGTTTCCCAAACCTCAAAATGCCTATAAATACACCCCTCACCACACCCACAAATCAGTTTAACGAATAGCCAAGAAGTGGGGTGATAAGAAAAAAGTGCGAAGCATAAATATAAGGAATTGGAATAATTGTGCTTTATACAAAAAAAAATCATAACCACCACAAAAAGGGTGGGCCTCATGGACTCTTGCTAATATGAAAGAAATGAATTTATCAGGTAAGTTCTTACATAAATTATGTTTTCTTTCATGTAATTAGCAAGAGTCCATGAGCTAGTGACGTATGGGATAATGACTACCCAAGATGTGGATCTTCCACGCAAGAGTCACTAGAGAGGGAGGGATAAAATAAAGACAGCCAATTCCGCTGAAAAATAATCCACACCCAAAATAAAGTTTAAATCTTATAAAGAAAAAAAAAATGAAAATATAAGCAGAAGATTCAAACTGAAACAGCTGCCTGAAGTACTTTTCTACCAAAAACAGCTTCAGAAGAAGAAAACACATCAAAATGGTAGAATTTAGTAAAAGTATGCAAAGAAGACCAAGTTGCTGCTTTGCAAATCTGATCAACCGAAGCTTCATTCCTAAACGCCCAGGAAGTAGAAACTGACCTAGTAGAATGAGCTGTAATCCTTTGAGGCGGAGTTTTACCCGACTCGACATAAGCATGATGAATTAAAGATTTCAACCAAGATGCCAAAGAAATGGCAGAGGCCTTCTGACCTTTCCTAGAACCGGAAAAGATAAATAGACTAGAAGTCTTTCGGAAATTCTTAGTAGCTTCAACATAATATTTCAAAGCTCTAACTACATCCAAAGAATGCAATGATTTCTCCTTAGAATTCTTAGGATTAGGACATAATGAAGGAAAAAAAAAATTCTCTACTAATGTTGTTAGAATTCACAACCTTAGGTAAAAATTTAAAAGAAGTTAGCAACACCGCCTTATCCTGGTGAAAAATCAGAAAAGGAGACTCACAAGAAAGAGCAGATAATTCAGAAACTCTTCTGGCAGAAGAGATGGCCAAAAGGAACAAAACTTTCCAAGAAAGTAATTTAATGTCCAATGAATGCATAGGTTCAAACGGAGGAGCTTGAAGAGCCCCCAGAACCAGATTCAAACTCCAAGGAGGAGAAATTGACTTAATGACAGGTTTTATACGAACCAAAGCTTGTACAAAACAATGAATATCAGGAAGATTAGCAATCTTTCTGTGAAAAAGAACAGAAAGAGCAGAGATTTGTCCTTTCAAGGAACTTGCAGACAAACCTTTATCCAAACCATCCTGAAGAAACTGTAAAATTCTCGGAATTCTAAAAGAATGCCAGGAAAATTGATGAGAAAGACACCAAGAAATATAAGTCTTCCAGACTCTATAATATATCTCCCTAGATACGGATTTACGAGCCTGTAACATAGCATTAATCACAGAGTCAAAGAAACCTCTTTGACTAAGAATCAAGCGTTCAATCTCCACACCTTTAAATTTAAGGATTTGAGATCCTGATGGAAAAAAGGACCTTGCGACAGAAGGTCTGGTCTTAACGGAAGAGTCCACGGTTGGCAAGAGGCCATCCGGACAAGATCTGCATACCAAAACCTGTGAGGCCATGCTGGAGCTACCAGCAGAACAAACGAGCATTCCTTCAGAATTTTGGAGATTACTCTTGGAAGAAGAACTAGAGGCGGAAAGATATAGGCAGGATGATACTTCCAAGGAAGTGACAATGCATCCACTGCTTCCGCTTGAGGATCCCTGGATCTGGACAGATACCTGGGAAGTTTCTTGTTTAGATGAGAAGCCATCAGATCTATTTCTGGAAGTCCCCACATTTGAACAATCTGAAGAAATACCTCTAGGTGAAGAGACCATTGGCCCGGATGTAACGTTTGGCGACTGAGCTAATCCGCTTCCCAATTGTCTATACCTGGGATATGAACCGCAGAAACTAGACAGCAGCTGGATTCCGCCCATACCAGAATTCGAGATACTTCTTTCATAGCCAGAGGACTGTGAGTCCCTCCTTGATGATTGATGTATGCCACAGTTATGACATTGTCTGTCTGAAAACAAATGAACGATTCTCTCTTTAGAAGAGGCCATGACTGAAGAGCTCTGAAAATTGCACGGAGTTCCAAAATATTGATCGGTAATCTCACCTCCTGAGATTCCCAAACCCCTTGTGCTGTCAGAGACCCCCACACAGCTCCCCAACCTGTAAGACTTGCATCTGTTGAAATTACAGTCCAGGTCGGAAGAACAAAAGAAGCCCCCTGAACTAAACGATGGTGATCTGTCCACCACGTCAGAGAGTGTCGTACAATCGGTTTTAAAGATATTGATTGAGATATCTTTGTGTAATCCCTGCACCACTGGTTCAGCATACAGAGCTGAAGAGGTCGCATGTTAAAACGAGCAAAGGGGATCGCGTCCGATGCAGCAGTCATAAGACCTAGAATTTCCATGCATAAGGCTACCGAAGGGAATGATTGTGACTGAAGGTTTCGACAAGCTGATATCAATTTTAGACGTCTCTTGTCTGTCAAAGACAGAGTCATGGACACTGAATCTATCTGGAAACCTAAAAAGGTTACCCTTGTCTGAGGAATCAATGAACTTTTTGGTAAATTGATACTCCAACCATGATCTTGAAGAAACAACACAAGTCAATTCGTATGAGATTCTGCTAAATGTGAAGACTGAGCAAGTACCAAGATATCGTCCAAATAAGGAAATACCACAATACCCTGTTCTCTGATTACAGACAGAAGGGCACCGAGAACCTTTGTAAAAATTCTTCGAGCTGTTGCTAGGCCAAACGGTAGAGCCACAAACTGGTAATGCTTGTCTAGGAAAGAGAATCTCAGAAACTGATAGTGATCTGGATGAATCGGAATATGCAGATATGCATCCTGTAAATCTATTGTAGACATATAATGCCCTTGCTGAACAAAAGGCAGGATAGTCCTTACAGTTACCATTTTGAATGTTGGTATCCTTACATAACGATTCAATATTTTTAGATCCAGAACTGGTCTGAAGGAATTCTTCTTTGGTACAATGAAGAGATTTGAATAAAACCCCAGCCCCTGTTCCAGAACTGGAACTGGCATAATTACTCCAGCCAACTCTAGATCTGAAACACAATTCAGAAATGCTTGAGCCTTCGCTGGGTTTACTGGGACACGGGAAAGAAAAAATCTCTTTGCAGGAGGCCTTATCTTGAAGCCAATTCTGTACCCTTCTGAAACAATGTTCTGAATCCAAAGATTGTGAACGGAATTGATCCAAATTTCTTTGAAAAAACGTAATCTGCCCCCTACCAGCTGAGCTGGAATGAGGGCCGCACCTTCATGTGGACTTGGGAGCTGGCTTTGGTTTTCTAAAAGGCTTGGATTTATTCCAGACTGGAGATGGTTTCCAAACTGATACCGCTCCTGAGGATGAAGGATCAGGCTTTTGTTCCTTGTTGTGACGAAAGGAACGAAAACGATTATTAGACCTAAATTTACCTTTAGATTTTTTATCCTGTGGTAAAAAAGTTCCTTTCCCTCCAGTAACATTTGAGATAATAGAATCCAACTGAGAACCAAATAATTTATTACCCTGGAAAGAAAGGGAAAGCAGAGTAGACTTAGAAGACATATCAGCATTCCAAGTTTTAAGCCATAAAGCTCTTCTAGCTAAAATAGCTAGAGACATATACCTGACATCAACTCTAATGATATCAAAGATGGCATCACAAATAAAATTATTAGCATGTTGAAGAAGATTAATAATGCTATGAGAATTATGATCTGCTACTTGTTGCGCTAAAGCTTCTAACCAAAAAGTTGAAGCTGCAGCAACATCCGCTAAAGATATAGCAGGTCTAAGAAGATTACCTGAACACAAGTAAGCTTTTCTTAGAAAGGATTCAATTTTCCTATCTAAAGGATCCTTAAAGGAAGTACCATCTGCCGTAGGAATAGTAGTACGCTTAGCAAGAGTAGAGACAGCCCCATCAACTTTAGGGATTTTGTCCCAAAACTCTAATCTGTCAGATGGCATAGGATATAATTGCTTAAAACGTTTAGAAGGAGTAAATGAATTACCCAAATTATTCCATTCCCTGGAAATTACTTCAGAAATAGCATCAGGGACAGGAAAAACTTCTGGAATAACTACAGGAGATTTAAAAACCTTATCTAAACGTTTAGATTTAGTATCAAGAGGACTAGAATCCTCTATTTCTAATGCAATTAGGACTTCTTTAAGTAAAGAACGAATAAATTTCATTTTAAATAAATATGAAGATTTATCAGCATCAACCTCTGAGACAGAATCCTCTGAACCAGAAGAACCATTATCAGAATCAGAATGATGATGTTCATTTAAAAATTCATCTGAAAAATGAGAAGTTTTAAAAGACTTTTTACGTTTACTAGAAGGAGGAATAACAGACATAGCCTTCTTAATGGATTTAGAAACAAAATCTCTTATGTTATCAGGAACACTCTGAGCATTAGATGTTGACGGAACAGCAACAGGTAATGTAACAGTACTAAAGGAAATATTATCTGCATTAACAAGTTTGTCATGACAATCAGTACAAACAACAGCTGGAGGAACAGATACCATAAGTTTATAGCAGATACACTTAGCTTTGGTAGATCCAGCACCAGGCAGCGATTTTCCAGAAGTATCTTCTGACTCAGTGTTAACATGGGACATCTTGCAATATGTAATAGAAAAAACAACATATAAAGCAAAATTGATCAAATTCCTTAAATGACAGTTTCAGGAATGGGAAAAAATGCCAGTGAACAAGCTTCTAGCAACCAGAAGCAATAAATAATTAGACTTAAATAATGTGGAGACAATAGTGACGCCCATATTTTTTTAGCGCCAAAAAAGACGCCCACATTATTTGGCGCCTAAATGCTTTTGGCGCCAAAAATGACGCCACATCCGGAACGGCGACACTTTTGGCGCAAAAAAAAACGTAAAAAATGACGCAACTTCCGGCGACACGTATGACGCCGGAAACAGAAAAAAATTTTGCGCCAAAAAAGTCCGCGCCAAGAATGACGCAATAAAATTAAGCATTTTCAGCCCCCGCGAGCCTAACAGCCCACAGGGAAAAAAGTCAAATTTTAAGGTAAGAAAAAATTGATTGATTCATATGCATTATCCCAAATATGAAACTGACTGTCTGAAATAAGGAACTTTGAACATCCTGAGTCAAGGCAAATAAATGTTTGAATACATATATTTAGAACTTTATTAAAAAAGTGCCCAACCATAGCTTAGAGTGTCACAGAAAATAAGACTTACTTACCCCAGGACACTCATCTACAAGTTGTAGAAAGCCAAACCAGTACTGAAACGAAAATCAGTAGAGGTAATGGTATATATAAGAGTATATACGTCGATCTGAAAAGGGAGGTAAGAGATGAATCTCTACGACCGATAACAGAGAACCTATGAAATAGACCCCGTAGAAGGAGATCATTGAATTCAAATAGGCAATACTCACCTCACATCCCTCTGACATTCACTGCACGCTGAGAGGAAAACCGGGCTCCAACCTGCTGCGGAGCGCATATCAACGTAGAATCTAGCACAAACTTACTTCACCACCTCCATAGGAGGCAAAGTTTGTAAAACTGATTTGTGGGTGTGGTGAGGAGTGTATTTATAGGCATTTTGAGGTTTGGGAAACTTTGCCCCTCCTGGTAGGAATGTATATCCCATACGTCACTAGCTCATGCACTCTTGCTAATTACATGAAAGAAAAAGCCGCTAAATCAATGTCACGGTTTAGACCAACTGGACCCATAGACCCCAGTCTATGGATCCAATACGTCTCCCGCTTTCTCAGTTCAAGGAGGCGATCCCCTCCTCTCACTCTATTCCTGATATGTTCAATGGCAACTACAGTTAATCCTGTGGTATCCCTATTGTGACATTCCAAGAAATGTGCTGATAACCCATGACTATCTAATCCATTTTCTATATTCCTAAGGTGCTCCCCGAATCTCGTTTTTATTTGGCGTTTCGTACGACCTACGTAAATTTTATCACAGGAGCACCTCAGGAGATATACCACATAACTGGTCTTGCATGTCATTAGATTTTTTATTTTGTACTCATCACTTCTTGAAACACCAAAAGCCTTGTTTTGTGGATCTTGGTGAGCGCAACATTTGCAGCTTTTCCTGCCACATTTGTAAAAACCGTATGTGTGTCTCTGTAGCCATGTGTCCATGCCAGCAGGTCTCAACATACTAGGACTGATCTTATTCTTGATGTTAATGTTTCTCCTAAACACTACCTGTCCTTTCTCATTGATAGAATCCCTTAAAAGTGGGTCCTGCATAAGAATGGGCCAATGTCTTCTCATTGCTCTTTCTATCTCTAGAGGCCCTATTGTACCTGGTTACCAGCTGTATTTTCCTTTTCTCCCTTCTTCTCATTCCCTGATCCATGTAGTTTCGTTTTTTTACTCATTGCTTTCCCTTTAATTAGAGTATTCCTATCCATCTTGCCTACCCTTTCTTGAGTGTCCAATAGCATTGCTCCAGGATAGCCCTTAGCCAGAAATCTGTTTTTAATTATTTCAGCTTCCCGTAGGAAGTCTGTATCCTTGGCACAGTTTCGCCTAGCCCTCTGAAACTGTCCAAAAGGGATGTTTCTTTTCCATTTGTCATGGTGCCCACTATGGGCATGCAAATACCCGTTGGTATCCGTGGGCTTTCTATATAGGCTAGTGTATATGTTTAATCCCTCCTTTATTAGTTCTAGATCTAGAAACGTGACCTTTTCCATACTATACTCCATGGTGAATTTTAGATTCATTACATTCTTGTTTACATATTCCAAGAACAATTTTATTTCCTCAACAGAACCCTGCCACACTATCAGAATGTCATCTATATAGCAATGCCATCTTATAATGTGGTGTTTAAGTGGATTCTCCTCATTGTAGATGAACAGGTCCTCCCACCACCCCATTTATAGGTTCACAAAATTGGGGGCGAATTTGGTCCCCATTGCGGTCCCTCTTGTTTGTAGGAGGTACCTGTTCTCAAATACAAAAATAGTTCTTGGTCGGGGGGGCGGAGCTAGCCAGCCTAGGAGATGGCCGCGGCTTAAGTGAGCTCCTGAGCCCTATCTGGCTGAGTGGCATTAAAAAGCCTAATCGAGGTGGGATAAAGTCACCCAGCAAAGTGGATTGGGCTAACTACTGCTCAGATAGCCTAATATGAAGCTGATGGACGGATCGTGATCGCCACTGGGGCGATAATACTACGCTACGCCTAGGCCCTGATCCACGCTAGATTTTGCGAACACCACACTCCGGACTCCAGAAGAACTACCCTGACCTGAAGCGGAGGTAAGCTAAAGGCGAAAGGGGCAGACAACAGGCCGTTTTTCCAATTGTACCTAGGAGTCCGGTAAGAATCGCAAAAGCTCCGGGCGCGGAGCGCGCCATCTTTATAACTGCAGAGGCTTAATGGCTGCAAGCAAACACGCAGTCACCAACACCCTACCACACCACTCCACTATCATGAAAACATAACTAAGGGGACAAACACCCCATCATTGCAAGACTTGAGCAAAGATGCTATAAAGGCAAACATCGCAAGAAAAACAGAATTTATGTTTACCTGATAAATTTCTTTCTCCAACGGTGTGTCCGGTCCACGGCGTCATCCTTACTTGTGGGATATTCTCTTCCCCAACAGGAAATGGCAAAGAGCCCAGCAAAGCTGGTCACATGATCCCTCCTAGGCTCCGCCTACCCCAGTCATTCGACCGACGTTAAGGAGGAATATTTGCATAGGAGAAACCATATGGTACCGTGGTGACTGTAGTTAAAGAAAATAAAATATCAGACCTGATTAAAAAAACCAGGGCGGGCCGTGGACCGGACACACCGTTGGAGAAAGAAATTTATCAGGTAAACATAAATTCTGTTTTCTCCAACATAGGTGTGTCCGGTCCACGGCGTCATCCTTACTTGTGGGAACCAATACCAAAGCTTTAGGACACGGATGAAGGGAGGGAGCAAATCAGGTCACCTAAATGGAAGGCACCACGGCTTGCAAAACCTTTCTCCCAAAAATAGCCTCAGAAGAAGCAAAAGTATCAAACTTGTAAAATTTGGTAAAAGTGTGCAGTGAAGACCAAGTCGCTGCCCTACATATCTGATCAACAGAAGCCTCGTTCTTGAAGGCCCATGTGGAAGCCACAGCCCTAGTGGAATGAGCTGTGATTCTTTCGGGAGGCTGCCGTCCGGCAGTCTCGTAAGCCAATCTGATGATGCTTTTAATCCAAAAAGAGAGAGAGGTAGAAGTTGCTTTTTGACCTCTCCTTTTACCTGAATAAACAACAAACAAGGAAGATGTCTGTCTAAAATCCTTTGTAGCATCTAAATAGAATTTTAGAGCGCGAACAACATCCAAATTGTGCAACAAACGTTCCTTCTTTGAAACTGGTTTTGGACACAGAGAAGGTACGATAATCTCCTGGTTAATGTTTTTGTTAGAAACAACTTTTGGAAGAAAACCAGGTTTAGTACGTAAAACCACCTTATCTGCATGGAACACCAGATAAGGAGGAGAACACTGCAGAGCAGATAATTCTGAGACTCTTCTAGCAGAAGAAATCGCAACTAAAAACAAAACTTTCCAAGATAATAACTTAATATCAACGGAATGTAAGGGTTCAAACGGAACCCCCTGAAGAACTGAAAGAACTAAATTGAGACTCCAAGGAGGAGTCAAAGGTTTGTAAACAGGCTTGATTCTAACCAGAGCCTGAACAAAGGCTTGAACATCTGGCACAGCTGCCAGCTTTTTGTGAAGTAATACCGACAAGGCAGAAATCTGTCCCTTCAGGGAACTAGCAGATAATCCTTTTTCCAATCCTTCTTGAAGGAAGGATAGAATCCTAGGAATCTTAACCTTGTCCCAAGGGAATCCTTTAGATTCACACCAACAGATATATTTTTTCCAAATCTTGTGGTAAATCTTTCTAGTCACAGGCTTTCTGGCCTGAACAAGAGTATCGATCACAGAATCTGAGAATCCTCGCTTCGATAAAATCAAGCGTTCAATCTCCAAGCAGTCAGCTGGAGTGAAACCAGATTCGGATGTTCGAACGGACCCTGAACAAGAAGGTCTCGTCTCAAAGGTAGCTTCCAAGGTGGAGCCGATGACATATTCACCAGATCTGCATACCAAGTCCTGCGTGGCCACGCAGGAGCTATCAAGATCACCGACGCCCTCTCCTGCTTGATCCTGGCTATCAGCCTGGGGATGAGAGGAAATGGCGGGAACACATAAGCTAGTTTGAAGGTCCAAGGTGCTACTAGTGCATCCACTAGAGCCGCCTTGGGGTCCCTGGATCTGGCCCCGTAGCAAGGAACTTTGAAGTTCTGACGAGAGGCCATCAGATCCATGTCTGGAATGCCCCACAGGTGAGTGACTTGGGCAAAGATTTCCGGATGGAGTTCCCACTCCCCCGGATGCAATGTCTGACGACTCAGAAAATCCGCTTCCCAATTTTCCACTCCTGGGATGTGGATAGCAGACAGGTGGCAGGAGTGAGACTCCGCCCAAAGAATAATTTTGGTTACTTCTTCCATCGCTAGGGAACTCCTTGTTCCCCCCTGATGGTTGATGTACGCAACAGTCGTCATGTTGTCTGATTGAAACCGTATGAACCTGGTCCTCGCAAGCTGGGGCCAGGCCTGGAGAGCATTGAATATCGCTCTCAGTTCCAGAATATTTATCGGTAGAAGAGATTCTTCCCGAGACCAAAGACCCTGAGCTTTCAGGGATCCCCAGACCGCGCCCCAGCCTATCAGACTGGCGTCGGTCGTGACAATGACCCACTCTGGTCTGTGGAACATCATCCCTTGAGACAGATTGTCCAGGGACAGCCACCAACGGAGTGAGTCTCTGGTCCTCTGATTTACTTGTATCTTCGGAGACAAGTCTGTATAGTCCCCATTCCACTGACTGAGCATGCACAGTTGTAATGGTCTTAGATGAATGCGTGCAAAAGGAACTATGTCCATCGCCGCCACCATCAACCCGATCACTTCCATGCACTGAGCTATGGAAGGAAGAGGAACGGAATGAAGTATCCGACAAGAGTCCAGAAGCTTTGTTTTTCTGGCCTCTGTTAGAAAGATCCTCATTTCTAAGGAGTCTATAATTGTTCCCAAGAAGGGAACCCTTGTTGACGGGGATAGAGAACTCTTTTCCACGTTCACTTTCCAGCCGTGAGATCTGAGAAAGGCCAGGACAATGTCCGTGTGAGCCTTTGCTTGAGGAAGGGACGACGCTTGAATCAGAATGTCGTCCAGGTAAGGTACTACTGCAATGCCCCTTGGTCTTAGCACCGCTAGAAGGGACCCTAGTACCTTTGTGAAAATCCTTGGAGCAGTGGCTAATCCGAAAGGAAGCGCCACGAACTGGTAATGTTTGTCCAGGAATGCAAACCTTAGGAACCGATGATGTTCCTTGTGGATAGGAATATGTAGATACGCATCCTTTAAATCCACCGTGGTCATGAATTGACCTTCCTGGATGGAAGGAAGGATAGTTCGAATGGTTTCCATCTTGAACGATGGGACCTTGAGAAATTTGTTTAAGATCTTGAGATCTAGGATTGGTCTGAACGTTCCCTCTTTTTTGGGAACTATGAACAGATTGGAGTAGAACCCCATCCCTTGTTCTCTTAATGGAACAGGATGAATCACTCCCATTTTTAACAGGTCTTCTACACAATGTAAGAACGCCTGTCTTTTTATGTGGTCTGAAGACAACTGCGACCTGTGGAACCTCCCCCTTGGGGGAAGTCCCTTGAATTCCAGAAGATAACCCTGGGAGACTATTTCTAGCGCCCAAGGATCCTTCAGAAGTCTTTTATAAGTATCAGAGCTCCTCTCACATGCGACTGCATGCCATGCCTCTCAAAAACAAGTGCGCAACACCGGCGCGAAAATGAGACTCTGCCTATGCTTTGGGAAAGCCCCTAAAGAATAAGGTGTCTAAAACAGTGCCTGCCGATATTATTATATCAAAATACCCAGATAAAATGATTCCTCAAGGCTAAATATGTGTTAATAATCAATCGATTTAGCCCAGAAAAAGTCTACAGTTTAAATAAGCCCTTGTGAAGCCCTTATTTACAATCGTAATAAACATGGCTTACCGGATCCCATAGGGAAAATGACAGCTTCCAGCATTACATCGTCTTGTTAGAATGTGTCATACCTCAAGCAGCAAGGGACTGCAAACTGTTCCCCCAACTGAAGTTAATTGCTCTCAACAGTCCTGTGTGGAACAGCCATGGATTTTAGTTACGGTTGCTAAAATCATTTTCCTCATACAAACAGAATTCTTCATCTCTTTTCTGTTTCTGAGTAAATAGTACGTACCAGCACTATTTGAAAATAACAAACTCTTGATTGAATAATGAAAAACTACAGTTAAACACTAAAAAACTCTAAGCCATCTCCGTGGAGATGTTGCCTGTACAACGGCAAAGAGAATGACTGGGGTAGGCGGAGCCTAGGAGGGATCATGTGACCAGCTTTGCTGGGCTCTTTGCCATTTCCTGTTGGGGAAGAGAATATCCCACAAGTAAGGATGACGCCGTGGACCGGACACACCTATGTTGGAGAAAAGAGCAGGATAGACATGAAAGGGGGAAGACATCGTGCAACATACTTTTTGCTAAGCCAGCATGGGAGACAGAAGGAATTAATCTAGAGGTAGGCCTTGGGTGATACACGTTATATCATATAAAAGTCTGGGTGCTCATGCAGTCACACCACATTCAACCAGTCCAGCAAACATAATTCAGCAGTTTTTTTTGTTTCTTGACATATGCATTAGAAGAGTGCATAACCCTCATAACCTCCGTGCTCTGGTGAATTCAAAATAAGAGATATAAAGACTTTCTAACCACGCAGCACTGGCTTCTAGCCTGTGGGAAATATCATCATGTCTCCTAAAAAAATTGGTAGAAAAGGGACAGTACCTAAGCAAAAAAGCCACCCCACACCCTCTGTAAACGATTTTTTCAAAACAGCAGAAACCAAGTCTGTCACACTCAATCCTTTAGAAGAACAGGACTCTGTAAATGCATACTCCTCTTCTGAGTCTGAATCTGAAACAATGGCAGATGCTGTCACAGTACCCAAAGCCTTATTTGAGTCACTACCCTCGAAAAAAAGATTTCTCTACCCTGATTCTGCAGGTAAAGCAATGCATTAAAGATGAAATCAATGACCTAAAAAAGGAACTGTCAGATATTGGTCATAGAGTGGAGGTAGTGGAAGACACACAAGACACTCATGCGACAGCACTGTTAGATCTGCATAAGCTCATATATAAGCAAAATGATGTAATTCATGACTTAGAGGAAAAAATAGACGACGCAGAAAATAGGAGCAGGAGGCACAATATTAGAATCAGAGGGATACCTGAATCTATACCTGCATCTGGCCTGGAGCAGTACCTACAAGATCTCTTTAATTTCCTTATGCAAACAGAGTCACCTAAGATGATAGATATTGACAGGGCGCATAGAGCACTTCGTCCCAAGCCCCCGGACTCACAGCCTCCCAGGGATGTGATAGTACGTATTACCAATTTGCAGGTCAAGGAGGAGATCATGAAATCATCCCGAGAAAAGCAATCTATCACGTACGAAAACGCAAATATTCAGATGTTTGCAGATCTTTCGCAAAGAACTCTAACCAAACGCAAAGAGCTCAAACCTCTTACCTTGTTGCTCAGGAAAATGAACATTCCTTATAGATGGGGTTTCCCCTTCCATCTAATAATCATATGGCAGGGGAGGAGATTGGTCTGCTCTACTCCAGGGGACATCCACAAAATCTGCAAAGAGCTAGACATCCCTACACCAGTGCTGGAAGAATCCCTGGGAACACAGGATCAGCAAAACAAAGAGTCTAGCATGGTCCAGCTACCTCAGAGGAAAATCTGGCAGCAAGTACAAAAGAAGAGGTCTCGCAGAATGACTATAGGCAGTCAAAATCCGGAGTCTGAAAAGGGATGAGCGCACTGAAACCGACTGTATCCTTTTCTCCTTTGTTGCAACGATTTCTCTGCATTGTTGTTTCTTTTTTTTCTCTCCTTTCCCCTAGGTCTGACTCCTGAAGGACTTTCATTGGTTAACAGTTGGACTGTAGTTCAGGGCCACCAACCCTTCAGCATCAATATTTGTTATGACTATCCTGTTCATGCCTTACTGATTGCAATGTTTTGTTCTTAAATTGTAAACCCAATGTGCTCAGCCAGTTGGGAGATAATCTCCCTAGTAGTTTAGATGTTTTTCGTAACTCTTCCACTTTTTGGAAGAAGAATGTGGTTTTTAGTTTTGTTTTATGTTCATGTACTTAATTTTATTGTTGTCAATTTTATTGTATTGTTTAGCCCAGTGTGCCCGGATCTGTTATCAGGAGAACTTGGTAAGTTGCTACCACTACATTACCCATCACTACACATAGAAAACCATGACGAATAGGGAGGGTCAACAACAACAAGAACTGGTCATTATCACCCAAAACACGAAAGGTTTAAACTGACCAAATAAACGTAGGATGGCAATAATTGATCTGCAGAGAAGGGGGGGGCACATCCTCATGCTTCAGGAGACACATTTCAAATCTAAACATATCCCCAAATACTTCTCCTCTAGCTATCCACAGCATTACCACAGCACAAACGCCGCTAAAAAAACAAATGGGGTCAGTATATTAATACACAAAAACATATCATTCACTAAAACTCTTGTAGAATGTGATAGAGAAGGGAGATTTTTATGCATCACAGGGCTCCTATTTGGCAAACCAGTTACATTAGCTAATGTGTATGCCCCCAATAAATTTCAGAGCAAATTTATCAACACGATCACCAATTCTATAGTTACGCATGCTAAAGGTTCTCTGATTATTGCTGGAGACCTCAACGTCCCCCTTAACCCCAAGATTGACTGCTCTAACCCAGACACACGACAAAAAACTTCTAACATGCATAGTATTTGGCAAAATCTCAAATTGTTAGGTGTACACGACACCTGGAGATATTTAAACCCTCAGAAAAGAGATTTTACTTTCTTTTCGAGTCCAAATAAATGTTATTCAAGACTGGACTATGTTCTGGTAGACCATCTGGCCCTGTCATACATTAAAACTGCGGATATCTCACACACTACTTGGTCAGATCACTCATTAGTTTCTTGCAGGCTGGCGTGGCCTTCGGCTCCCTTGAAATCCTTTCAATGGAGACTAGATGAGTCTTTACTAGTGGGGAAAAATCAGGTAAAAAAGCTGGCTAAACATATAAAATCTTATTTCATTCTAAATAATACACCAGATGTTCAAATCCCGACCATCTGGGAAGCTCATAAAAGCACAATTAGAGGAGAACTAATTAAAACAAAGGCACTTATAACAAAGAAAAGGAGGGAACAGCTCACCTTACTAGCCAAGGACATATCTAACCTTGACTACCTACATAAACAATCTCCGGATAACGTTCTAGTTTTAGAAGAGTTGACCTCTAAAAGAGATCAATTAAATAAGCTACTTCAGATAAACGCACAAAAGCAGCTATTATCCTTCCAACAAACATTTTATAGGGAAGGGAATAAACCCGGAAAGTGGTTGGCTCGGGCTTTAAAAAAAAGACAACAACAAACATATGTCCACTCGATTAAAACTGACACAGGTAAACATGTTGAAGACACTCACAAAATAGCTGAAGAATTTAAAAAATACTACCACAGATTATACAATTTATTCCCAGACAGGTCAGACCACACTCATCGCCATAAATGTCAACAATACTTAGATCAAGTTCAAATCCCGAAACTTAGTGCAGAACAAAAAGATGCTTTAAGTCAACCTTTCAACATTAAAGAGGTATTAGATGCTATTAACACCCTCAAACCAAAAAAAGCACCAGGCCCTGACGGATTCTCTAGCCTCTACTACAAGACATTCTCTAAGTATTTGGCCCCTTATCTAACTTCATTGTTTAATTACATAACAGACATCTCAGCCTTCCCAGACACCATGTTACAAGCTAATATATCAGTCCTGGAAAAAGCGGGTAAGGACCCAGACAAGCCGGCCAATTTCAGACCTATCTCTTTGCTCAATACTGACCTGAAGCTATACGCCAAAATATTAGCGACCCGAATTAACAAATTTCTCCCACAATTAATACACCAAGACCAGGCGGGCTTCGTGCCCACAAGGGAGGCGAAGGACAACACTGTAAAAGTACTCAATCTCATAGACTACGTTTCTCAGACTGAGCTCCCCGCACTGTTCCTCTCTACTGACGCCGAAAAGGCTTTCGACAGACTGGACTGGACCTTTTTACAGGAGACACTGAGACGATTCGACTTCCCAGCACAGTTTATCCACAAAATTATGGCCTTATACACTAACCCAACTGCTCAGGTGAGAGTGAACGGGACGCTATCAGAAGCGTTCGAGATACGAAATGGCTCCAGGCAGGGTTGTCCCCTATCCCCTTTATTGTTTATCCTTTCATTAGAACCCCTAGCAATCAAACTTAGAGCAAACTCTCGCATCACAGGTATACACATAGGAGACAATCATCACAAATTAGCCATATACGCCGACGACTTATTAATGACACTAACTGATCCCCTCACATCTATTACTCATGCAATGACAGAACTAGAACACTTTGGCATGGTTTCTAACTTCTCGGTCAACATGTCCAAGTCCGAATTCTTACCGATAGGGATCCCGAAGAAGACACTAGATGAAATCACAGCGCTGTGCCCTTTGAAAGTACAACCCAGGTATCTTAAATACTTGGGCACTTATTTAACACCCGATAAATCTTCCACGCGTAAACATAATTACGGAGAGCTGATCACAGAGTTCCACTCTCTGACCTCCTCCTGGTTATTAAAAAATATTTCCTGGCTAGGCAGAATACAAGCCGCCAAAATGGTATTGTTACCTAAAGCACTCTATATCCTACAAACTGTACCCATCCAACATATCTCCACGGAGATTAATATTTTACAAAAAATCATGAATGACTACATATGGCGACGCAGGCCGCCACGTATTAATAAAAGTACGATTTACAAATTACCAGCACAGGGAGGCCTAGGTGTACCACATCTCAGCTCATATAAACTGGCCATTTCCCTTCAAAGAGTCATTGATTGGTGCAAACCGGAGGGCGCACAGCATAAAGGATGGGTACAGATAGAAACCCACTTAGCTGACACGCATTATATGGGCAATAAATGCTGGAATCTTACAGCTTTAAAAAACCCTAATATCTCAAAATCCAGTATCACTAATGAAACATGGAGGGACTGGTTACTAGTCCTTAAAACGTTCCCAAAAATATCCACAAAATGCTCCCCACTCACAAATTTACTAATAAACCCTGAATTCCCCCCAGGCCTTCAAAATGTAAAGAACTTAGACACCTCGCCTTCTTCTTACGTACAGATACACTCACTTTTAAACAATGGCAAGCTAAAAACAAAACAGCAAATAGATCCAATGTCGGTTCCTTTCTTTGCCTCTTGGTTTAATTACCACCAAGCTAGACACTTTATTATATCACATAGATGCAAAGCTGACCTCTTACGACCCCCAACACAGTTTGAGCAAGCGTGCATAAAGGAGTCAAAATCCCTCAGATCAGTCTCATCACTATACAGATTAGTTTTGGAGAATAGATTTCCAAAGCTACCTTCATACACAACGGGGTGGGATAGAGAGCTGGACACAAACACTTCACATAAGGATTGGCTTGATAGATTTAAAAGGCTAACGCGGTCTGCACATTCTTCAGGGGCGAAAGAAACCAATATAAAAATATGTATGAGGTGGTATTTAACACCGGCAAGACTCAAACACATATATAAAACAAACTCAGGCACCTGTTGGAGAGGGTGTGAGCAGGCGGGGCATATGAAACATATTTGGTGGGACTGCATACCCATTAAGACCTTCTGGGTAGAAATTTTCAACAATATCAACCAGGTCCTACACACACACAACTAAACCCAAATGTGGAGGTCACTCTGCTTCAACACATACCTCAAATAACATGTAAGATACGTAGGCAGTTATTCCAAATTATGATAAATACAGCAAAACAGATGATCCCCAGATACTGGAAGTCCTCCAAAACCCCTGATATTAATGATTGGAAGAGATTAGTTAGCAAAGATTTGATGTTGGAAAGGTTTCATTACTTGCAAGTGGGTAATTTAGACTTCTTTGAAGATATGCTCTTTTTATGGGAGTCTTTCCAACATGGGCACAATTGAGAATAACCCCCTTTTTTTAGACACAATTATGGATATAAATGGAATTTAGCTTTCGGTCAGGGCACACTGGGTTCACTTATTATTTATTTATTTATTTAATTTTTATTTACTGTTGTTATATTTCCTTATTTTCCTGTATTTTTTTTTTTTTTTTTTTTTTTTTTGATAAAAACTGTTCGCATCTTATTTTATTGCGCACAGCTGAGGCGCATACAATTTGCAATGTTATAAAAGGTCATCTGTCAATAAGCACAGTCCTACATCTTAGAAACACAGGCTCCCTATACTGTATGCATTTCTAGAAACTTTCATTAAGTGGGATAGCCAAAGACTTAAGCTCAGATGAAAAGAGACAATTGCACATGGACTGCATTTTGACCTGCTGAAGGCCTTTGTAACTTCAGGTCACGGGCGTATAAGTGCCACAGCTGTCCTTAAAGATATACTGTAGTTACGCTGTTTTCTTTCTTTATTTTCTTTCTTTTTTTTTTTTTTTTTCTGGATTTTGTTTGTTTTACACTCTGTTGATGTGAAAATTTAATAAAAATTGAATATATAAAAAAAAAAAAAAAAATAGTTCTTGGTCAAAATAAAATTCATTGCTGACTCCAAAAAGCTACTCTGTATTGAATTTATGTAGCCACTTTTCTCCAAAAAGTATTTAACTGCTGTTATACCCAGGGAGTGTGGGATGGATGTGTACAGTGCGCTCACATCCATCGTTACCCATATGTAATCCTTTTTCCACTCCAAACCCTCAACCAGCTCTAATAAATGAGGTGTGTCCCTTACATAGGACCTTAGACAGGGTACCATGCGTTTCAGTATGACATCCACATACTCAGAAAAACCTGCTGGTGAGTCCCCCTATCCCCGATACAATTGGCCTGCCTGGAGGATCGGTAAGGCCCTTATTAATCTTGGGTAAATGGTAAAATATCAGGACAGGGTTCTCCACCACCAGGTAGTCAAATTCAGTTTTAGTTATAACTCCTCTTTTTACCGTCTCTAATAAGATTCTCGTATTCATTCAGAAATATTTTAGTTGGATTTTTATCTAGAGTACAATAAGTGTCTGTATCTGATAGAAGACGAACTGCTTCCTTGATATACTCCTGTCTGTTCTGTATCACAATGCCGCCGCCTTTATCGGCATTGCAGAGGATGATACTTGTGTCTTCACTTAGATTTTTGAGAGCACGTTGTTCCAATTTGGATAAGTTTCCCTTCCTATATTGAAAGTTTGTTTTTATCACTCTTATTATTATTATTACAAATTTCTCTAATCTCTTTATCCATTAGAGATTCAAAAACAGGTATGCAATAGCCTTTGGATTCCATTCTGCATTCACATTAACATCTATTGCGATAATGGAGATTTAGCTATTTGTGCAACTTGCAAGCTATAAAGGGACATATTCACCCTAGACAGTTTAACACTCACAGTGGGCTAAGTGTGCTTCTCTCAGTGGGATATAAACAGTTTTGGACAACACAGCATATACCATTTTTAATCGTTTTGCCTTGATTTGGACATCATAACGAAGTGTCATTACATACCTCATATGTTTGAGGGTGAAGTCTGTAAGTGTACATCTTGATGATTTTATTGTTTTGAATAAAGTGGAAAAAAAAATTAATCTGCACTTAGATCAGTGTGTTTTCCCTTGGCTGCGCTCCATCCCCCTTTCTGTTTCTACAGATTTCATCATACAAACTCATCTCACGAAGATCACACCAGTGATTGGAAGGGAGCTGCACGGCAAACACACACACAAATACAAGAACTCTCTAAAAGGGAAGTCTACAATATACGTTTTTCTGTTTCAATATTGAAAAAACTGTTTACCTTACTTAAAGGGGATCATATCTATGTGGTTCACTGAACATTCTAACAGCACAATATAATTGTTGTTCTTTGTCATATAAGTGATATTAGTGTATGACTTTTTAGTGCATTTGTGCTGCTTTTTTGTCACTGTGTTTTTATTGCATATTGCCTCTTATTGATCTAGTTGTGGCGCTACCTCAATATTGTATTTAATACAGTATTTTTCTCTTTCTGAATTACAAAAGAAAAAATTTGGGTTCAGTGTCCCTTTAAGTAACAGACGGAGGTGTTCTAGCTTAAACCTGAAAGATACAACTTCAGTACACGCAGGAGAAATTACACTGCCAGAGATTTTACCCTCAGATGCTACCAAAGTATCCTCCTCCTCAGGTTTCTGTGAGGGGGCATTCAAAAAAGCAACAACTGCACCAGTAACCTCGCTTAGTGAATGTTTATTTTTCCTCTTGCGCTTTCCCTGTAACATGGGAAAAGCAGACAATGCATCAGAAACTGCAGAGGATATGAGAGAAGCAATGTCTTGCAGCGTAACTCCAGGAGGCGTTTAAGAGGAAGCGCAGGGCATTGCATGTGTGGGCGGTAAACGTTGGGACGCTTGAGGAGAAAGCTGCGGCATATACTGAACATTAGACTCCTGAACAGCATCCGCTTTAGAAAATGTTTGCTCAGAAAAAAAAGTCTCTGTAATTTAAAGTTCTCTCAATACACGAGGAACAGAAAGAGATTGGTGGTCCCACATTGGCATTAAAACATAATGAACAAGTGATATTTTGCAGGACCTCTTGGTCCATTCTGACTCACAATGGATCAAATTATCAAATAAAAAACTGACATTTTTTAATAAAAATTAAACAGAAAAACATTACTGTCTCTTTAAATTTTAAAACGTTACTTTTTTTTACTTTTGCAGCAAGGCAACAGATGATACAAAAGTTCTCCAGATGACCTCTACACCTCAGCTCTGCCGAGGTGCCTACCTGCCCTGCTGCACCGGAGGAATTCCCCTTTTTTAGTATAACAATCCGGACTCGTCCCACAGTAAAAACAACAGTCCTGAGTAGGCTGAAGCTTCTAGCGACTGTTTCTGTGACTGAACACTAGCTACTGCGTAGGCACAGTTCCAATCCGGAAGCGCAAGGTATTAAATAAAAAAAAAGCGTGCAACAGTAGTTGCCACCTCAGCCAGTCCCACCCATCGTGGGCGTCTTAGACATTTTTTATTGACCGGGAGATTATTGTTTTACAGGCAAACTGCCGGGAGCAGAGAACACCGCACAGAGAATGAGCCTTAAATAATCTCCCGGTCAGTAAAGGTCTCTTACAAAGCTGTCTTACTCAGGCTTTCAGTAGTAGGGCAGCATAAACTACATGGGAGGCACACCAGATGTCTGGCGAAACCAGACAACTGGTTGAGCCAGAGCAGGGGCGGCATTACACAAGATTCCTCTTTAGCAATCTTAAGATTAGCACTGCAATAAAACATCACAAGTGGCGATTGAAGAGGGACAGGTTCACTACTTGAAAGCCTGTCTGCCTGCAGGGATGGTAAATTTACCCCAGTGTCACAGGAGGAGAAAAACAATTTATTCTTATCTGATCAATTTCTTTCTGGACACGGTGAGTCCACGGGATCATCAATTACTTTTGGGAATATCACTCCTGGCAAGCAGGAGAAGGCAAAGAGCACCACAGTTAAAACAAGTATCACTCCCTTACCCACAAACCCCCAGTCATTCGACTGAAGGTAAATGGGGAAAAAGGAGCAACACAAGGTGCAGAGGTGCCTGATGTTTTAGTAAATAAAAACAGCAGTGCCATGGACTCACCGTGTCCAGAAAGAAAGAAATTTATCAGGCAAGCATACATTTTTTTTTTTTTTTCTTAAGACACAGGATCATCAATTACTGTTAGGAATCAATACCCAAGCTAGAGGACACAGATGATTAGGGAGGGACAAGACAGGTAACCTTAACAGAAGGCACTACTGCTTGAAGAGCCTTTCTCCAAAAGGAAGCCTCAAAATAAAAAAGAATGCAAAAAAGACCAAGTTGCCTCCATGCAAATCTGTTCCACAGAAACTTCATTCTTGAAAGCCTAAGAATTAGAGACAGCCCTAGTGGAATGAGCTGTAATCCTCTCAGGAGGCTGCAGTCCAGCCGTCTCATAGGCCAAACGAATTATACTTCTCTACCAGAAAGAAAGAAGTAGCTGTAGCTTTCTGATCTTTACGCTTTCCAGAGAAACAAACAGGGCAGAAGACTTAGATGTTGTGCATTCTCTGAAATTCTACTTACAGGCGTCTAAGTTGTGCAACAAACGTTCCTTATGGGAAGAAGGATTAGGACATAGAGAAGGAACAATAAATTCCTGATTAATATTAACCCCTTAATGACCACAGCACTTCCATTTTCTGACCGTTTGGGACCAAGGCTATTTTTACATTTCTGCAGTGTTTGTGTTTAGCTGTAATTTTACTCTTACTCATTTACTGTACCCACACATCATCATATCTTATAATTTACTATAAAAAAAATATAAAATATGAGGAAAAAATGGAAAAAAACACACTTTTTCTAACTTTGACCCCCAAAATCTGTTACACATCTGCAACCACCAAAAAACACCCATGCTAAATAGTTTCCAAATTTTGTCCTGAGTTTAGAAATACCCAATGTTTACATGTTCTTTGCAAGTTATAGGGCAATAAATACAAGAAGCACTTTGCTATTTCCAAACCACTTTTTTTCAAACTTAGCGCTAGTTACATTGGAACACTGATATCTTCCAGGAATCCCTGAATATCCCTTGACATGTATATATTTTTTTTTTAGAAGACATCCCAAAGTATTGATCTAGGCCCATTTTGGTATATTTCATGCCACCATTTCACCACCAAATGCGATCAAATAAAAAAAAATGTTCACTTTTTCACACATTTTGTTACAAACTTTAGGTTTCTCACTGAATTTATTTACAAACAGCTTCTGCAATTATGGCACAAATGGTTGTAAATGCTTCTCTGGAATCCCCTTTTTTCATAAATAGCAGACATATATGGATTTGGTGTTGCTTTTTGGTAATTAGAAGGCCGCTAAATGCCACTGCGCACCACACGTGTATTATGCCCAGCAATGAAGGGGTTAATTAGGGAGCATGTAGGGAGCTTGTAGGGTTAATTTTAGCTTTATTGTAGTGTAGTAGACAACCCTAAGTATTGATCTAGGCCCATTTTGGTATATTTCATGCCACCATTTCACCACCAAATGCGATTAAATAAAAAAAAAAAAAAAAGTAAAATTTTTCACAATTTTAGGTTTCTCACTGAAATCATTTATAAACAGCTTGTGCAATTATGGCACAAATGGTTGTAAATGCTTCTCTGGGATCCCCTTTGTTGAGAAATAGCAGACATACATGGCTTTTGGCGTTACTAAAAAAAAAAAAAGGCTATTCTTGATAAAAAAAAATTTTAAAAAAAGGCATATTTACATATGCTGCTCTGGAGGATCCCCCCTTAGCCCCCAACCTCCATGATACCCCCCCAAACAGCTCTTTACCCATCCCCCTCTAACTTATTAGTAGCCATCTTTGGTACTGGCAGCTGTCTGCCAGTACCCAATTTATAGTAAAACATTTGTTTTTATTCTTTTTTTAAATATTTTTCTGTAGTGTAGCTTGCCCCCCCCCCCCCCCAAAAGAACAACCCCCCACCCCTTCCCAGATCTCTTAGATAGACATACTTTAGATATATTTGGCCCTCACTGCCACTTTTCTCCCATCATTTTTCTGTAGTGTAGCGGTTCCCACCCGCTCCCTACCCGTGCGCGTGCACCCGGCGTTCCCGCCCACGATACCACCCCCCTCCACATCATACGGCCCATCGATGGCCGCCCACCCGCCTCCCAGACTGGCTCCCACCCACCAACGAAACCGGCCATCGATGTCCGGTGCAGAGAGGAACACAGAGTGGCTCTCTCTGCATCGGATGGCCAAGGGGGGTTATTGCAGGATGCCTCGATGTTGAGGCATCACTGCAATAACCGGAAAGTAGCTGGAAGCGAGCAGGATCGCTTCCAGCTGCTTTCCAGACCGAGGACGTATGCCATACGTCCTCAGGCGTTAAGTGTATTTTTTTTGACGACGTATGGCGTACGTCCTTGGTCGTTAAGGGGTTAAACAACTTTAGAAAGGAAACCCAACTTAGTACGAAGAACCACCTTATCGGCATGAAATAACATAATTTATGCTTACCTGATAAATTTATTTCTCTTGTAGTGTATCCAGTCCACGGATCATCCATTACTTATGGAATATATTCTCCTTCCCAACAGGAAGTTACAAGAGTCCACCCACAGCAAAGCTGCTATATAGCTCCTCCCCTAACTGCCATATTCAGTCATTCGACCGAAAACATGCAGAGAAAGGAAAAACCATAGGGTGCAGTGGTGACTGTAGTTCAAATGAAAAAATTACCTGCCTTAAAGTGACAGGGCGGGCCGTGGACTGGATACACTACAAGAGAAATAAATTTATCAGGTAAGCATAAATTATGTTTTCTCTTGTTAAGTGTATCCAGTCCACGGATCATCCATTACTTATGGAATACCAATACCAAAGCTAAAGTACACGGATGATGGGAGGGACAAGGCAGGTACTTAAACGGAAGTTACCACTGCCTGTAAAAAAAAAAAAAAAAAAAAAACCCTTTCTCCCAAAAATAGCCTCCGAAGAAGAAAGGTATCAAATTTGTTAAATTTGAAAAAGTATGAAGCGCAGACCAAGACTCCGTCTTGTAAATCTGTTCAACAGAAGCCACATTTAAAAAAGGCCCAAGTGAAAACCACAGCTCTAGTAGAATGAGCTGCAATCCCTTCAGGAGGCTGCTGTCCAGCAGTCTCATAAGCTAAATGAATTATGCTTTTTAACCAAAAAGACAGAGAGGCTGCTGAAGTCTTTTGACCTCTCCTCTGTCCAGAATAGACAACAAACAAGGTGAATGTTTGATGAAAACTGTAGTAGCTTGTAAGTAAAACTTTAAAGCACAAACCACGTCCAATATTGTGTAATAGACGTTCCTTCTTTGAGGAAGGATTAGGATACAAGCATGGAACAACTATCTCTTGAGTGATGTTCTTGTTAGATACCACCTTAGGAAAAAACCCAGGTTGGTACGCAGGACTACCTTATCCGTACGAAGGACCAGATAAGGAGAATCACATTGTAACACAGATAACTTGGAGACTCTACGAGTCGAGGAAATAGCTACCCAAAAGGAACTTTCCAAGATAAAGATGGATATCTATGGAACAAAAAAGGTTCAAACGGAACTTCTTGAAGAGCCTTAAGAACCAGGTTTAAGCTCCATGGTGGAGCAACAGTTTTAAACACAGGCTTGGATCTAACCAAAGCCTGACCAAATGCCTGAACGTCTAGAATACCTGCCAGACGCTGGTGCAAAAAAATAGACAGAGTAAAAATCTGTCCCTTTTAAGGAATTAGCCGACAACCCTTTTCTCAAAAACATCTTGGAGAAAAGATAATATCCTGGGAATCCAGGCTTTACTCCATGAGTAACCCTTGGATTCATAACAATCAGATATTTACACCATATCTATGTTCAATTTTCCTAGAGACAGGCTTTCATGTCTGTATTAAGGTATCAATGACTGACTCGGAGAAGCCATGCTTTGATAACATCAAGCGTTCAGTCTCCAGGCAGTCCATCTCAGATTGATTCTATTTAGATGGTTGAAAGGACCCTGAGGTAGAGGGACCTGTCTCAGAAGCAGAGACCGTGATGGAAAGGATGACATGTCCACCAGATCTGCATACCAGGTCCTGCGTGGCTACGCAGGCGCTGTCAAAAACACCAAAGCCCTCTCCTGCTTGGTCTTGACCTCCGAAGGAAATCCCACTCCCCCGGAAGAAAAGTCTGACGACTTGGAAAATCCACCTCCCAGTTCAACACCTGGGATATGGATAGCTGATAGACAAGAGTGAGTCTCTGTCCAGTGAATTATTGTAAGACTTCTAACATCACTAGGGAACTTCTGTTCCCACTTGATGGCTGATGTAAGCCACAGTCATGTATATTGTCCGACTGAGTATGATGTACCTCAGAGTTGTTAACTGAGGCCAAGTCTGAAGAGCATGGAATATCACTCCCAGAATATTTATTAGAAGGAGGGTCTCCTCCCAAGTCCACTATCCCTGAGCCTTCAGGGAGTTCCAGACTGCATCCCAACCTAAAAGGCTGGCATCCATTGTAAAAAATGTCCCATCTGACCTGCGGAAGGTCATACCCTTGGACAGATGGACCCGATAGTCACCAGAGAAGAGAATCTCTGGTCTCTTGGTCCAGGTTCAACAGGGGGACAAATCTGTGTAATCCCCGTTCCTCTGACTGAGCATGCATAGTTGCAGCGGTCTGAAATGTAGACGTGCAAACGGTACTATGTCCCTTGCCGCTACCTATTAAGCCGATTTCATTCATGTACTGAGCCACCGAAGGGCGCGGATGGGATGAAAAACACGGCAGAAATTTAGAAACTTTGACAACCTGGACTCCGTCAGGTAAATTTTCATTTCTACAGAATCTATCAGAGTCCCTAGGAGGGAAACCCTTGAGATTGGGGATAGAGAACTCTTTCCTTGTTCACTTTCCACCCATGTGATCTCAGAAATGCCAGTACTACGTCAGTATGAGACTTGGCAATTTGGATGTTTGACGCCTGTATCAGGATGTCGTCTAACTAAGGGGCCACTTCTATGCCCCGCGGCCTAAGGACCGCCAAAGCGACCCCAGAACCTCCATAAAGATTCTTGGGGCTGTAGATATCCCAAAGGAAAGAGCTACAAACTGGTAATGCCTGTCTAGAAAGGCAAACCTGAAAAACGAAGGTGATCTTTATGCATCACAATGTGAGGATAAGCATCCTTCAAATCCATTGTAGTCCTCTATTGACTCTCCTGGATCATAGTTAAGATGGTACGAATAGTTTCCATCTTAAATGACGGAATTCTGAGGAATTTGTTTAAGATCTTTAGATCCAAAATAGGTCTGAAGGTTCCCTCACCTTGGGAACCACAAACACATTTGAGTAAAAACTCTGTCCCTGTTCCTCTCTTGGAACTGGATGGATCTCGTACACAATGTAAGAATGCCTCCTTCTTTATATGGTTTGCAGATAATTGTGAAAGGCGAAATCTCCCCTTTTTTTGGGGGGGGAATCTTTGAAATCCAGAAGATATCTCTGGGATATAAATTCCAATGTCTAGGGATCCTGGGCATCTCTTGCCCACGCCCGGGCGAAGAATGAAAGTCTGCCCCCTATAGGATCCGTTACCGAATAGGGGTCCGTTCCTTCATGCTGCCTTAGAGGCAGCAGCAGGCTCCTTGGCCTGCTTATCTTTGTTCCAGGTCCAATTGTCTCCAGACCGCCTTGGACTGAGCAAAAATTCCCTCTTGTTTTGCCTTAGAGGAAGTGGATGCCACACCTGCTCTGAAGTTTTAAAAGGCACGAAAATTAGACCTTTTTTGGCCCTTGATTCCAATCCTGAGGAAGGGCATGACCTTTTCCTCCAGTGATATAAGCAATAATCTCCTTCACACCAGGCCCGAATAGGGTCTGCCCCTTGAAGGGAAGTTAAGTAGCTTATTTATTAAAGTCACGACAGCTGACCATGATGTAAGCCATAGCGCTCTGCGCGCCAGTATAGTAAAAAACAGAATTCTTAGCCGTTAGTCTAGTCAAATGAACAAAGGCATCAGAAAACAAAGGAATTGGCTAGCATAAGCTTGTCAAATATATTCATCCAATGGAGTCGCTAACTGTAAAGCCTCATCAAGAGACTCAACCCAGAACGCCGCAGCAGCAGTGACAGAAGCAATGTATGCAAGGGGCTGCAGGATAAAACCCTGTTGAATAAACATTTTTTATCCATTGGATCTAAAAAGCACAACTGTCCTCGCCAGAGGTAGTGGTACGCTTAGCTAGAGTAGAAACTCTTCTCTCCACCTTAGGAACTGTCTGCCAGAAGTCCCGTGTGGTGGTAACTATTAGAAAACATTCTTCTAAAAAATAGGAGGGGAAGAGAACGGCACACCTGGTCTATCCCATTCCTTATTAAAAAAAAATTTTAGTAAACCTCTTTAGGTATTGGAAAAACATCAGTACACACCGGCACTGCATATTATTTATCCAGTCTACACAATTTCTCTGGCCCTGCGATTGTACACATTCATTCAGAGCAGCCAAAGCCTCCCTGAGCAACAAGTGGAGGTTCTCAAGCATAAATTTTAAATGTAGAAATATCAGAATCAGGTTAAATCATCTTCCCTGAGTCAAAAAAATCACCCACAGACTAAGCATATTGTGAGGTAGTATCATACATGGTTCTTAAAGCGTCTGTATGCTCTGTATCTACCCCCAGAGCTATCTGCTTTCCTTTAATTTCAGGTAGTCTGACTAATACTGCTGCCAGAGTATTATTCACAACCTTTGCCATGTCTTGTAAAATAAACGCTATGGACGCCCTTAATGTACTTGGCGCCATTTGAGCGCGAGTCCCTGAAGCGTGAGTCGAAGGGTCCGACACGTGGGGAGAGTTAATCGGCATAACTTTCCCCTCAACAGAATCCCCTGGTAAAATAAACGCTATGGGTGCCCTTGATGTACTTGGCGCCATTTGAGCGTGAGTCCCTAAAGCGGGAGTCAAAAGGTCTGACACGTGGGGAGAGTTAGTCGGCATAACTACCCCCACGACAGAATCCTCTGGTGATAATGTTTTTAAAGACAAAAAATTATCTTTATTGTTTAACATGAAATCAGTACATCTGGTACACATTCTAAGATGGGGTTCCACCATGGCTTTAAAAACATAATGAACACAGAGCTTCCTCTATGTCAGACATGTTATAACAGACTAATAATGAGACTAATAAGCTTGGAAAACACTTTAAATCAAGTTAACAAGCAAATATATAAAACGTTACTGTGCCTTTAAGAGAAACAAATTTTGTCAAAATTTGAAAAACAGTGAAAAAAGGCAGTAAAACAAACGAAATTTTACAGTACATGTAATAAGGTAACAGAGCATTGCACCCACTTGCAAATGGATGATTAACCCCTTAATGCAAAAAAACAGATCAAAAAAACGACAGACGTTTTTAAAAACGGACACAACAAAACTGCCACAGCAGAGCTGTGGATTACCTTCCCTATAAACGATTTTGGAAGTCTTTTAAGCCCTTTAGAAATGTCCTGTAGTATTCATGGGACTGCTGAGGGAATCTGGATAATTCATTTTGTAATTTTAACTGCGCAAAAAAGCGCTAAATTAGGCCCCTCCCACTCATATTACAACAGTGGGAAGCTTCAGTTAACTGTTTCTATGCAAAATTTAAGCCAGCCATGTGGAAAAAACTTAGGCCCCAATAAGTTTCATCACCAAACATATGTTAAAAACGATTAAACATGCCAGCAAACGTTTTAAAACACATTTTTACAAGAGTATGTATCTCTATTAATAAGCCTGATACCAGTCGCTTTTACTGCATTTAAGGCTATACTAACATTACAGTGTTACCACCAATGTACGTTAAAAAACGATTAAACATGCCAGCAAACGTTTTAAAACACATTTTTATAAGAGTATGTATCTCTATTAATAAGCCTGATACCAGTCGCTATCGCTGCATTTAAGGCTTTACTTACATTACTTCGGTATCAGCAGTATTTTCTTAGTCAATTCCATTCCTAGAAAAATATTTTACTGCACATACCTTATCTGCAGGAAAACCTGCACGCCATTCCCCCTCTGAAGTACCTCACTCCTCAGAATGTGTGAGAACAGCAAATGGATCTCAGTTACGTCTGCTAAGATCATAGAAAAACGCAGGCAGATTCTTCTTCCAAATACTGCCTGAGAAAAACAGCACACTCCGGTGCCATTTAAAAATAACAAACTTTTGATTGAAGAATAAACTAAGTATAAATCACCACAGACTCTCACGACCTCCTATGTTGAATCTTGCAAGAGAATGACTGAATATGGCAGTTAGGGGAGGAGCTATATAGCAGCTTTGCTGTGGGTGGACTCTTGCAACTTCCTGTTGGGAAGGAGAATATATTCCATAAGTAATGGATGATCCGTGGACTGGATACACTTAACAAGAGAAATAAGAAGGTGAATCACATTACAAAGCTGAAAGTTCTGAGACTCTCCGAGCAGAGGAGATAGCAACCAGAAACAAAACCTTTAGAGAAAAATAACCTAATATCTAAGGAATGCATTGGCTCAAATGGACCCTGCTGCAAAACTTTGAGAACCAAGTTAAGACGTCAAGGAGAAGAAACCGACTTAAAACACAGGCCTGATTCCAATCAGGGCCTGACAAAAAGATTGAACGTCTGGGACATCTGCCAGACGCTAATGTAACAAAAACGGACAGAGCAGAGATCTGACCCTTCAGAGTACTTGCTGACAAACCCTTCTCCAGGCTTTCCTCGAGAAAAGACAATATCCTAGGAATCCTAACCCTACTCCAAGAGTAGCCCTTTGATTCACACCAATAAAAAGTGACAGGTTTGCGAGCCTGAATCATGGTCTCAATGACTGACTCAGAAAAACCCCAGCTTAGAAAGAGCTAAGCATTCAATATCCAAGCAGTCAAATTCAGAGAAACGAGATTTGGATTTAGGAAGTGACCCTGAAGTGGAAGGTCCTTCCTCAGAGGTAGTCTCCAAGGTGGAAGAGATAACATTTCCACCAGATCTCCAAACCAAATCCTGCGTGGCCACGCAGGAGCTATTAGAATCACTGACGCTTGCTCCTGCTTGATATGAGCAATGACTCGTGGAAGAAGGGAAAACTGAGGGAACAGGTATGCAAACTTGAAATTCCAAGTTACCACCAGAGCATCTATCAGAGCCGCCTGTGGATCCCTTGACTTCAAACCATACCTCGGGAGTTTGGCATTCTGCCGAGACGCCATCAGATCTAGCTCCGGGACCCCCCATTTGAAGGTCAGGCTGGAGAACACCTCCGGATAGAGCGCCCACTCCCCGGGATGAAAAGTCTGTCTGCCCAAAAAATCTGCTTCCCATTTTTCCACTCTTGGAATGTGGATGGCAGATAGATAGCAATTGTGAGCTTCCGCCCACTGGATAATTCGGGTCACCTCCTTCATGGCCAAGGAACTCCGAGTTCCTCCCTGGAGGTTGATGTAAGCCACTGAGGTTATATTGTCTGACTGGAACCCGATAAACCGGACTGAAGACAACTGAGATCAAGCCTTCAGAGCATTGAAAATCGCTCTCAACTCCAAGATGTTTATGGGAAGAGCAGACTCCATATTTTATCTTATGCTTAGCAGAACGTGGTAAGACACTAATCACCTCAAACACCGCCATTTGCAGTTGATACGCAAAATCTGGCGGCCAATAGATATCTCCCGTAGGAGAAACAGTCGTGCCCTGGGGCGCTGCATGTGAATGTAGGGAACGCACCTCACGGGGTGGAGAACCCTCAGAGGTGGACGGCTCAGTAGTACTAGACATTCTATTCTTTATAGAAGTCGTAACTTTATCAAGGAATGTGGAACATAGTTGAGCAGGGGGATCTACCAGAACCTCCTCACAATAAACACACAGTTACTAGACTTTGTTAAAGAGGGAGTACCCTCTAATACATACAGTAGTACATACTAACACTATACAGCTCCATTCCCAAAAAGAGGAACACTGCCAAAAAGGAAAATAGGACACTTAACTACAGCAACCTAGTACCAGAATCCGGCCCCATGACCTCGTGCAAGCAATGAAGGGTTAATAACTCCTCGGAACGACTAGATAAGGACCATCGGGGCCTCAACGGATACTGTTAAACTTCCAAAACCTCCCCAATGGAGGGCAAACGCAAGAAACCGCATCCCCAGCCATAGACCTAAAGAAAAGGATGTAGAGAAACGGTAAAAAAACCATACCAATTTTTAAAGAGACCATTCGGCCATTATCACCAGCTCAGTTGATACAAACAACCACGAGCCCACACCAAGGTGTAATAGCTGCCCGATGACAATTGTAGGATCCCGCATGAGAGACAGTATATCTAATCGTCAGGCAGTTACCAAATCTCCCTTTAGAGACACAACCGACCCCCCTGAAGGGACAAGCGGATGTTACAAAACCCAAGGGTTGAAACTGAACCGCCCAGGACCGAATCCAGAATCTGGACCCCGAAATCTACGGCTAATGATACGGTCATAAACCAGACCCCCAGAAACAACAGAATGTTCTAACCCCCTAAGGAACCATCAAGTTGCCTCATACGGAGGAGTGCAGCCTGGACAGTGCATCCAACATCCCAATGTCCTTGGACATTGGACACTCGCAAGAAACTCAGACCAAAGAGCCTAGAAAGACATCTTAACAGGCCTAAAAAAAATGGCAACCAGCACCCGGAGGTGGATCTGAACCCAGGATCCTCTATTTGTTAGCCCAAAGAGATAGATCTACTAGAGGGTCGAAGGGCAACATCCCAGAGTCCAAAGACCACAATGATTACGAAGGACAGGCTCCAAACCAGCCCTTAGGTTGAGAAGACAACACAGACTTCAAAGATCCCTACAGGATAAGCCTCCCGGAAATCCCTGTACCGCACAAGGACTAACGATGGGAGCCTCATAACTCCTGGAAGACAAACTGACCAGGGGAAAATGCAAGGGAAAGAAAAACGGGAATAACCCCAACCCCTGCACTCCCCCTGCGAGCGAGATACCGAAAAGGTGCCCAACCACCCAAGAAGGGGAAAAAACAGCCTCAGCAACCTACGAGAGGTACTGCAACTAGGCCACAAGAACAGACGTCCAGAAAAGAACCAAGAGTGAAAACGAAAATCGCCATCCAAATCTGGTACCCCAGACGTCATCCTAACCTCCAAACTATAAAAGGAATGGAGAACTTCGGTTCCGAGTCCAAAAAAACTCCAGAATCCACGATGAAGCACAAGCAGGATCCTAGCCCGGAACTCTACATTAGGACAAAGTGAACATCCAATACGATAACCAGCACACCGGCACCACGTGGGTGACAAACCGTAAGGAACAGCAGCTAGCGCCCGACCAGTACAACACCACTCCGGAACTGTCAAAGGTTCAAGAAAACTCGAAGTCCCCGCAGGGATCGAAAACAAACTATAAAAAAAACATAACTATGTCTTTATATAGCAGTGATGTGCAGTCACTAGAGGCAGGTGAGGCAGTGCTTCACCTCTCATATGGGCAAAAATCTATTATTTTTTTTGGCTTTAAAAAAAAAAAAAAAAAAAAAAATTTCCCAGCATTTTTTTTTCTCACAGCTATATGTTGTGCAATGAAGAGGCACAAGCAGGTCTGCCCACCATTACACAACATGCTGCGCCATCTACTGGATGCAAGTGTTTAAGATCATTGCATGGCCCATTAACTGCTTATTTGAGGCAGTCCTATTTGGGCTGAACCAATACAGCGAGAGGCATTAGTAAGTGGAACATAGGGTTGGGGCTGGATGTTAAATCATATAAAACAAAACAAAAACGGAAAAAAACAACTTTCATATATTTTGTTGCTGTCCTGTGAACCTGCTAGCTTTGCTAAAGTGAAAAAGAGAGTTCTGTTCTTCCCCTCTAAGTGCAGTGGAAAGTGCCACTGTCACTTCCTGAATCCTTCCAGAGCAGGAGAGAGGCACAGAGAGCAGTGTTTCACCCACATCTTATTAAAGTAAGATTTTACTGAAAAGGATTCTGTTAGTGAAAATGATAATTTAATGAATGTGGTTTAGTGTTTTTTTTTACTCTTTTATAGCAGGGTCGTTTTAGTATTTTGTTTACTCAAACTTTACAACCACTAACTTAGCAGCTTGCATCTGTACTTCACACTAAATTATAGACTAATATTATGAACTCTCTGTAGCTCTGCTGTTTTATTACTTAAAATACAGTGGTCCCTCTCTCCCCCCCCCTTGTGTGTGTGTGTGTGTGTGTCTGTCTCTCTCTATATATCTAGCCATCTCTCTCCTTATGTGTTGTTCTCCCCCATGGTCTCTTTCTCTCTCTGTCTCTCTTCCTCCCCCTCTGACTCTCATCCCTTATGTAATGAAAGAATCTATAAGCATAATTTGCAGCATTAAAGTAAAAAGTATGTTTTAAACATATTTTAATGGGCATGGATTTCTAGATCTCATAATCAGAGCAAGCATTGTGTTATCTGGCAAGAGTTTCTGTTACAATCCTTTTAGACTAAAATCAGATGTTTACTAAGTTGACCAGTTTTCCAAGACACCATTTAAAGGGACATGAAACCCATATGAAACCCATATGCAAATTTAAATAACTTTCCAATTTACATCTAATATCTAATTTTCTTCATTCTTTTGATGTCCTTTGTTGAAAATCATATCTAAATATGCTCAGTAGCTGCTGATTGGTGGCTGCACATAGATACCTCATGTGATTGGCTCACCCATGTGCATTGATATTTCTTCAACAAAGGATATCTAAAGAATGAAGGCGTATCCTGCCACTGCCTCACCAGCCTCTGACGTCACTGTTATATAGTAATGCACAACTTCAGAGGAATTGCCTACGCAACCATAAAATCGTAAGTATCAGTTCCAGAGAAGAAACCTTCCCAAAACAGAAAATTATAACAGACATGAGCTTCTTAAAACAAATCAAACAACCTAACCGGATCAAATAAAATCAAGGCAGCACCCGTGGGTGAACGCCCAAGGAGAATGGGCTTGCAAACAGGACCCATTCTCCCAAGCTCAGAACTGGAACAGATACTTAAAAAGAAAAAAAAAAAAAAAAAAAACGTCAAGGAGATTGGCTTCATCCCTATACGTCTAACCCAGTTTGCCATCCAGCACAGACCGAGGATCCCTCAGTCCACTAGGACTGGAATCCTCCAGCACCTCCAAAACATGCCTTAAGAGGACACAAAGAGGTGCCAGTCTATATACGGAAGGAAAAATGTTGCCCCGCCGGATCGATGGACGACCCTGGCCCGAGGGTGGGGCCCCTGAAGCCTCAGAGGCCATCGCTTCCCCAGAGGGCCGAATCAGGCGATCTCACGCTCAACCGCCCTGGTTAACAGAACACGGACAGTATCTTAAAAATACTTTTCTTGGGAGATATAAATGTGCCAGCACCATAGATATGGCTATGCAGAACCGTGCTGTAACCTCTGGAGGAAACAAGCCGCAACGGCCATAGGGACACCTGCTTGCGAAGCAAAAGAAGGTTCTGGGCCACGTGCCTCACAGGACATGGAATCCTCGGGGGCGGATGGCTCAACGCACTCTAAGTTCCCAGATTCGGGGGAAGAGAGCACTCTAGAACAACAATCAGAACATAACTGATGGGCATGGATAAACCGGGTCATTTCATACTCTTCGCAAGATGTATACAACGAATTTGAGATATCCATCTCTAAAAAATGTTTAAAATAAGAATCCTCCATAACTTTGAGATTTCAATTATGGTCAAACACTAAACGCCACCCTTTTACACCCCCAATGGCTGGGGCACTCACCACCTCCTGTGAACCAGACAGATAACGAACACTCTCTCTCCGTCGCCACTCTATCAGAGTACGGAAATACGTGACCACACCCGGTCACGAGGTGCACCATGTAAGCCAAAAAAAGGCGCACTACTCTAATAGGACCGCGCCAACTGATAAGGCCGTTATGTTCCGAATAGCCATGAGCTCAAGTATCACTACACATTAGCAGACAATCACATAATAAACATGATTAAAGTCCCCCCCCTGTTCAATAACCCCTCTCAGGAGATATTAACCCTTGATTCCATAAGATAAAGGAGTCCCACTGGGACCCTGACTTCTGTCGTTAACATTACATTTACATATTGAAATAAAATGAAAAAATCTTACCGGAATCTACGCTGTGGAACAGGAACACGGCCCTTCAAGTGTGACAGATAGTAGCCTCACTTCTGACATGGACTTGAGTGAATAAAGGCAGGCAGCGAAACTCGTCAATGCCGACTGCCAAGGAGCTATAATAGAATGGTTTCGCAGAAAGACTCTCCCTGCATCTCCGCACTCTAACCTTCATCCATGCTCTCACTGAGAGGCTGACAGGATTACTTAAAACTCCAGTCCCATTTCGAAGAGTACTAACAGCCATGAGAGACTAACTTCAATCTTCCGACATTTCTCTGCTAACCTCCTGCGACGAAAGGCAAAGAATGACTGGGGGATGAGGAAAGTGGGGGAGGTATTTAAGCCTTTTGGCTGGGGTGTCTGCCTCCTCCTGGTGGCCAGGTTCTGAATTCCCAAAAGTAATAAATGCAACGGTTGACTCTTCCCGTTTAAGAAGAAAATAGCAATAGGAGAGACTAGTAATCGCCACCTAAACCTGGTACCACAGATTTTCAAGGAGTCATCTGAACTTCCAACCCTGTTGGGAAGGAGAAAATGCTAGTTCCCGTACCAAAGTCAGGAACCCCCAAAGTAAGCCTTAGCAGGATCCGAGCTCGGTAACCCCGACAGCCATCAGGAATAGGACATTGAGGACTGAGCACAATCGCCCAACCCAAAGAAATAAACGAGGACCAGCTTGATGTCTAGGATTGAAAGGCCTTCTATAAACATACAAAACCAAGAAAGCGAACTCTTCATTCAGAGTAAGCACTCCAACCGGGCCAGCCGGTTACAACGGGCACCACGTGGTAGATATAGACCTCAAGGAACAGAAAACCTATGCCCGACCAGGACCAGCTTGATACATAGGGCACCCTAGAACTTGTCCAAGGCCACAGAAAAGTTGAAGCCCTAGTAGGGAAAGACAAAATAAATGATAGAAATAACAAAGTCCTAACATTTATTTAACTTCCGCGGAAGTGCCAAAGCGACCATAAAATCGCTAATATCAAATCCCAGAGAGAAAAAAAAAATATGTTTTAAAAAAGGAAAAAACTATAACAGACATGAACTTTTTTCAAAATAAAATAAAATACATCCTAACTGGATCAAAGTAAATGAGGGCAGCACCTGCAGGAGAACGCCCAAGAAGAATGGATACACTAACAGGGCCAGCTGGTCAGAGACCCAATTCTTCCGAAGCTCTGAACTAGAATAAGATACCTCAACAAAACAAATAAAAAAATATATATGGAGACAAGGAGATTGACTTCATCACCCTTCGACTAACCCTGCGTGCCGTCTGGAATGGAAAACAGAGGATCCATCGACCCATTAGGACTGGGATCCTCCAGCACTGTTAAAACATGCCTCAGCAGGAGACGAAGGCATGCCAGTCTAACGAAATGCAAAATTTACCTCTGCCGGGGCAACCGATGACCCTGAGAGTCGGACCCCTGAAGCCTCAGAGGAAACCACTTCCACAGAGGGCTGATCTGATTCAGATGATCCCACGCCTTACAAGCCCTCGTTAACGTAACACAGACAGTATCCACCTCGAAGATGTAAATACGCCAACGCCATATATATGGCCATGCGGAACCATGCCGTAACCTCTGGAGGAAAAGAGCTGCCTTCCGGAGAAGGGGTAACAGCATTTTGGACACCTGCATGCGTAGCAAGAGAAGGTTCTAGGGTTTTTTTACATTACATTCTCATATTGAAAGTAAAATGAAACGATCTTACAGGAATCTACGCAGTTGAACAGGAACACGGCCCTTCAAGTGTGACAGATGGTAGCATCGCTTCTGACATGGACTTAAGTGAAAAAAGCAGGCAGCAAAACTCGTCAACGCCGATTGCCTATGGAGCTCTTTATGAGTCTGGATGGTTTCGCAGAAAGACTCTCCCTGCATCTCCGGACTCTAACTTTCATCCAAGCTCTCACTGAGAGGCTGACAGGACTACTTAAAACTCTAGTCCCATTACGAAGAGTACTACCCTCCATAAGAGACTATTGAATCTTCTGACACTTCTCTGCCAACCTCCTGTGACGAAAGGAAAAGAATGACTTAGGGATGAGGGAAGTGGGGGAGGTATTTAAGCCTTTGGCTAGGGTGTCTCTGCCTCCTCCTGGTGGCAAGGTTTGGTATTTCCCAAAAGTAATGAATGCAGCTGTGGACTCTCCCCGTTTAAGAAGTAAAATTTACTAAGGAATCATGGAAAAGTGGGCCTGGACTTTACCTGAACAAGGGACTGCTCATGGACACATCTTAGGGGGGGAAAAAAAACAACAACAACAACAACAATAATTGTGGGTGTGTCATGATACATTACTAGAACTGTGAGGGTTTTTGCTTATTTACCAGTAAATTTCTATTCTATAGCATACTTCAAACAAACATGCACATTCTGTTAAAATTGGAGGAGAAAAAAAAAAAAAAAAAAAAAAAACTAACCCTGACACTCCCTCTACATATGGCAGACACATAAAGGGGGATAACTCCCTGAAGGCAAAGCAAGTAAAAGGGAAGAAGTCTTCAGAAGATGCAGTAAACATCACACAACAAGAGGAGATGGATTAAGGAGGTAGGTCGTTTAAGAAGCTGTGAAAGTCTAGCTCAGAGTTTTTAGACCCATGGAACCAGTACAAACCAGATTTTAAGTAGTTCTTTAAAAACAGAATTTATGCTTACCTGATAAATTACTTTCTCTTGCGGTGTATCCAGTCCACGGATTCATCCTTACTTGTGGGATATTCTCATTCCCTACAGGAAGTGGCAAAGAGAGCACACAGCAAAGCTGTCCATATAGCTCCCCCTCTGGCTCCGCCCCCCAGTCATTCGACCGACGGTTAGGAGAAAAAGGAGAAACCATAGGGTGCAGTGGTGACTGTAGTTTAAACAAGAAATTTTAACCTGACTTAATTGCCAGGGCGGGCCGTGGACTGGATACACCGTAAGAGAAAGTAATTTATCAGGTAAGCATAAATTCTGTTTTCTCTTGCAAGGTGTATCCAGTCCACGGATTCATCCTTACTTGTGGGATACCAATACCAAAGCTTTAGGACACGGATGAAGGGAGGGAACAAGACAGGTAACCTAAACGGAAGGCACCACTGCTTGCAAAACCTGTCTCCCAAAAATAGCCTCCGAAGAAGCAAAAGTATCGAATTTGTAAAATTTGGCAAAAGTATGCAGTGAAGACCAAGTCGCTGCCTTACAAATCTGTTCAACAGAAGCCTCATTCTTGAAGGCCCAAGTGGAAGCCACAGCTCTGGTGGAATGAGCTGCAATTCGTTCAGGAGGCTGCTGCCCAGCAGTCTCCTAAGCCAATCGGATGATGCTTTTCAACCAGAAGGAAAGAGAAGTAGCCGTCGCTTTTTGACCTCTCCTCTTACCAGAATAGACAACAAACAAAGATGATGTTGGTCTGAAATCCTTAGTTGCTTGTAAATAGAATTTCAAAGCACGAACCACATCAAGATTGTGTAAAAGCCGTTCCTTCTTAGAAGCTGGATTAGGACACAGAGAAGGAACAATGATTTCCTGGTTAATGTTCTTATTAGAAACAACTTAAGGAAGAAAACCAGGTTTGGTACGCAAAACTACCTTATCTGCATGGAACACCAGATAGGGAGAATTACACTGCAAAGCGGACAATTCTGAAACTCTTCGAGCAGAAGATAAAGCTACCAAAAACAAAACTTTCCAAGATAATAACTTAATATCTATGGAATGTAAAGGTTCAAACGGAACCCCTTGAAGAACTGAAAGAACTAAAATTTAGACTCCATGGAGGAGCAACAGGTTTATAGACAGGCTTGATTCTGACTAACGCCTGTGCAAACGCTTGAACATCTGGTACTTCTGCCAGACGCTTGTGTAAAAGGATAGACAGAGCGGATATCTGTCCCTTTAAGGAACTAGCTGATAAACCTTTCTCCAATCCTTCTTAGAGATAAGACAAAATCCTTGGAATCCTAATCTTACTCCACGAGTAACCCTTGGATTCACACCAAAAAAGATATTTCCGCCACAAAAGTTTTAGACTTTAGAACGGCAGATTTTTCATTAATGGGAGAATACCTAAAAAACTATTTAAAGGGGAAAAATCTTATTACAGGGGTTCAAGAACAGTGGGAATTTGTGAAAGGTGCCATTTTAGATGCAACCGCACACTGTATTAGACATGTCTGTAAAAGTAAAAGAAAGCGGAAACCAATTTGGTTTTCCAAAGAAGTAGCACATGCTGTAAAGACAAAAAAGATAGCTTATAAAAATTACAGACACACACAAGCAGATGATGATATGAAAATATGGAGACTCCAACAAAAAAAGACTAAGCAGTTAATTAGGAAGGTTAAAGCTGATGCAGAAGAGAAGATAGCACAGTCAGTAAAACATGGGGACAAAACATTCTTTAGATATATCAGTGAAAGAAGAAAAAATAAGGTAGGAATAGTAAAATTGAAATCAGTTGATGGTAGAATAATAGAAGGAGATAAGCAGATTGTCTCAATGATTACTTCTGTTCTGTTTTCACTAAAGATTGTGAAGATACAATGTCTACATTAAGGGATGCTATGCAAAATAGAAACAAGCTTAACAGTAATCTTTTTACAGAGGATGAGGTTTTGTTAGCATTAGCAAAAATAAATGTTACAAAGGCAGTGGGTCCTGATAATATTCATCCAAGGGTTTTAAAAGAACTTCGTTCAGTGCTAACTGTCCCATTAACTGATCTGTTTAATCAGTCACTATTAACAGGAGCTGTCCCAGATGATTGGAGAATAGCAAATGTAATACCTCTTCATAAAAAGGGCAGTAGAGAAGAATCTGGCAACTACAGGCCAGTTAGTTTAACTTCAGTAGTAGGGAAATTAATGGAAAGCCTCTTAAAGGAAAGAATTATGACTTACATAAAGACAAACAATTTAGAGGACCAAAATCAGCATGGTTTTACTTCAGGGAGATCATGTCAGACTAATCTAATTGACTTCTTTGATTATGTAACAAAAGTATTAGACAAGGGAGGAGCAGTTGATGTAGCATATCTAGATTTCAGCAAAGCATTTGACACCGTCCCACACAATAAACTTATTCACAAACTATATCTCCTTGGTCTAGATTCAAAAATTGTGAACTGGGTGGAATGCTGGCTTAAGGACAGAAAACAAAGTGTCTTAGTAAATGGAGTTCATTCAGCAGAGGGGGCTGTTACTAGTGGTGTTCCTCAGGGGTCAGTTCTGGGGCCTGTTTTGTTTAACATATTTATCTGCGATATCAGCAAAGGGCTACAGGGGAAAGTATGTCTCTTTGCAGATGATACAAAAATTTGCAACAGAGTGGATGTTCCAGGGGGGGTAGACAAAATGAGAAGTGATATACAACAATTGGAGGATTGGACAAACGACTGGGATCTAAAGTTTAACACAGCAAAGTGTAAAATAATGCATTTAGGGAAGAAAAATCCAAATGTTAATTACAGACTCAATGACACTTTACTGACTGTTACAGACGAGGAACAGGACTTGGGAATTATTATTTCAGATGATTTAAAACTTAGTAAACAATGTAGTAAGGCAGCGAGTAAGGCTAGCAGAATGCTTGGATGTATTGGTAGAGGTATTTGCAGCAGAAATAGTAAGGTTCTTATGCCACTTTATAGATCATTAGTTAGGCCTCATCTTGAGTATTGTGTGCAGTTCTGGAGGCCATATCTTCAGAAGGATATTAACAAACTTGAATCTGTGCAAAGGAGGGCTACCAAAATGGTACATGGTCTAAAAAATAAAACTTACCAGGATAGGCTCAATGACCTAAATATGTATAGCTTAGAGGAGAGAAGGGAAAGAGGTGATATGATAGCAACTTTCAAGTACATTAAAGGGTTTAGTAAAACTGAGGCTGTGGGTATTTTACATAAAATGGAAAATTCAAGAACAAGGGGTCATGAGCTCAAGCTAAAGGGTAGTAGATTCAGGAGTAATTTGAGGAAGCACTTCTTTACAGAAAGAGTGATTGATTTATGGAATAAACTTCCTCAAGAGGTAGTAGCAACAAACACTGTGGGGGACTTTAAAAATGCATGGGACAAGCATAGGGCTATCCTACGAACTAGATAAGTTTATACTGTTAGGTAAGGTGGGGCAGACTTGCTGGGCCTATGGCTCTTATCTGCCGTCAATATCTATATCTTATGGTAAATTTTCCTGGCGACAGGTTTTCTAGCTTCGATCAGAGTATCTATGACTGATTCAGAGAACCCACGCTTGGATAGAATTAAGCGTTCAATCTCCAAGCAGTCAGCTGCAGAGAAACTAGATTTGGATGCTTGAATGGACCCTGTATTAGGAGATCCTGCCTCATTGGCAGTGTCCATGGTGGGACAGATGACATGTCCACTAGGTCTGCATACTAAGTCCTGCATGGCCACGCAGGCGCTATCAGAATTGCCGAGGCCTTCTCCTGTTTGATTCTGGCTACAAGCCGAGGGAGAAGGGGAAACGGTGGAAAGACATAGGCCAGATTGAAGGACCAAAGTGCTACTAGAGCATCTATCAATGCCGCCTTGGGGTCCCTGGACCTGGAACCGCAAAGAGGAAGTTTGGTGTTCTGACGGGACGCCATCAGATCCAACTCTGGAATGCCCCATAGCTGAGTCAGCTGAGCAAATACCTCCGGGTGGAGTTCCCACTCCCCCGGGTGAAAGTCTGACGACTTAAGAAATCCGCTTCCCAGTTGTCTACTCCTGGGATGTGAATTGCAGATAGATGGCAAGAGTGATCCTCCGCCCACCTGATTATCTTGGTTACTTCCTTCATCGCTAAGGAACTCTTTGTTCCTCCCTGATTATTTATGTATGCTACAGTCGTGATGTTGTCCGACTGAAATCTGATGAACTTGGCCGCCGCTAGCTGAGGCCATGCCTGGAGAATGTTGAATATCGCTCTCAGTTCCAAAATGTTTATCGGGAGAAGAGATTCTTCCCGAGACCATAGGCCCTGAGCTTTCAGGGAGCCCCAGACTGCGCCCCAGCTTAACAGACTGGCGTCGGTCGTTACAATGATCCACTCCGGTCTGCGGAAGCACATTCCCTGCAACAGGTGATCCTGAGACAACCACCAGAGAAGAGAATCTCAGTTGGATTGAGGAGACAAATCTGCATAATCCCCATTCCACTGTTTGAGCATGCACAATTGCAGTGGCCTGAGATGAATTAGAGCAAAAGGGACTACGTCCATTGCTGCTACCATTAATCCGATTACCTCCATGCACTGAGCTACAGATGGCCGAGGAATGGAATGAAGAGCTCGGCAAGTGCTTAGAAGCTTTAACCTTCTGACCTCCATCAGAAATATTTTCATTTCTACCGAGTCTATTAATGTTCCCAGGAAGGGAACCCTTGTGAGCGGGGACAGAGAACTCTTTTCTACGTTCACCTTCCACCCGTGAGACCTTTGAAAGGCCAGAACAATATCCGTATGAGCCTTGGCTCTGGGAAAAGACGACGCCTGTATTAAGATGTCGTCCAGATAGGGTGCTACTGCAATGCCCCGCAGTCTTAGTACCGCTAGAAGGGACCCTAGCACCTTTGTGAAAATTCTGGGAGCGGTGGCCAACCCGAAGGGAAGGGCCACGAACTGGTAATGCTTGTCCAGAAAAGCGAACCTTAGGAACCGATGGTGATCTTTGTGGATAGGAATATGAAGGTACGCATCCTTTAGATCCACGGTAGTCATATATTGACCGTCCTGGATCATCGGTAAGATTGTCCGAATGGTCTCCATCTTGAAGGATGGAACTGAGGAATTTGTTGAGAATTTTTAGATCCAGGATTGGTCTGAAAGTTCCTTCCTTTTTGGGAACCACAAACAGGTTTGAGTAAAAACCCAGTCCTTGTTCTGTAATTGGAACTGGATATATCACTCCCATCTTGAGTAGATCTTCTATACAGCGTAAGAACGCCTCTTTCTTTGTCTGGTCGGTAGACAGACTAGAAATGTGGAACCTTCCCCTTGGAGGAGAGTCCTTGAATTCTAGAAGATATCCCTGAGCAACATCTCTTGCCCAAGCCTGAGCAAAGAGAGAGAGTCTGCCCCCTACCAGATCCGGTCCTGGATCGGGGGCTACCCCTTCATGCTGTCTTAGTAGCAGCTGCAGGCTTCTTGGCCTGTTTACCCTTGTTCCAGCCCTGCAAAGGCTTCCAGGTTGAATTGGGCTGTGAAGTGTTACCCTCTTGCTTTGCGGTAGCAGAGGCTGAAGCAGGACCGCTCCTGAAGTTTGCGAAAGGAACGAAAATTAGCCTTGTTTTTAGCCTTAAAAGGCCTATCTTGCGGGAGGGCATGGCCCTTTCCCCCAGTGATATCCGAAATAATCTCTTTCAACTCGGCCCCGAAAAGGGTCTTTCCCTTGAAAGGAATATTCAGTAATTTTGTTTTAGACGACGCGTCGGCCGACCATGATTTAAGCCAAAGCGCTCTGAGCGCCATGATGGCAAAACCAGAATTTTTCGCCGCTAACTTAGCTAATTGCAAAGCGGCATCTGTGATAAAAGAATTAGCCAGCTTTAGAGCCTTAATTCTATCCATAATTTCGTCATATGAGGTCTCCGTCTGGAGCGACTCCTCCAGCGCCTCAAACCAGAAAGCCGCTGCAGTAGTTACAGGAATAATGCAGGCAATAGGTTGGAGAAGGAAACCTTGTTGAACAAATATTTTCTTTAGTAAACCTAATTTTTTATCCATAGGATCTTTGAAAGCACAACTGTCTTCAATTGGTATGGTTGTGCGCTTGGCTAGTGTTGAAACTGCCCCGTCTACCTTAGGGACCGTCTGCCACGCGTCCCGCCTGGGATCAGTTATGGGGAACATTTTCTTAAAGATAGGTGGGGGAACAAAAGGTACACCTGGTCTTTCCGACTCCCTAGCAACAATATCCGCCACCCTCTTAGGGATCGGAAACGCATCAGTGTATACAGGGACTTCTAGATATTTGTCCATTTTACACAATTTCTCTGGGACCACCATAGGGTCACAATCATCCAGAGTTGATAAGACCTCCCTAAGTAGTACACAGAAATTTCTCCCTCAGACATAACATCCCTCGCCCCTACTTCAGAGTGTTGTGAGGGTACATCAGATAAGCCTCCCAAAGCTTCCGACTGCTCCTCATCTGTTCTCAAAACAGAGCTATCGCGCTTTTTAGGGAAAACTGGCAGTTTGGATAGAAAGGTCGCAAGGGAATTATCCATGACTGCCGCCAGTTGTTGCAATGTAATAGGTGCTAATGCACTAGAGGTACTAGGTATCGCTTGAGCGGGCGTAACTGGTGATGACACATGGGGAGAGGAAGGCGGACTATCCTCATTACCTTCAGTCAAAGAATCATCTAGGGCTATATTTTTAAGTGACACAATATGATCTTTAAAGTGTATAGACACATTAGTGCACTTGGGACACATTTTGAGTGGGGGTTCCACCATGGCTTCTGAACACATAGAGCAAGGCTTTTCCTTAGTGTCAGACATGTTTAACAGATTGGTATTATACACAAGCAGGCTTGGAAAAACACTATGTAATAAAAAATACAATTTGCAATAAATGGTACTGTGCCTTTAAGATAATAAAAGCGCACACAATTTTACAAAACGGTGAAAAATGAACCAAATCTCTTGAAATTTTTACAGTATGTGCCTAATGCTTCGATATGATTGCACAGCAAGTTTCGGCCTGATTAACCCTTTAATGCCCAAACCGGAGCCGCCTAAAGCAAACAACCGGTTAATAAACTACAGCACCTTGCCACAGCAGCCTGCTGTGGCCCTACCTTCCCTTAAGGATTGAATTTGAGAAAATCAAGCCTCCTGAAGTCCTCAAGCAATCTCTGGACCCATGTGAAGCAGCATGCAGGGAAATCTTGTCAGAATAAACTGCGCAACTGAGGCGCGAAATTAGGCCCCTCCCACTCCACAGCTGTGGGGCCTTCAGAACCCAATTAAGGTGACTAAAAATAATGCCATGTGGAATAAAACCCCAATAAACACATCAAAAGTGCTTAAAAGTGTCAATAAAGAGTATTTTTCTAAACAATATAATCGATTGCCCTGCTAAAGTGATAACCAGTCTATTGAGCCCACTTAAATAAGCCTCTAGTTCTATACTAAGTTTCAGAACATGGCTTACCCTTCCCACATGAGGAATCTTGTCAATCTTCTAGCATTATCTTGTCTTGACTAGAAAAAAGATGACTGAAACATACCTCAAAGCAGTTAAGCCTGCAAACTGTTCCCCCCAACTGAAGTTTTCTGGTACTCCTCAGTCTGTGTGGGAACAGCAATGGATTTTAGTTACAACATGCTAAAATCATTTTCCTCTCAGCAGAATTCATCATATTTCTGCCAGAGAGTAAATAGCACAAACCGGTACTATTTAAAAATAAACTTTTGATTGAAGATATAAAAACTACAAATCTAACACCACATTCACTTTACCCTCCCGTGGAGATGCTACTTGTTAGAGCGGCAAAGAGAATGACTGGGGGGGAGGAGCCAGAGGGGGAGCTATATGGACAGCTTTGCTGTGTGCTCTCTTTGCCACTTAATGTAGGGAATGAGAATATCCCACAAGTAAGGATGAATCCGTGGACTGGATACACCTTGCAAGAGAAAAGGCTAGCTCCACTGTTGAAACAGTCACCTGCACTCAGACAGGGAAATTGTGTATCAGGTCTAAGAGTTTCATGAGGACTGGGGTTGTAAAACTTTAACATAGCTTCACATGCTGTCATGCTATGAAGGCAAGAGAATTTATGGGGCCAATGAATCAATCTAAATAAAATAGATTTAGAAAAAAAAAAAACACTATTCAATGCATCAAATATTTTTAAAAAATATCTTAAATAAGCTTTTCTTCTAACTAAAGATCTTACCACTTTTATAACATAAGAAGCGTCTTTACCAACTGGTTTTGAAGAATTTTCTGCAGCTGAAAGAGAAACAAAAACTGAAATGAAAAAAACCCCACACCCCTTAACATTAATAACTGCCTCCATATTTAATCACTATGTTTCATCTCATCTTTTTTAAATTACAAATGAGCAAAAATGCAAAAATGTTCATTAATGTAAACAAGATTAAAAAATAAAATATAGTGTTAACTACAAAGCAAATAAAGACAGTATTATATAGTGTCAGAAACCTTTCAAACAGTAAAGAAAGTTTAAGGGCATTTAACTAAAAATTAATTTCACAGATTTAATTAGGTTCTTTCATTATTTATTTTGCTTGCACTAGAGGGTGTTAGTTCATGTGTGTCATATAGATAACACTGCTCATGCACATGAAGTTCAGGTGAGCCAGCTCTGATTGGCTAAAATGGATGTCTGTCAAAAGAACTGAAATAAGGGGGCAGTTTGCAGAGGCTTAGATACAAGGTAATCACATAGGTGAAAAAGTATTTATATAACGTTGTTGGTTGTGCAAAATTAGGGAATGGGTAATAAAAAGGGAATATCTTTTTAAACAATAAAAATTCTGGTGTAGACTGTCCCTTTAATACAAATATATGCAAGACCCATATGCATATGAGTAAATGCGGTTTACCCCAAGGCAATTGTTTGTGACAAGAGGTTATACTTTAAAGCTAGGGGAAAGGAGATTTTAGGATTACCGATGCTCTCTCCTGTTTGATAAGAGCAATGACTCATGGAAGGAGAGCAAACAGATATGCCAGAGAAAACATCCAAGGAACCGCTAGAGCATCTATCAGAACGGCCTGAGGATCTCTTAACCTTGGTGTTTTGGCGGGATGCCATCAGATCCAAACTGGTGACGATTCCTGTGAATGGGAACATGTAAGTATGCTCCCATCAAGTCTATAGTTGTCATGTACTGACCTTCCTGGACCAATGGAAGAATGTAACGAATAGTTTCCATCTTGAAGGACCGAAGCTTGAGGAACTTGTTTAGACACTTGAGGTTTAAGATCGGACAAAAAGTTCCCTCCTTTTTGGGAACCACAAATAGATTTGAATAGAATCCTAGACCTTGTGCCTTTAGCAGGACTGGTACAATAACTCCCAGGGAGGATAGGTCCTTTACAAAAATGTAAGAAGGCCTCCTTTACCTGGTTGTAGGATAAATCTTGAGAGGAGAAATTTGCCCCTTGGAGGGCAAGACTTGAATCCTATTCTGTAACCCTTGGATACTATGTCCACAGCACATGGATCTGGGACATCATGTATCCAAGCCTGATAAAAAGAGAAAGCCTGCCTCCCAGCTGATTCAAAATTGAATCGAGGGCAGACCCTTCATGCTGATTTAGAGTCAGCAGAAGGCTTTTAGTTTTTTTTTCCCCCTTGTTCCAGGGCTGGCTGGATTTCCAAGTTGACCAGGATTGGTCTGTAAGAGGAGGACTTCTGTCCCTTAAAGTTGTGATAGGAACAAAAATTAGAAGTCTGCTGACAACCAAGTCTATTCTTTTTGTCCTTAGACAGAAAACATCCCTTTCCATCCGTAATCTCTGAAATGATTTCCGCTAGACCATGTCCAGAGTCTTGCCCTTATAAAGGTAAGGCCATGAGCTTGGCTTTTGAAGAAATATCAGCCGACCAAGATTTTAACCACAGAGCTCTGCAGGCTAGCACAGTGAAGCTAGACATCCTAGCTCCCAGTCTAATTATCTGCATGTCTGCATTAGAGATAAAAGGTATTGGCCAGTTTAAGGGCTTTGATACTAACTTGGATCTCCTCTACCGTAGTTTCCTCTGAAATAAGATCGGACAAGGCATCGCACCAATAAGAAGCTGCTCCTGCAACTGTGGCAATACTCGCTGCAGGTTGCCACTGTAATCCTTGATGGATGTACAGTATCTCACAAAAGTGAGTAGACCCCTCACATTTTTGTAAATATTTTATTAAATCATTTCATGTGACAACACTGAAGAAATTACACTTCGCTACAATGTAAAGTAGTGAGTGTACACAGCCTGTATAAGTGTAAAATTGCTCTCCCCTTAAAATAACTCACACAGCCATTAATGTCTAAACCGTTGGCAACAAAAGGGAGTACACCCCTAAGTGGAAATGTCCAAATTGGGCCCAAAGTGTCAATATTTTTTGTGGCCACCATTATTTTCCAGCACTGCCTTAACCCTCTTGGGCAACGAGTTCACCAGCTTCACAGGTTGCCACTGGAGTCCTCTTCCACTCCTTCATGACGACATCACGGAGTTGGTGGATGTTAAAAACCTTGCCCCACAGATGCTCAATAGGGTTTAGGTCTGAAGACATGCTCGGCCTGTCCATCACCTTTACCCCTCAGATTCTTTAGCAAGGCAGTGGTCACCTTGGAGGTGTGTTTGGGGTCGTTAGGTTGGAATACTGCCCTGCGGCCCAGTCTCCAAAGGGAGGGGGGATCATGCTCTGCTTCAGTATGTCATAGTACATGTTGGCATTCATGGTTCCCTCAATGAACTGTAGCTCCCTAGTGTCGGCAGCACTCATGCAGGCCAAGACCATGGCACTCCCACCACCATGCTTGACTGTCGGCAAGACACTTGTCTTTGTCCTACTCACCTGGTTGCCGCCACACACGCTTGACACCATCTGAACCAAATAAGTTTATCTTGGTCTCATTTTGATTCAGTGTGCAGCGTATGGTCTGAGCACTGACAGGCTGACACCCCCCCCCCCCTTTTCAACCTCTGCAGCAATGCAGGAAGCACTCATACGTCTATTTCCCGAAAACAACCTCTGGATATGATGCTAAGCAAGTGCATTCAACTTCTTTGGTCGACCATGGCGAAGCCTGTTCCGAGTGGAACCTGTCCTGTGAAACCGCTGTATGGTCTTGCCCACCGTGCTGCAGCTCAGTTTCAGGGTCTTGGCAATCTTCTTAAAGCCTAGGCCATTTTTTATGTAAAAGACCGTTGATACTGCAGTAATTTAAGCGGCAAAATCTCCAGGTAAATAAACACCCCCAGGTGGTTGTTGAGAAACAGAAGGCACAAAATGAGAAACAACTAAAGCTTCGGACGTTTGAGGAGAAAGCTGAGAGGCATGTCACGCACAGCAGTATCCTGAGAGACACTGGGCTCAGAAGGGAGTAATTGGTTCTTAAATTTTAATGTCTTAGCTAAACATGAGGAACAAAATTGCATAGGCAAAATAATTTGGTTCTCTAAACATAATGAACATCTACCCATAGATATAGGCTGATCCTGTTCTGAGTCCATAGCTATGGAAAATAATTCCCACTATAAATAATTTAATGAGAAAATGCGAAGAAAATTTAAAGACCCTTAAAAATAGTCTCTTACGCTAACAAAATGAAAGGCTTAGAAAATAGACTAACTTAAGGTAAAAATCCTAAAAACTCTAATACCCAACCTCAGACAAGAAGCTAACCGTATGAGTCTTCTACCATTACTGAATGAGTATCCCACTTGTAAGAGGATTTAGGGAAGCTGAATAGCCTCTCCAGCAGAGATCAGTACTTCTAGATTACTCCGATACGCAAAGTCTGATGTCGGCACCTCACAGCACAACACTACGTAAACAGGAAGTCACGTGACTGGCCAAAAAATAACTGTGCATAAAGAAAGAAAAAAAAAATGGCACTATAAAAAGTACACCTCTATTATATGCACAGACACATTAGCACATAAAATAAAGATAAACCAAATATAAAAAGACCCCTTGCCAAGTGATTAAGTGAAACGTTAATAAAAAAAACACTCCCTTAAGTCTCTAAAAGTCTCATTTCTAAAGTGCCTGTAAATTGACTGAAATAGGAAGCCACTAGCTTCTCCATAGTCAGTAAAGCTGCCCTCAAAAATATGTCCACTTAAAGAGTTAAACTCAAAAGTCCTTTCCTTGAGTACCTAGAAGGCAAAAGCACTTACCTGTGGATCCAGCTGCAGGGCAAATGACAGCTACTCAGGTGTGACCGTTACTTCACTGCCTGTCAGGAACCTGTAATAAAAGAAAGATCAGAGTAACCAACCCTGGCTTTCTGCAAAGGGGTAGCAAATGTTAGAATTAAAGACCACCTCACCGCCTTCTAACTGCTAAAAGCCACCATTACTCTTACTAAAGAGATTGATATGGACTCAGCTAGACCCCAGTCCTTGCTTGCAGGGAAAAGTACCCATAAAAGGATGAAATATCTTCAGACACCATCTTCGCACATCCTCCATTGACAGAAGCAAAGAGAATTGTGGTTATATGGGTAAGTGTAACTTCCCTTAACAGCTTTACCGGTGTACTCTTTGCCTCCTCCTGCTGGCCAGGAGTTGAATATCCCCAATAGTAAATGAAAAGACGTTGGGGACTCTCCATGTCATAGGAAAGACATCTAAATTAAAACTCTTCCCCTGGCTTTTGCTCTACACAGTTAGACCGATTTATTATTTAACCCCTTAATGACCGGACGATTTTTCAATTTTCTTACCCTTAATGACAATGGCTATTTTTACATTTCTGCAGTGTTTGTGTTTAGCTGTAATTTTCCTCTTACTCATTTACTGTGCCCACACATTATATACTGTTTTTCTCGCCATTAAATGGACTTTCTAAAGATACCATTATTTTCATCATATCTTAAAATTTACTAAAAAAAAATAAAAAATTACAAAATACGAGGAAAAAATGGAAAAAAAACACACTTTTTCTAACTTTGACCCCCAAAATCTGTTACACATCTACAATCACCAAAAAACACCCATGCTAAATAGTTTCTACATTTTGTCCTGAGTTTAGAAATACCCAATGTTTACACGTTCTTTGCTTTTTTTGCATTTTACTTGGCAATAAATACAAGTAGCACTTTGCTATTTCCAAACCACTTTTTTTCAAAATTAGCGCTAGTTACATTGGAACCCTGATATCTGTCAGGAATACCTGAATATCCCTTGACATGTATATATTTTTTTTAGAAGACAACCCAAAGTATTGATCTAGGCCCATTTTGGTATATTTCATGCCACCATTTCACCGCCAAATGCGATAAAAAAAATAATTCACTTTTTCACAAATTTTGTCACAAACTTTAGGTTTCCCACTGAAATTATTTACAAACAGCTTCTGCAATTATGGCACAGATGGTTGTAAATGCTTCTCTAGGATCCCCTTTTTTCAGAAATAACAGACATATGGCTTTGGGGTTGCTTTTTGGTAATTAGAAGGCCGCTAAATGCCGCTGCGCACCACACGTGTTTTATGCCCAGGAGTGAAGGGGTTAATTAGGGAGCTTGTAGGGTTAATTTTAGCTGTAGTGTAGTAGACAGCGCTAGTTACATTGGAACCCTGATATCTGTCAGGAATACCTGAATATCCCTTGACATGTATATATTTTTTTTAGAAGACAACCCAAAGTATTGATCTAGGCCCATTTTGGTATATTTTATACCACCATTTCACCGCCAAATGCGAGCAAATTAAAAAAAAAAAAAACTTTAAATTTTTCACAATTTTAGGTTTCTCACTGAAATTATTTACAAACAGCTTGTGCTATTACGGCAGAAATTGTTGTAAAAGCTTCTCTGGGATCCCCTTTGCTCAGAAATAGACATATGGCTTTGGCGTTGCTTTTTGGTAATTAGAAGGCCGCTAAATGCTGCTGCGCACCAAACGTGAGTTATGCCCAGCAGTGAAGGGGTTAAATTAGGTAGCTTGTAGGGAGCTTGCAGGGTTAATTTTAGAGATCAGCCTCCCACCTGACACATCCCACCCCCTGATCCCTCCCAAACAGCTCTCTTCCCTCCCCCACCCCACAATTGTTCCCGCCATCTTAAGTACTGGCAGAAAGTTTTTTGTTTTTTTTTTTAAATAAAAATAATAAAATATTTTAGCTGTGATGGACCCCTGCCTTAGCCCCAACCTCCCTGATCCCCCCTCAAGCTCTCTAACCCTCTCCCCTACCTAATTACCGCCATCTTGGGTACTGGCAGCTGTCTGCCAGTACCCAGTTTGACCCCAAAAAACAAAGTTTTGATTTTATTTTTAACTTTAAAACTCTTTCTGTAGTGTAGCAGCCCCCCCACAATACCCCCACCCCCCTCCCCTCCCAGATCCATATATATTTCTGCCCTCATTGGTGTCAGTGTGGCTAATGCGCGAGCACAACCCCCTCGTGCACGCCCGCCCACGTGCACGCACGCTCCCACCCGGACAACGGCACCAACAGAGTGGCTCTCTCTGAATCGGAGGCTTGTAAAGGGGTATTGCAGGATGTCTCCATATCGAGGCATCACTGCAATACCCTCAGAGCTGCTGGAAGCGATTGCGATCGCTTCCAGCACTCTGTTAGACAACTGACGTACCAGGTACGTCTATTGTCATTAAGGGGTTAAAGGTAGAACTTTAATGTAGTGGAGAAAAATATATAGTGTTTACTGTTCCTTTAATTTTTACTAGACTGTCCATTTAAGGGTGCTCACCACTAATGTCTAGAGAATTAATCACTGCATGTCTGCAAGATGCTCACCAGTCAGTGAAGGGAAGGAGAATGAGAGTGCGCTATTTTGGTGCCAAAAATTTACACGAGGTCTCCAGAATCTCTCTCTCAGCGAGTTTGAAAATACTCCATTTGAAAGCCTGCTGAATAAGGACTGCAATAAATTTAAACAAACCGTACATCAATTTTGTAAATGTACCCAAAACTGTATGTATTGTTAAATGCTAATAAGCGGTGGGCTATAAAGGTACATGTTACTTACCTGTTAGCACCTTCATTTGTGTAAGTACAGTGTCAAGGATCTTTAAAGAGCAACACACTGTATACCAGGGGGATTGGGGGGCCTGCTAGTTGCTTCTTCACATTGGGAGAAGATTTTCACTGCCTGAAGTCCTGTCTTTCCATCTGCCTTGTTTGTAGGTTAAACTCTGTTAAAAAACAATGCCTGTATCTAAACACTGATAAGAGGGGTGGAGTTGGCTGTTCCAGGCAGCTAAGCTATGTAATTCATTTTGTTTAATTTTTGAAAATTTTAAAATACTTTTCAGCAATTTTGAAACTTTTTTTTATGCAAACTATTTTTAATTAATTAGCACTTTTAGGATATGCACAGATCTCAACCTGTTTTATGTCCCTTTAATACCAAATTTTGAGGAATATAATTTTATGATATATATTATAATCGTAGATTACAGAAACTGTTTAAATCGTGCTGCCGTTCCATCGCCACCTTCTTACTTCTTCATTTCATAACCCGGGCCAGCTGGTGTCCTTTGAAGTTCGTTACACACCGACCCACTGCTAGTATCGAGCATGCGCTAATTATTTATGCAGTTCCAGACTCTGTGCTTCATGTTCAGCGCAAACAAATAACAATCCTTGAAGACAGAGATTCCAGAGAATGATGTAGAGAGCGAAGAGAGCAGGGGGAGTAAACCAGTATTGTGGTAGGGAAAATATCTAAGTTTATCAATTATACTTTCAAAAAAAAAAAAGAAGAAGTAGTGATTCACACTATAATCCATTTTGGTATGTAATGTGCTTATTATTCTTAATAATTTACCATCACTTTAACAGGTTTAAATCAAAGACAGCACTAAAGCAAAATCAACTTAATTTTTCTTCAGCTTTCAAAGTGATAAAAATCTGCTCAGATAAAAATAAAAAAAGTAAAGCTGCAAAGTTTTAGCAATGCTGCTCTAGCACATACATTACTCTCTCAAATATGTACACAATAGTACAAGTTACCAAGGTAAAGACGACCAAATCCACCCTGTCCCACAGGTACTCCCAATTTCCACTGCTTTTTTGCAGAATCAGTCAGCACTTCTCCTGGAGGAAACTCTTCTGCAAGCTTTCTTTTAGCTGGGGCTTTTTTGGCAGCCGGTCCTGCTGTTTCCTTCCTACGAGGCATTTTGTGGTACCTGAAAAGATTTTTTTTTAAATTATTTTTATTTATTTTGTTTTAATAATACAAAGCCCATAAATAGAAAATTACAAAAAAAAATGTTGTTTTTTTTTTTCAATTTCCTCATAGCAAGGAGGTTTTTCAAAATGCTCAAAAAACACAACAAAAAATCATATACATACACAAGTAAGCAGCTGTTAAAAATTCATTGTATTCAAAGTTTCTGCAGAAACACATTTTCAAATGGAATGGGCTTTTCCTCCACTCCAATTGGAATGTTGATTTCTGCTGCCTCCCGAATATACAGTTCTCCTATAGCCCATACTGGAGTACTGAAATTCAGTATAGGTGGTGGATTTAACAGGCAAAATTAAACTATTGCAAATAAATAATGACAAAGAAGCCAACTGTAGACAATTGAATACACGACAGGTAAAATTGATCAATAAGAACACATTAAAAGGAAAGCAATTTACAATACAATGTTCCTTTAACTTCATCTAGTCCTCGTCCTGCAAGATTTTTTTCTATTTAAACAGATCTGATACAGACCATTTAACGCCGTTATGACATTCTATTCCGTCCTAACCCCGCTGGGCTTTAACGCTGTTACGACGGAACATCCTAACCGTTTGGCTGTCCTGAAGCCAACGGCGCTTCCAGGATGCGATCAGTCTGGAGAGCATGCATAGCATCATAGGGATGGCCCCTTTGACCCGATCCCATCATTGAAATCTTGCGATCGCATGCACAATCACAGGATTTTAATTTGTTTACATCGGAACATTATTCCAATGTAGGCAAATTAACCCCGTCATCAAATACATTTAAAAATAAAAAAACATTTTTTTCATATTCATAATTGAGGTACACAATACTAAGGGATCTATTTATTGAGAGTTAACAGGTGAATTGAAAATGTTTAATTCCCACCATTAATGCGATTGAAAACTTTAACAAAATAAAGCCCAGTATCAAATCATCTTAAAAACAGGGGCACTTTAATTCATTAAAGATAACAAAAAGTATATTTATGCTTACCTGATAAATTAATTTCTTCTATGGTAAGATGAGTACAAGGATTCATTCTTTACTGGTGGGATATTATCCTCCTGCTAACAGGAAGTGGCAAAGAGCACCACAGCAGAGCCCCACCCCCCAGTCATTCGACCGAAGGTACAGAAAGAAAAAGGAGAAACTACAAGGTGCAGAGGTGACTGAGTTTAAATCAAAAAAATATAATCTGTCTTAAAATGACAGGGCGGGCCGTGGACTCGTCTTACCATAGAAGAAATTAATTTATCAGGTAAGCATAAATTTACTTTTCTTCTATAAGGTAAGACGAGTCCACAGATTCATCCTTTACTTGTGGGATACAATACCAAAGCTACAGGACACAGATAAACAGGAGGGACAAGACAGATGGTTAAACAGAAGGCACCACTGCTTGAAGAACTTTTCTCCCAAAAATAGCCTCAGAAGAAGCAACGGTATAAAATTTGGAAAATTTGGAAAAGGTATGAAGCGAAGACCAAAAACAGAACTTTCCAAGATAAAAGCTTAATATCTATGGAATGCATAGGTTCAAACGGAACCCCTTGAAGAACTTTAAGAACTAAATTCAAACTCCATGGCGGAGCAACAGGTTTAAACACAGGCTTGATTCTAACTAAAGCCTGACAGAACATCTGCCAGACATTTGTGCAGTAGAACTGATAAAGCAGATATCTGTCCCTTTAAGGAACTAGCTGAAAGCCCCTTCCCCAATCCTTCTTGAAGAAAGGACAGAATCCTGATCTTACTCCATGACTAGCCTTTGGATTCACACCAATAAAGATATTTACGCCATATCTTATGATAAATTTTCCTGGTGACAGGCTTTCGAGCCTGAATCAAGATATCTATGACCGACTCCGAGAAACCTCACTTGGATAAGATCAAGCGTTCAATCTCCAAGCAGTCAGTCGCAGAAAAATTAGATTTGGATGCTGGAACGGACCTTGAATCAGAAGGTCCTGTCTCAGTGGCAGAGTCCATGGTGGAAGAGATGACATGTCCACCAGGTCTGCATACCAAGTCCTGCGTGGCCACGCAGGTGCTATCAAAAACACCGAAGCTCTCTCCTGTTTGATTCTGGCAATCAAACAAGGAAGGAGAGGAAATGGTGGAAATACATAAGCCAGGTTGAACGCCCAGGGTACTGCTAGAGCATCTATCATTACTGCCTGAGGATCCCTTGACCTGGACCCGTAACGAGGAAGTTTGGCGTTCTGACGTTCTGGTGTGCCCCATTGCCGAATCAATTGTGCAAACACCTCCGGATGGAGTTCCCACTCCCCCGGATGAAAAGTCTGACGACTTAGAAAATCCGCTTCCCAGTTCTCCACTCCTGGGATATAGATTGCTGATAGATGGCAAGAGTGAGTCTCTGCCCATTGAATTATTTTGGTAACCTCTATCATCGCTAGAGAACTCTTTGTTCCCCCCTGAAGATTGATATATGCTACAGTCGTGATATTGTCCGACTGGAATCTTATGAATCAGGCCGACGCCAGCTGAGGCCACGCCTGTAGCACGTGGAATATCGCTCTCAGTTCTAGAATATTTATCGGGAGGAAAGCCTCCTCCTGAGTCCACAAACCCTGTGCTTTCAGGGAATTCCAGACTGCACCCCAGCCCAATAGGCTGGCGTCCGTCGTCACTATGACCCACGCTGGCCTGCGGAAACACATTGCCTTGGACAGATGACCCTGTGACAACCAAAGAAGAGAGTCTCTGGTCTATTGGTCCAGATTTATCCGAGTAGATAAATCTGCATAATCCCCATTCCACTGTTTGAGCATGCATAGTTGCAGTGGTCTGAGATGCAAGCGAGCAAACGGAACTATGTCCATTGCCGCTACCATTAAGCCGATTACCTCCATACATTTAGCCACCGACGGCCGAGGAATGGAATGAAGAGCTCGGCAGATTGATAAAATCGTTGATTTCCTGACCTCTGTCAGAAAAATGTTCATGTCCACCGAATCTATCAGAGTTCGCAGGAATGGAACTCTTGAGAGAGGGATAAGTGAACTCTTTTTTACGTTCACCTTCCACCCGTGAGATCTTAGAAAAGCCAACACGATGTCCGTGTGAGACTTGGCTAGTTGGTAAGTCAACGCCTGGATTAAGATATCGTCCAGATAGGGCGCCACAGCTATGCCCCGCGGCCTTAGAACCGCCAGAAGGGACCCTAGCACCTTTGTGAAAATTCTGGGAGCTGTGGCCAACCCGAAGGGAAGAGCCACAAACTGGTAATGCTTGGGAACCACAAACAGATTGGAGTAGAACCCCTGCCCCTGTTCACAGAACTGGGTAGATCACTCCCATGGTATATAGGTCTTCTACACAGCATAAGAACGCCTCTCTTTTTGTCTGGTTTACAGAGAATTGAGAAAGATGGAATCTCCCCCTTGGGGGAGAATCTTTGAAATCTAGAAGATACCGCCTGGGTTACGATTTTTAAAGCCCAGGAGTCATGAACGGGTCTTGGTGGCAGCAGTGGGCTTCTTGGCCTGTTTACCCTTGTTCCAAGTCTGATTAGGTCTCCAGTCTGACTTGGATTGAGCAAAATTCCCCTCTTCCTTTGCGGCAGGGGAAGAGGTAGAGGGATCACCTTTGAAGTTCCGAAAGGAACGAACATTATTTTGTTTGGTCCTCATCTTATTTGTCTTATCCTGAGGAAGGGCATGGCCTTTTCCTCCAGTGATGTCTGAAATTATCTTTCAGTTCAGGCCCGAATAGGGTCTTACCCTTGAAAGGGATGGCTAACAGCTTAGCTTTTGATGACACATCAGCAGACCAGGACTTAAGCCATAACGCACTAAAATGGCAAAACCTGAATTCTTCGCCGCTAATTTAGCCAGTTGAAAAGCGGCATCTGTAATGAAAGAATTAGCTAGCTAGAGAGCACTAATTCTATCCAGAATATCATCTAATGGGGTCTCAACCTGAAGAGCCTCCTCCAGAGCCTCGAACCAAAAGGACGCTGCAGAAGTTACAGGAACAATGCACGCTATAGGTTGGAGAAGAAAACCTTAATGAACAAATAATTTTCTTCAGGAGACCCTCTAATTTTTTATCCATAGGATCTTTGAAAGCACAACTGTCCTCAATAGGTATAGTTGTACGCTTAGCCAGGGTAGAAATAGCTCCCTCCACCTTAGGGACCATCTGCCACGAGTCCCGCATGGTGTCTGATATGGGAAACATTTTCTTAAAAGTAGGAGGGGGAGCGAACGGAATACCTGGTCTATCCCACTCCTTAGTAACAATGTCCGAAATCCTCTTAGGGACCGGAAAAACCGTGTAAGCAGGAACCTCTAGAAATCTGTCCATTTTACACAATTTCTCTGGAACTACAATAGGGTCACAATCATCCAGAGTCGCTAAAACCTCCATGAGCAATAAGCGGAGGTGTTCTAGTTTAAATTTAAAAGCCGTCATATCTGATTCTGTATGAGGGAACATCTTTCCTGAATCAGAAATCTCTCCCTCAGCCAGCAAATCCCTCACCCCCAACTCAGAGCATTTTGAGGGTACATCGGATATGGCTAATAAAGCGTCAGAGGGCTCAGCGTTTGTTCTCACACCAGACCTACTGCGCTTCCCCTGCAACCCAGGCAGCTTAGATAAAACCTTTGTGAGGGTAGTATTCATAACTGCGGCCATATCTTGCAGGGTGAAAGAATTAGACGCACTAGAAGTACTTAGCGTCGCTTGTGCGGGCGTTAATGGTTGTGACACTTGGGGAGAATTAGATGGCACAATGGCTTCTAAACATATTGAACACTGACTTTCCTCAATGTCAGACATGTTGAACAGGCTAGTAATGACTACAAGCAAGCATGAAAACACTTTATTTAGTGAAAAAAACAACAATCTTAAAAAAATGGTACTGCGCCTTTAAGAGGAAAAAAAAAAGCATACACGTTCTGCAAATCGGCTTTAAAATGCACTAAATTTTTCAAAATTTTGCAAGCAGACAATATATGTAGTTAAGATTGCCCCACAAGGAATTTTAACATTTAACCCTTTAATGTGCAAACCGGATTGAAATTAGGCCTAAATCCGGAAAACAAAACCTCAGCACCTTGCCACAGCCCTGTTGTGGCCCTACCTGCCCTCAGGGATAGTAAATATGGGGTTAAAGCTTCGATTTGGCCCAAAACATTCACCAGGGCCCTCAGGAGTTAGAGCTTGCTGCGAGAAAATAACTACGCATCTGAGGCGCGAAAATAGGCCCCGCCCATCTCACTATGTCTCTACAGCCTCAAAGAACCGCACCAGAGCGGTTTTCAACTAGCCATGTGGGTTCTGAGACCCAAAAAAATAAGCCAAGTGTACCCTCAATAAAGTTGCCCAAAACGTTATTGCCTACAAAACGTTATCAGCACTCCCAGTTCATAAAACGTTTGCCCACAAACATTTACAACTCAGTGTCAACCATTTTTGTAATTAGCCCCTTATGCAAGCTTAGTAATGCCCCTCTTATTAGCTCTTAGGATTACTGCTTACCCTTACCCTCATGGGGATACTGTCAGCCTTTCGGAAATACAGTCTCTCCAGAAAAATATGACTGAACATACCTCACTGCTGCATAGCATGAAAACGTTCCTCACACTGAAGTTTCCTGTACTCCTCAGCCTCTGTGGGAACAGCACTGGATCTTAGTTACAAATGCTAAGATCATCATCCTCTAGGCAGAAGTCTTCATCCATCTGCTGCCTGAGAGTAAATAGTACACACCGGTACCATTTAAAATAACAAACTCTTGCTTGAAGAAATGAAAAACTAACATTTTATCACCTCTTTCACTTTACCCTTCCTAGTACTTAGAGTAGGCAAAGAGAATGACTGGGGGTGGAGCTAAGGGAGGAGCTATATAGACAGCTCTGCTGTGGTGCTCTTTGCCACTTCCTGTTAGCAGGAGGATAATATCCCACAAGTAAAGGATGAATCCATGGACTCGTCCTACCTTATAGAAGAAAAAAGTAAATTGGAAAGTTTAGTCAAAAAGAAACTTCAGATAGGGCATGTTATATTAGACTGTCCCTTTAACCCCTTGAGTGCTAATGACGGCTCTGAGCCGTCACAAATTGTCTCTAGCACTCTCCCACTTTGAGGGAGATCTGGGGGCTCCCACCGGCTCCTACCCCTGAAAGGGTTAATGAACTACAATGCACCTGTTTCTAAGATTACTATTTGATACTGGGATTTAATGAAAGTTTACAACCACTTTAACTAGGCCAAACCGAGTGAGTGAGTATCTCCTGCGAGATGAGCTGAGTTAACCCTACACAAAATAGTTAATGTGGTGTACAATTCACCTTAAAAAAAAAAAAAAAAAAAAAAAAAAAAAGTTGCAGGGGAATTGTATGCAGCATATAATATGCATTGTGCAGGGATAACAGCTCTTTTTGCAGGAGATACTAACTGGGTTTGGCCCTTAAGATTTCAAAATCACCTACAATTCACCTCTTTGTGAATAGAGCCCCAAAAAAAAAAAAAAATGTTAAAGGGAAATTAAAAACTTCTTGATTTGTGTAAAGTCTGCATTAGTCCACATCCCCTTAAGAGGTCAAAATTCTAAAACCTGTTTTCTCAAGAATGCTGCTTATTACCTAGGCTAGCGTAAAGAGAATGTAAAGTTAAAAAAAAAAAAAAAAAAAATTATGCTTACCTGCTAAATGTCTCTTTCTGGATATTGAGAGTCCACGGACTCCTCAATTACTGTTGGGAATAAGCTGTTAAATGTAATTTTACTTCCCACAATCCCGTCATTCGACCGAAGGAAAATGGAAAAAAAGGAAATAACACAAGGTGTGAGGTGCCTGAGGTTAAAGTTTAAAAAAAAAAAAAAAAAAAACTGTCTTAAAAAAAAAAAAAGGGCGGGCCGTAGACTCACCGTATCCGGAAAGAAAGAAATCAGGCAAGCATAAATTTCATTTTCTTTCCTAAGATACGGTGAGTCCACGGAATCATCAATTACTGTTGGGAACCAATACCCAAGCTAGAGGACACCGATGATTAGGGAGGGACAAGACAGGTAACCTAAACAGAAGGCACCACTGCTTGAAGAACCTCTCTCCCAAAAGAATCCAAAGTTTTTAAAATTTGGACAGGGTATGCAGAGAAGACCAAGTTGCAGCCTTGCAAATCCGTTCCACAGAAGCTTCATTTTTGAAAACCCAAGAAGAAGAAGAGAGTCCTAGTGGAATGAGCTGTAATTCTCTCAGGAGACTGTTGCCCAACAGTCTCATTAGCAAAATTAATTATACTTCTCAACCAGAGAGAAAGAGAAGTAGCAGAAGTTTTCTGACCCTTATGTTTCCAAGGGAAACAAACAGAGCAGAAGACTGGTGAAAATCCTGGTCGCCTGTAAAAAATTTAAAGCACGCACAATCAACAAATTGTACAACAAACGTTCTTCAGAAAAGAACTATGACAAAGAGAAGGAACAACAATTTCCTGATTAAAATTTCTGTCCAAAACCACTTTAAAAAGGAAGCTTAGTACGAAGAACCACCTCATCGGCATGAAAGATAAGATAAGGCGAATCACACTGCAAAGCTGAGAGTGCAGACACTCTCAAAGCAGAAGAGATAGCAAAAAGAAACGAAACTTTCCAAGATAACTTAATATCTATGGAATACAATGGCTCAAACGGAGCTGCTGCAAAAAAACTAACAAAAGTTAAGGCTTCCAGGGGAACAACAGACTTAAACACAGGTCTGATTCTGACAAAGGCCTGACAAAACAAATTGCATGTCTGCCAGACGTTTATGCAGCAAGAAAAGATAATGTAGAAATCTGACCCTTCAGAGAACTGACTGACAAAACTCCAGACTTTCCTGTAGAAAGGGCTAAATCCTATGAATCCTGACCCTACTCCTAGAGTAGCCTACGGATTCACACCATAATGACATTTATGCCATATCTTATGGTAAATGTTTCAAGTAACAGGCTACAAGCCAGAAACATGGTCTTAATGATCGACTCAAAACCCATGCTTAGACCGAACTAAGCGTTCAATCTCCAAGCAGTCAGCTTCCGAGAGATTATATTTGGGTGAAGGAAAAGACCCTGAATTAGAAGGTCCTTCCTCAGAGGCAATTTCCAAGGTGAGAGAGACGATATCTCCACTAGGTCTGCATACCCAATCCTGCGAGGCCATGCAGGAGCTCAGAATTACTGATGCTCTCTCCTGTTTGACAAGAGGAAGACTCGTGGAAGGAAGCAAACGGAGGAAACAGGGATGCGAGTAGGCTGCAACTAACTATTATTGTCATATTTTCGATTAATCGACTAATCGGATAAAAAGAGTATCAATAATAGTTTTCTATGTTTTAAATAAAATCCACATGAGTGTTACAAATATAAACTTCAGACTAAAACTTTACATTAACACAACTGTTTCTTCAATTTTTAAGCAGCAGAGCACAGTTTTATAATTAAACAAAACCACAAACTGTTTGAAAAGAGGTAGAACTAGAAAGAGTTAGACTATCACTGTTAATAACCTTCTGTTATTCACTCTTTCAGAAACTTTGCATTGAAATGCAAAAATCTCAACATGTCCACATGCTTCTGGCTAAGGCTGGCTCTCTGTTTGCAGCTATATTTCCTGCAGCAGAGAAAAGTCTGTTGAGGTGTATAAGTAGGGTTTTGCCAATTTCACCAAAGTGGGATATTTCTACCATGGCAAGGGGCCTCTCAATAAAGTAACCCTTGACTTCATTCTAACATAAAAATATCTTGAAACATAGATATTGACGGCAGATAAGAGCCATAGGCCCAGCAAGTCTGCCCGACCTTCCTAACAGTATAAACTTTTCTAGTTCGTAGGATAGCCTTATGCTTGTCCCATGCATTTTTAAAGTCCCCAACAGTGTTTGTTGCTACTACCTCTTGAGGAAGTTTATTCCATAAATCAATCACTCTTTCTGTAAAGAAGTGCTTCCTCAAATTACTCCTGAATCTACTACCCTTTAGCTTGAGCTCATGACCCCTTGTTCTTGAATTTCAAAAATCACCTGATTTAATATAAATAATCCAAACGATGACTATTATATCTGGGTTGCACATAAGTCAGGGGTAGTTGTAAACGTATACTGTCCTGACAAAGTGAAAAGTAGACGTCTATAGATGTCCTTTAGGCTAAGGACATAACCATAAAACACAATACCATATGCAAGAGTTCATTGTAGTGAAGCAGCTGATGTTGTGCACAGACCAACTAATTGCAAACCAACTAATCGATTATGAGATTCGTTGACAACTATTTTCATAATCGATTATGACGATTAGTTGTTGCAGCTCTAGATGCGAGATTGAAATATTAGGAAAAACCTCCAGAACATCAATCAGAACGGTCTGCGGATCACTAGACCTTGAACCGTATCTTGGAAGCTTGGCGTTCTGCCTAAACGCCCTCAAAAGCCAACTCCGGAAACCCCCCATTTGAAGGTTTATCCTGAGAACACCTCCGGATGGAGAGTCCAACTCCCCGGATGAATTATCTGTCTGTTCAGAAATCCGATTCCCAGTTATCCACCCCTGGAACGTGGATGACAAACAGCAATCATGAGCTTCCGCCCACAGACAATCCAAGTCACCTCCTATGACTAAGGAACTCTGAGTTCCTCTGGATTAAATAATGTCCATGCACCGCATAGGTTAACTGGATTCTGGAGTGGTGGGATTCAAACCCACGCCTCCAAGGAGACTGGAGGTTTAATCCTGATGAAACCGTGCTGTGACACGGAGAAACGCGTTGCTGAGGTTTTTAACTTTTTAAAACTTTTTTGACTTTGCTGCTGCACTTTTTTCACTCGCCGGATTTACAACATTGTTGCCAACTCTGTGGGTTTTTACACATCTGCCACTGTGCCCAGGAGTAATTTGGCTTCTTCCTCTGACCGGTGTGCTATACACTCTATGGGAATTATCCTGTATCCCTGGTCATCCTTTGGTGGGACAAGGATCCTACTAGTTCCAGCTGCCTAGGAGTCTGCCGGTCTCCGCTTGCCTGCACTGCACATTGGTGCATTCCATCACGTGAGTAGGTTATTTGCTTACTCTCATGTTCCATTCCCAGTTCGTTTGATCTGCACTATGTGGCGCCCTCTACCTTTTGTATTTTAGATGTTTTAATCCAGTGCATTAGACAGCACGGCCACTGATATGACCATGCCCGACTTGAACCAAGCTAAGGACCACTGAGGCCAAGCCCTCTGAACATTGTGAATCTCTGTTAACTCCAAGATGTTAAAGAGGAAAGCAGACACTTCTGTGCCTTAAATAAGTCACAGACTGTTTCCCAGCCCAGCAGGCTGGCGTCCATGGTCACATCACCCAGGAATGTCTCCAGAAGCACAGGACCTGAGATAGATACTCCTGAAAAAACACCACAGGAGAAAGATCTAGATCAATAATCAAAAGACTATCTCCTGAGACAGATCCAAATGATCTCCATTGTATGAAAAGTGATGGGATAATCAACTGCAGCTAGATTCAAAATGTTATCCCTCTGGTTGCAAGATGGTTACGCTATAAACCAGACCATTAGAGCTTGCTGTTGGGTGGACAGTAGACAGCAGAGAGAGGAAAATGAATAAATCCTTGATTAGCTGACCTCTGATAGAATCTTCTCCTAGATAGAGAAGCTATTAAGGCCCCCCTAAAAAAAAATCAAAAAAATAAAAAAAAAAAATCACCCCCTTGTGGATGGAACAAGGAAACTCTGCTCCAGATTCATTTTCCATCCATCCATCTCCCGAAAGATCTTGCTCGAAGGATGGATGACACCTGAACCATATATTGTCCAGAAAGCACCCTTGCAATACCCCAATACCTAAAAGTCTTTCTAAAAAGACAAAAAACTCAGGAGACTTGAGAAGATCCCGATTATAAGAACAATAAATACACATCCTTCAGGTCTATGTTCGTTATGAACAGGCCCACTTGCAGCAAAGGAGAATGGATACTACTTTGAAGGGCAGAACCTGAGAAACTTGAGGTAAATACCTAGATCCGTTCCCAGACTGGTACTATCAGTCTCAGAAAAGGTCCCGAACCCAGTTCAAGGAATGCCTCTCATCATACCTGCATTGCAGATACTCCCGAAGGAGAAATCTAGCCCTGGGAGGAATCTTAGAATGTACTAAGTTTGGTTGGCTTCCCAAAGGCATGACTGACCCTGCAGAAATAGGAAAACTTTTCCTTTAGTCTACTCTCTTGACAGGTGGTATTTCCCCTGTAAAGTCAGAGGATAATTCTGCCAGACCAAGTCCCAACAAGGTTGAACCTGCAACTGCGGAACTAGAAAGCCTAGGCTGTACCACTAAGACGCAGGTAAGCCTTTCAGCCGATTTCCAAGATTTCAGCAACAAGCCCCACTGGCTAGCACAGCAAGTCTAATAAGACCAGGCATTGCTCTAAATGAACAATTAAACCTCCTGCTTCTTATCCATGGATACGGAAAGGAGCAGCTACCCTCCATAGGAATCGAAGTTCTCTGAGCCATAGTAGAAAAGCTCCCTTCTACTTAAGGCACCATGCATTTTAATAGAGTCAGCGACAGGAAAATCCTTTAAAGGACGGGAGAAAGGTATCCCTAGCTTCTCCTATTCCTGTAAAAACATCCAAGGCACGTCTAGAAAACGCCTCCACATAGGAAGGATCATCATAGAAATTATAAAGTTTACAAAACTTTCAAAAGGTTGACAACGACAGGGAATCAATGTCTTCCAAGTAGCCAAAACCTCCTTTAACAGTACACGAGGTGTGCAAGCATACATCTGAAGGAGACCACTTCAGCATCAGATGAAGGAATTATACTGTCCGAATCTGAGATTTTACCCTCAGAATCTACCGGTGAATCCTAACCAGACTTGGGAGAGAGAGTGCGACCTGTGTAGCAGAATGAGGAACAGAAACCTTACTATCTGAATTTTAAATATCCTCTTGCGTTTTCCCTGTAGGCAAGGAAAAAAACAGATAAAGCAGCAGATACCGCAGAGGATACCTGAACTGCAAAATCCATCATTACCATCACTTTAACATTAGCCTTCTGATCAGTGACTGTTATTGTTGCAAGTTATTCATACGAGATTTCTAGCACTACGCTGCAGACACCATGCTGTTAACTGCAACCTTAAAGTGATGGTTGCTATATTGCTGAGAGGAGACCTTGCCACCTCTAAGCCAATAGCCGTGCGGGCTATCCAGCTTGGCGCCAGTTGGCTTGCACAGTAAAAAAGCATTCTGCTGTGGGCTGCCTGAGGAGCTCAGTGTGGCTAACGCTACAAACAAAGGAATTTTCAGCATGAAGTATTTTATACTTCATGACTGAAAGTCTCTTATTTGTTCCACTGGTAAATCCCTTTCCTCTCACTTTCTTTGCAAGGTAACAGAGCGGCATGGTGACAATACATTTTATTGCTAGCTGGCGCTCTGTAGAGATGCCGCAGATATAAGCAAAGACACATCAGCCCTTCAGATTTACGTTCAATGCTGAGAACAGTTCGTTCTCCTTGAGTTTATCTTAATCTGCAGCCATGATTTCACTACTCATGCCCAGCCTTCTTCTGATAATTAGCACCTGTGTGCTTCAAACACAAGGAGCTAGAGAAGAAGATTGGAGACCAGTGGGGGGGGGGGGGGGGGGGGAGTATAAGGTGACGCTGTTGCGCAAACCAGTCTGCACACAGTGGGAGGAGTAACATGGCGCTGCAGCACCGAACAGTAAATGAGGATCAGCACATAACCGAATAGTTTTTTCAGCCCTAAAACTATTTCTACATAAACTAGTGTAGCGAAAGAAAAATACCTCCAAATAAATTCATTATGTTGTCCTGATGTTTGCAATACCCCATATGATTGCCTAGGTTTCCAAGTAATGTATAGCAAATAAGAAAAATATTATAAAATAGAATTATTTTTTTAATGCTAAAATTTGCTATGCTTAGATTGTAAGCTAAAAAAATAGCGGTCACACAATTCAAAACTGCCACACAAAAGTAAATATATTTATAGAATTTAGACACCATAAGGTATTTACCTAGAGCTATTTTGACACAGAATTTAGGGACAAAAAATTACATGGTAAAAAAGGACTGCCAAGACATTGTCATTTCTGACATGTGATCAATGATTGGCTGTGACACTAATCACATGCCCATGGACTACTTTTTTGAGCATCACTTAACTGCCTCACTTCAGAGGCATCCAGTGATTGGCCACATAGCATGATAGCAGCATACATTAGTGCTGGAATCCAGACTGCTTTTAAAATATACAGTCACTGACTGGCTATCACAGTGATTATATGCACAGTAACATTCAAACTTGACTGTTACTGTATTGTTGCCGTATACCTTGCATGAAGGCAACAGCGTGTCGTGTTATGGAGGCACTCATGATCAGAGGACAAACAGGCATGCGATCAGAGGGATACTCTGTCCCTGCGATCACTATCTTAGGGTGGCCTCCACTCGTGGGACATGGATAAATTAGCAGAAGACCACCATTGTAGGAGCCCATGACATAAGAGCCATACAAGGTATGTTTAAATGGACATGAACGTTAAAGGGACACTAAAACCAAAAAAAAAAATTCTCATGATTTAGATGGAGCATGCAATTTTAAGCAATTTCTAAATTTACTCCTATTATAAATTTCTTTGTTCTCTTGCTATCTTTATTTAAAAAGCAGGAATGTGATGCATAGGAGCCGGCCCATTTTTTATTAAGAACCTGGGTTATGCTTGCTTATTGGTGGGTAAATGTAAGCCTCCAATAAGCAAGCAATATCCATGGTGCTGAACCTAAAATGGGCTGGCAGCAAAGATTTACATTCCTGCTTTAATAAATAAAAAAATAAAAAAAAAAAGATAGCAAGAGAACGAAGAAAAAATAAAACTAAATTAGAAAGTTGCTTAAAATGTCATGCTCTATCTGAATAACGAAAAAAAAATTGGGTTTAGTGTCCCTTTAATATAAAACTCACTACTGATAGCTAGCTGGCATTTGGTGGCTACACTCATATCTCGTGGCATCGCTCACTCGCTGTGTTAAAGATATACAGCAAAATGCAAATTATTATTGAACTATTGTTTAAACAACACGTCACTGAGCATTTTCTTATTTACACTTTTTTTTGTCTGCAATGGTGCAATTTCTAAGCCATGCCAATTCTGCTTAAAGAGTCAGTTAACACCTTGGCATTACAAGACATACCTGTTGTGTTATAGAATATATACATGACAAGTCTAAAACGCATTGCTTTCTCCAATTGTGTCTCAATAGCTAAAATCCATTTGCCTTATTTGGAAGTGCCAATCTGGGATTTAGTCACAGTCATAATATTGGTATAAAGAAGACATGTCAAATACACAGCTGTAGTATAAAGTAGACATCTCAAAATGCACAGCTCTAGCATATAAAGTGAATTGCTTTGCAGTTATAAGTACAAGCCAACTAGGGGAAAATATGTAGCAAGGTTAGCTTTATGATAATGGTAGGGTGCATGTCAAGTCATTAGAATTAAAATATATATTTACATTTTTAAAGCTAAAATTACATGGAAAGGGGCAAAATAACATATTGTAAAGTTGTTTCATTATAACTTTATAGGCATCTACTTCCCTTCCTATAATGCAGCGCTTTTTCATACTACTTCCTTTTGCGTACATATTTAGCCTTATTGTTGGTGGAAAAAGAACCATCTAGCCAGGGTTACAGAAACACACAATGCTTATGCTTTGCAAGAAAATAAAACATTGCTGTCTTTTTCAAAAGAGATAAAATTAGTGCGTAACAAATCATTTTATATTAAAAACACAAAACGGGAAATAGCTATTACTAGCAACGGGGTGTGAAAATATCGAAACAGGCGCAACGCAAAACATGCACACCCTAAAAATCAACCAAAATAGCATGAGATTGAATGCCACCGCTCAACATTACTTTGACCACTACCTCAGGTCGCTGAAAAATCTGCTTCTTTTGCTTGGCGGGAAAAATAAACTGGAGCAACTAGCAAATCCCCTCACCATACACAGGGTCGAGCCGACAACAACGTCACACGCTCTGTTGACGTAAACACGCGCGCTGTTGACAAGCACCACGTGACTGCAGTCTGGCTAGCTGGTTCAGAATCGGATGAGAGGGATTTTCCGGAGCGACTATGTTGTGAGTCGCAAGAAATTGTTCTGTGAATTTACGTAACGTGCTGAAGTCATTAGGAAAGTATTATCCAATAGAGCTCAGTTTGCCTCCTCTGTCATAAAGTATCCTGAGCTAATGCATTCACTGTCACTGAATTTCAAGACGCCTCTCAGGAAGGGTTATGAAAATCTGAGTTTAGCCTTCTAAATAATTTAACTCGGCCATTCAGCGTTGTTGTACTTAAAAAATTGATACGAGGGGTTCAGGTGAGGGCTACCAACAATTCTGCAGTGTTTGTGTCTCCACTCGTTAGGTGAGGTCAGAGGCTGGTGAGGCTATGGCTATAATACAGGTAGCCCTCAGTTTACGCCGGGGTTAGGTTCCAGAAGGAATGGTTGTAAATTGAAACCGTTGTAAATTGAAACCCAGTTTATAATGTAAGTCAATGGGAAGTGAGGGAGTTAGGTTCCATGCCCCTCTCAAAATTGTCATAAGTAACACCTAATACATTATTTTTATAGCTTTGAAATGAAGACTTTAAATGCTAAACAGCATTATAAACCTAATAACATAATCACACAACACAGACTTCACTTGCATTTTTCTGCAAACAGTTCTTTATATGCATTCCAATCTGGACTGATTTATAGACAGGAAGATCTTGTTCCTTTGAAATCTGCTCGATAGCTCAGGTCTGGTTAAACTGATTAATTTCAGCTTGCTTGGCTTTGCTGCAACACAAGCGGACAGCTCCACCTACTGGCTATTTTAATAAATGCACTGCTTCTCAATGCTTTTCAATAGCAGTCACATGACTGGAAAAAAAGGTTGTTATTCTGAAACGGTGTAAATTGAACCGTTGTAAAACGAGGGCCACCTGTACTCCCAAAAAATGCATATGGACCTGACAGAGGCAGCTTAAATGTATAATTAAACTAGCAGGTTGCAGGTCCAATTTACTGCTATTATTAAATTTGCTTTATTCTCTTGATATCCTTTTTTGAAGGATATGCAGCAATACACTACTGGGTGCTAACTGAACACATTCAATGAGCCAATGACTAGAGGAATATATGTGCAGCCACCAATCAGCAGCCTGCTCCAACTAGTATATTGCTACTCCTGAGCATACCTAGATATGCTTTTTAAATGGTAACAAATTAAAAAAGCAAATTAGATATCAGAAGTAAAATATATAGTTAAACTTTATTAGTTTGGAGCGCTATTTTGCTTTGAGATGACATTTCCACCTCTTAGCAAATAGTCGTGCGCTCCAGCTGGTGCCATGCCGGATAGCTAGCACGCTATTGGCTAAGAGGTGGAAATGTCACCTTACAGCAAAATAGCGATCTGCCGTGAGCTGCCTGAGGAGCTCAGTGCGGCAAACGCTTCAAACAAATAAAGAAAGTTTCAGCGTGAAGTATTTTATACCTCATGACTGAAAGTCCCCTTTATTTGTTCCAATTGTAAATCATAGTGTTTCACAAACATTTGCTTCTTTAACGTTTTTTTTTTTTTGGTTTTCAAAAGCTTTATTGGTATTATATTAATGCTGTACATTGGTATAGAAGAAAATAAGAATCGGAAAAAACAAATATACAAAGTAAAAAAAGAATTGGTGGTCAGAAATGACCAAATTAAACATATCAATAGTGTGAATGTCACTCATGTCAACTGTTGTCACATTGAATAATTAAAAATGGATTCCTGGGTCACAACTTTTCAACAGTGTATTGTCTACATCCCTCAGGCATCTTTCTTTAGTGTATGAGTATATGGGAGTTATAGCCATTAATCTTTAAGTATAGTTTGATTCCCTTTATAACACTTCATGTATATGTTGATTAAGGTGCGTGATGAAGTTCACCTATTTGCTAGTGGAGTCTAATGAAACCTATTTTTGTGGAGCTAAATATTCTTCCCAATAGAATGTCATATGTTGATAAAAGTCAATTCCGTTTGTTTTTTGGTAGTGATATTTATCTAGAGACAATAATTTAGAAGCATTTTGTCTCCATTCCGAAACTGTAGGAATTTGCGTTGTTTTCCAAAGTCTAGGGATCAACTGTTTGGCTCCGCTGATCATTATGTATAATAATGCCAATCTATAATGGCATTTTAGCTTTGGCGGTTATTAAATATGAATGTTAATGGGTCAAGGTCTAAATTTTGTGCTACTACTAGAGTTATTTCTTTCGCTACCGCTTCCCAATATTTAACAATATGTGGGCAGCTCCACCAAACATGAGTCAGTGTACCTTCCTGTCCGCACCCCCTCCGGCAGAGTTTACTGGTATTTGGGAACATTCTTCCCAACCTCCCAGGGTCTAAATACCACCTAGCTAACAGCTTCATGTTGGTTTCTGTGATGCTCATGGAAGAAGGCGATTTCCCCATTTGTTTAAAAATAATTTGCCAATCTTTAGGAGATATTATAGTTTTAAGTTCTTTTTCCCATGTTTTGGTATATTTTGGCAAATATTTTGAATGTAGTGTTATCAGTATTCTATAGGTCAAGGATAGACCCTTTTTAGAAGGGCCTGGGGAGAAACAAATGGCTTCAAAGGGTGCTAGTGGTCTGGTTAGTTTAGATTTATGTAGGTTGTTTTGTATGAAATGGGCCACTTGAAAATATGTATACCAGTGACAAGCTGTGATTGGTAGTTTATCTTTGATCTCTGACTCTAGTAGTAATTTTCCGTTGTTTAGGAATGTGTAAACTGGAAGGTGTGAGTGGATATTTGTCTCCATATTGATTGGTACTTTTCGCAGTGCAGGTAGGTCCGCGTTGGAGAGGAGGGGTGTTAGGGGGGAGGGAATGCTAGATAGTTTTTTTTTTTTTTTTCCCTTTGAGTAATCTATCCCATGTTTTAAATGTTTCTAGGGTAATAGTCGGGGATTGTGGGGCGAGTTGCCTATTTATTTTTTTGTATCCAACACACACTACTAAGGTTCGTACATTCTGATAGGGTATGTTCCAGCCCGACCCATTCTTTATGATCTATGTATTTGCTCCAGTCTATTGTGCGCGTTAAGTGGGTTGCTATCCTATAGTAAAGCAAATTTGGTACTCCTAAGCCACCATTCTCTCGGTCCCTAAACATGATATGTTTTGCGATTCTGGGTTGTTTATTACGCCATATAAACGCGAGGGAGAGGTTTTGAAGGGATGCAATATATGTGTCTGTTAGTTGGATAGGCAATGTCTGAAATATATAAAGGATTTTTGGTAATATAGTCATTTTAAAAGCGTGTATTTGCCCAAGCCATGATAGTGGTTTTGGATTCCAGGTTTGGAAATCTATCTGTATGTTTTTTTAATAACTTTTGATAGTTGAGTATAAACAGTTCTTGTGGGGTTCTTGCTATCTGGATTCCTAGGTACTTAATGGATACCTGCTGAATAGAGAAATTATATGTGTCCTTAATCTGTTGCATTTCCATGTCTGAAATGCCCATGCCTAAGATTTCTGATTTAGTGGTATTTATTTTGTAATTTGAAAGGGAGCCATATACATCGAACTCTGGTTTTTTAGGGCTGCCAAGGATCTAATTGGGGACGTTAGTGTGAGTAATACATCGTCCGCATAGAGGGACATTTTGTATTGCCTATTTCCTATGTTCAGTCCCTGTATAGCATCATTGTGCCTGATTCTGGATGCTAGGATTGCCATGGCTAGGATAAATAAGATTGGGGACAGGGGGCAACCCTGTCATGTTCCATTTTGAATAGTTATTTTATTTGATAGGGAATCATTGAGTTTAATACAAGCTGTGGGGTTGGAGTATAATGACATGATTCTATTGATTGTTGTGTTTCCAAACCCAAATTTAAAAAGGGTGGCCTTTAGAAAAGACCAGTTAAGCATATCAAAGGCCTTCTCGGCATCTATGGCTAGCAGGGTAATTGGTATTTAATTTGTCTTTGCAAAGTCCAGGAGATTAAGCACTTTGAGTGTGTTATCTCAAGCTTCGCGGTGGGGTACAAAACCTACTTGATTGAGATGGATCAGATTTGGTAATATTCTATTTATGCGGGTTGCTATTATTCTAGCATATATTTTGACGTCCACATTCAGTAATGAGATTGGTCTAAAATTTGCGGGTGTATGTGGGCTTCTAGCATCGTGTGGGGAAAGTGTGTTTGGTCATATATTTTGTTAAATATAGTTTGTAAATGTGGGATTAATATACTTTGAAGTTTTTTGTAGTACTTGACTTTGAAGCCATCTGGCCCTGGGCTTTTACCTATAGTCAGCTGATTGATAGCCGTCTTGATTTCAGACGCTAGTATGGGGGGTGTCAAAAAATTATTTTTGTTCTTGGGTTATTTGTGGGAGATTCGTGGTCTCTAGGTATGAGGACAGGTCCACGGAGGGCTCCTGGTAGTGCTCAGTGTTTTTGATAGCATACAAGTCTTTATAATACTCCTCAAATTGAAGTAGTATTTCTGGAGTTGTATGCACTGGTGTATTGTTCTTTGTGTTGATTTTATGTATAAAAGTTTTAAGTTTTTTTTAATTTTAAGGAGCGGGCTAAAAGTTTTCCTGCTCAATTACTTTCGAAATTGAATTTTTGTTTAGTGCGGAGTGCTAGTAAGTTATATTCCTGAAGTAATAAATCCTGCAGTTCCTTTCTGACGTTGTGCAAGTAGAGATGTAAAATTGTTGGTTTTTAGGATTCTGTTTATGTTTAAATTCTGCATTCGCTAAGGATTGGGAAGAGTTAGATATTGCTGTCTGGATTTTTTGTTGAATTGGGACTTCATCTTAATGAACTCCCCTCTCATGTAGCACTTGTGCTAGAGAATTGATAGCGAAGTATTCTGTTAACGTCTTCTCAGCGTGTTCTAATTGGATAGGGGAACCAAACAAGTTATCATCCAGTTTCCATATATATAGATGTTTGGGTGTGTTTGGCCATTTAAACTGTGCAATTATTGCTGAGTGATCTGACCAGCTAGTATGTGAAATCTTGGTAGTCTGTGTAACCGCTAGGCCATCTGCATTTGTGAGTAAATAATCAAGTCTACTATATATGTATGATGTGGGTTCGAAAAAAAGGTGTAGTCTCTTCTATTCGGGTTCATGAAACGCCATATGTCATGTAGGTTGCAGTCCCTCATCATCTTCCCTAAGAATCTATTAGTTTTCTTTGATACACTTGTGTTTGGATTAGAGGAATCCACTAGGGGGTTCAGTGGAATGTTAGTCGCCCCCTACTATTAGTATCCCCTTTGAGATGTCTAATATTTTGTTAAAGGTTTTCCTGAAGAATTGTAATTGTTTTATATTTGGTGCGTATATATTTATTAGAGTTGTCGGGATGCCATATAATAGGCCAAATATGCCTAGAAACCTTCCTTCTTGATCTCTGTTAGTTTGTATGTGCTGGAATGGTACCTCTCGGTGTATAAGAATACTAACCCCGCATTTTTTCGATGTGGCCAAACTATGATAATGTTGATTATAATTACCCCCTAAATATTTAGGTTCTTTTGAGTGGAGAAAGTGTGTTTCTTGTAGGAATAAGATATTCCCCCTCCTTTTAGAGAGATCTAATAATGCCATGGATCGTTTCTGAGCTGAGTTGAGCCCTTTTGCGTTTTGGGATATTAAGACAATATTTTTATTTATGTGTGCCATTTATGTGTGTTGTTTGACTGTATAATGTTATGCGAGTGCCGTTAGTGACCATCCAAGTTATATTACATATAGTTATATTATATTGAGATAATAACCAGAAACATTGTGACATATTTTTCAAAACATTCGATATAGTAGTAAAGAAAGAAAAAAAAGACAACTTGCTAAACTCAGTTTGAAAATACAAACTGTTGAACCAATCTAGACATGTTAAGATATGCCCTAGCGGCATGTAATTGAAAGGTCTTATTAGCATTTCTTGTTAGCAGAATAAAAAACAACTTGAGTGCTAACTGGCTCCTTGACAAACATTTTAAATTTATCTAACTAGTGCCCTAGCTTCCTTCAGATTAGACAACCTATCGTCTTGAAATATACTCAGTGTATAAGGCCTTAGTCGGCTTACCCTGTGTAGAGTACTGTGTAATACAAAGCTACCTTCAAGTGTAACATTATATAACAAAAACCTTTTTATAACTTTGAACTCATAACCATCACAGAATACTTGTTGATATGATATTACCAATTAAAGATATGTACTGTCCCAGTAAATCACCTTGACAATAACCACCCTTCAGTATAAAGATCAGGATTATTGGGTAGATCACTGTTCAGCGTCTCTTGTTGGAGGGGTAGACTGTCTAGGGGGCAGCTTCTTCCCTGCTTTGGGATTAACTCGCTGCCATCTATGAAATTCCTCCTGTGCTAGCTTTTTCTTTGGTGGTTGTTGGAAATCATCTGGGTCTGAGATTTGTGGCGGCTCAATATCTAAGGCTGAGCAAAAGTCACCAATATCATTCCTAGAAGAACATTATATTTTCCTGTTTCCATGTAGCACATATAGCTGGAATAGAAATCCCCATCGATAGAGGATTCTTTTTTGACGTAGGAAAGATGTCAAGGGTGTAAGTTCCCTTCTCCTTTGTAGTGTCCGCTGGGATAGAACTTGGAAAAATTGAAGTACCACCCCACGAAACTTCACTGGTTGATTTTTTCGTGAAAGGTTTAAAATCTCTTCTTTCTCAGTGAAATCCTTTAAATTTCATGATAATGTCCCTCAGGGGTGCTGTATCAGGGGGTCTTGGCCTCAGTGCTCTATGTGTCCTGACCCAAGGGATATCTGTGGATGTTGCCGTGTTCCTTAGATGAGCGAATAGAGCTGGGAGATATGTTGGGAGATCCTTGGGTAGTACAGACTCCGGTATGCCTCGGATCCTGAGGTTCTTCCTGCGACTCTGATTTTAAAGATCTTCAATTTTATCATATAATTCTGCCATCATGGTCGTGTGGTGTGTGGTTGAGTCTTGAACAGTGTTTATTTCCTCTTGCAGAGTATCTGTATATTCCTCACAATGATTCTACCCTATTACCAATAGTGTGGAGATCTTGTTTAATTTCGGCAATTTCCTCCCTTATACAGGATCTTATGATATCAGCAATGTCTTGTTTGGATGCTAAAGTAGATAAAAAGTGCGTTGGACACGGGTGTACTTGCTAATTCAATTTCTTGAGCATTTTGATGTGGGGTCTCCCTTTGCCCTGGTGATGCTTCTGTTTCGCCATTCATTCTTGGTTTTGGGCCTGGTAGTGAAAAGAATTGTTCCACCGTATTATCTTTTGGGCCTGGCGCTCTAGGCGTCCTGGTAGTTTTAGGCAGTCTTTTATTATTCATTGTAGGGGTGCTGTTATCAAAGTTACTGAAATGTTGCCCTTAGTGATAGCGCTCTCCTCACACTTTGCAAAAGTGGTTTCTTTATTGGATTATAGTACGTAGGCCTTTTCCCTTCTAGATTTATATTGCACTATCTATTTACTTCCAGGGTGGTCTTAGGTAATGAGTGCGCCGTTTCCTGTACTGGTCCTGCACCTATCGTGCTGATGGTGTCTGAAGGAGAAATATCTTTCACTGGATTATGCTGTCAGGTAACAGTTCTACCGTCCAGAGTAACTTGCTAGTTATAATTTTGTGCAGTGTCTGTTGCCTGAGCCTCTCAGCGTTACGTGTAGCTTGTATGTTAAAGAGTTCAACTCACCTTTCTTACATCTGTATATGGGCCCACGTGGTGCGCACTTTATTTTTATCCTTAATTAATCTGGGAAGGGAGTATATAGATGAAGGGTACCTTTGACCTATTGCTCTGAGGGATAGTCACTATTATGCTCTGTTTCTCCACTCCGTTCTATATTGTATCCAAAAGTGCTGCGAATTCTGTGATGCGTAACATACTATGTGGTGTCCTCTGTTATGATACCGTAGTGGTTATCCTGGGTGCTGTCTTCTGAATTTGCTATCGTTAGGTGCTATGTTTTCCCCTTCTTCATGATAACTCCTGGACATCTCGGCAGATTAGGGGTTAATAAGTGTAGTTAGGTGGAGGCGACGTTGTGGGGGGCAGATTAGGGGTTAATAAATATAATATAGGGGTCGGCGATGTTAGGGCAGCAGATTAGGGGTACATAGGGATAATGTAAGTAGCGGCGGTTTACGGAGCGGCAGATTAGGGGTTAATAATAATATGCAGGGGTCAGCGATAGCGGGGGCGGCAGATTAGGGGTTAATAAGTGTAAGGTTAGGGGTGTTTAGACTCGGGGTACATGTTAGAGTGTTAGGTGCAAACGTAGGAAGTGTTTCCGCATAGCAAACAATGGGGCTGCGTTAGGAGCTGAACGCGGCTTTTTTGCAGGTGTTAGGTTTTTTTTCAGCTCAAACATCCCCATTGTTTCCTATGGGGGAATCGTGCACGAGCACGTTTTTGAGGCTGGCCGCTTGCGTAAGCAACTCTGGTATCGAGAGTTGAAGCTGCGTTAAAAATGCTCTACGCTCCTTTTTTGGAGCCTAACGCAGCCTTTATGTGGACTCTCAATACCAGAGTTATTTTTATGGTGCGGCCAGAAAAAAGCCGGCGTTAGTTTTTCAGGTCGTTACCGACAAAACTCCAAATCTAGCCGTATGAATGCTAAATATACAGCAGCCTCTCAGTATATATTTTATACTAATGATGATACTATTGTTGTTGGGGGATATTGTTCAGTCTTTATAGCTGAGAAAGAAGACATCATCTATTTATAGTATCCAGTAATAGGTTTGCTGTAGCAATACTGACTAACTTTTTATATTTCATGACTACAATACCACACTAGTACTAGTAGTAAGTACACAAGGAGCTTTAGGTCTAATCTTTTGCTTCCCCATATAAACATTCTTTTAGGCTGTCCTGAAGCTGTCATGTGTATAACTAACAAGGCATATAGTGCCAATAACGGTTACTAGCACATGCTCACAGACATATATGTGCATAAAGAGGGCAAACACCTACTGATGTCTGATGTAACAGAATAATGAGTGTGAGAGTACTGACAATAACTGTCACTATCACATGCTCACAGACATACAGTTGTATGCAAAAGTTTAGGCACCCCTGACAATTTCCATGATTTTCATTTATAAATAATTGGGTGTTTGGATCAGCAATTTCATTTTGATCTATCAAATAACTAAAGGACACAGTAATTTTTTAGTAGTGAAATGAGGTTTATTGGATTAACAGAAAATGTGCTATATGCATCAAAACAAAATTTGACAGGTGCATAGATTTGGGCACCCTTGTCATTTTGTTGGTTTGAATACCTGTAACTGCCTAGCACTGATTAATTGGAACACACAATTGGTTTGGTGAGCCCATTAAGCCTTGAACTTCATAGACGGGTGCATCCAATCATGAGAAAAGGTATTTAAGGTTGCCAATTGCAAGTTGTTGTTCTCTGACTCTCCTCTGAAGAGTGGTAACATGGGAGCCTCAAAACAACTCTCAAATGACCTGAAAACAAAGATTGTTCAACATTATGGTTTAGGGGAAGGCTACAAAAAGCTATTGCTGAGATTTAAGCTGTCAGTGTCCACTGTGAGGAACATAGTGAGGAAATGGAAGACCACAGGCACAGTTCTTGTTAAGGCCAGAAGTGGCAGGCCAAGTAAAATATCGGAAAGGCAAAGGATGGTGAGAACGGTCAAAAACAGCCCACAGACCACCTCCAAAGACCTACAACATCATCTTGCTGCAGATGGTGTCACTGTGCATCGTTCAACAATTCAGCACACTTTGCACAAGGAGAAACTGTATGGGAGAGTGATGCGGAAGAAGCCTTTTCTGCACATACGCCACAAACAGAGTCGCTTGAGGTATGCAAACGCACATTTGGACAAGCCAGCTTCATTTTGGAAGAAGGTGCTGTGGACTGATGAAACAAATATTGAGTTATTTGGTCATAACAAGGGGCGTTATGCATGGCGGCAAAAGAACACAGCGTTCCAAGACAAACACTTGCTACCCACAGTAAAATGTGGTGGATGTTCCATCATGCTGTGGGGCTGTGTGGCCAGTGCCGGTACTGGGAATCTTGTTAAAGTTGAGGGTCACATGGATTCCACTCAATATCAGCAGATACTTGAGAATAATATTGAGGAATCAATCACAAAGTTGAAGTTACGCCGGGGTGGATATTTCAACAAGACAACGACCCAAAACACTGTTTAAAATCTACTCTGGCATTTATGCAGAGGAACAAGTACAATGATCTGGAATGGCCATCCCAGTCCCCAGACCTGAATATCATTAAATCTGTGGGGTGATTTGAAGCGGGTTGTCCATGCTCTGCAACCATCAAACCTAACTGAACTGGAGATGTTTTGCAAGGAGGAATGGTCCAAAATACCTTCATCCAGAATCCAGACACTCATTACAGGCTATAGGAAGCGTCTAGGGGCTGTTATTTCTGCTAAAGGAGGGCTCTACTAAATATTGATGCAATATTTCTATTGGGGTGCCCAATTTTATTCATCTCTCTAATTTCGTTTTGTTGCAATTTGCACATTTTCTGTTAATCCAATAAACCTTATTTCACTACTGAAATATTACTGTGTCCTTCAGTTATTTGATACATCAAAATAAAATTGCTGATCCAAACACCCAATTATTTATAAATGAAAATCATGAAAATTGTCAGAGGTGCCTAAACTTTTGCATACAACTGTATGTGCATAAAGAGGGCAAACACCTACTGATGTCTGATGTAACAGAATACTGAGTGTGAGAGTACTGATAATAACTGTCACTATCACATGCTCACAGACATATATGTGCATAAAGAGGGCAAACACCTACTGATGTGTCTGATGTAACAGTATACTGAGTGTGAGGGTACTGATAATAACTGTCACTATCACATGCTCACAGACCTGCATAAAGAGGGCAAACACCTACTGATGTGTCTGATGTAACAGAATACTGAGTGTGAGGGTACTGACAAAAACTGTCACTATCACATGCTCACAGACATATATGTGCATAAAGAGTGCACACACCTACTGATGTCTGATGTAACAGAATACTGAGTGTGAGAGTACTGACAATAACTGTCACTATCACATGCTCACAGACCTGTGCATAAAGAGGGCAAACACCTACTGATGTGTCTGATGTAGCAGAATACTGAGTGTGAGAGTACTGACAATAACTCTCACTATCACATGCTCACAGACCTGTGCATAAAGAGGGCAAACACCTACTGATGTGTCTGATGTAACAGAATACTGAGTGTGAGTACTGATAACTGTCACTATCACATGCTCACAGACATATATGTGCATAAAGAGGACAAACACCTACTGATGTCTGATGTAACAGAATACTGAGTGTGAGAGTACTGACAATAACTCTCACTATCACATGCTCAAAGACCTATATGTGCATAAAGAGGGCAAACACCTACTGATGTGTCTGATGTAACAGAATACTGAGTGTGAGAGTACTGACAATAACTGTCACTATCACATGCTCACAAACATATACTGTATGTGCATAAAGAGGGCAAACACCTACTGATGTGTCTGATGTAACAGAATACTGAGTGTGAGGGTACTGACAATAACTATCACATGCTCACAGACGTGCATAAAGAGGGCAAACACCTACTGATGTAACAGAATACTGAGTGTGAGGGTACTGACAATAACTGTCACTATCTCATGCTCAAAGACCTATATGTGCATAAAGAGGGCAAACACCTACTGATGTGTCTGATGTAACAGAATACTGAGTGTGAGAGTACTGACAATAACTGTCACTATCACATGCTAAGAAACATATACTGTATGTGCATAAAGAGGGCAAACGCCTACTGATGTGTCTGATGTAGCAGAATACTGAGTGTGAGAGTACGGACAATAACTATCACTATCACATGCTCACAGACCTGTGCATAAAGAGGGCACACACCTACTGATGTCTGATGTAACAGAATACTGAGTGTGAGAGTACTGACAATAAATGTCACTATCACATGCTCACAGACATGCATAAAGAGGGCACACACCTACTGATGTGTCTGATATAACAGAATACTGAGTGTGAGTACTGATAATAACTCACTATCACATGCTCACAGACATAAATGTGCATACAGAGGGCAAACACCTACTGATGTGTCTGATGTAACAGAATACTGAGTGTGAGTACTGATAATAACTCACTATCACATGCTCACAGACATATACTGTATGTGCATAAAGAGGGCAAACTCCTACTGATGTGTCTGATGTAGCAGAATACTGAGTGTGAGAGTACGGACAATAACTATCACTATCTGATGTAACAGAATACTGAGTGTGAGTACTGATAATAACTCACTATCACATGCTCACAGACATATACTGTATGTGCATAAAGAGGGCAAACGCCTACTGATGTGTCTGATGTAGCAGAATACTGAGTGTGAGAGTACGGACAATAACTATCACTATCTCATGCTCACAGACCTGTGCATAAAGAGGGCACACACCTACTGATGTCTGATGTAACAGAATACTGAGTGTGAGAGTACTGACAATAACTGTCACTATCACATGCTCAGACATATATGTGCATAAAGAGGGCAAACACCTACTGATGTGTCTGATGTAACAGAATACTGAGTGTGAGAGTACTGACAATAACTGTCACTATCACATGCTCACAGACCTGTGCATAAAGAGGGCAAACACCTACTGATGTGTCTGATGTAACAGAATACTGAGTGTGAGAGTACTGACAATAACTGTCACTATCTCATGCTCACAGACCTGTGCAGAATACTGAGTGTGAGAGTACGGACAATAACTATCACTATCTCATGCTCACAGACCTGTGCATAAAGAGGGCACACACCTACTGATGTCTGATGTAACAGAATACTGAGTGTGAGAGTACTGACAATAACTGTCACTATCACATGCTCACAGACCTGTGCATAAAGAGGGCAAACACCTACTGATGTGTCTGATGTAACAGAATACTGAGTGTGAGTACTGATAACTGTCACTATCACATGCTCAAAGACATATATGTGCATAAAGAGGGCAAACACCTACTGATGTGTCTGATGTAACAGAATACTGAGTGTGAGAGTACTGACAATAACTGTCACTATCACATGCTCACAAACATATACTGTATGTGCATAAAGAGGGCAAACACCTACTGATGTGCCTGATGTAACAGAATACTGAGTGTGAGGGTACTGACAATAACTGTCACTATCACATGCTCACAGACGTGCATAAAGAGGGCAAACACCTACTGATGTAACAGAATACTGAGTGTGAGGGTACTGACAATAACTGTCACTATCACATGCTCACAGACGTGCATAAAGAGGGCAAACACCTACTGATGTGTCTGATGTAGCAGAATACTGAGTGTGAGGGTACTGACAATAACTGTCACTATCTCATGCTCAAAGACCTATATGTGCATAAAGAGGGCAAACACCTACTGATGTGTCTGATGTAACAGAATACTGAGTGTGAGAGTACTGACAATAACTGTCACTATCACATGCTCAGAAACATATACTGTATGTGCATAAAGAGGGCAAACACCTACTGATGTGTCTGATGTAACAGAATACTGAGTGTGAGAGTACTGACAATAACTTACTATCACATGCTCACAGACCTGTGCATAAAGAGGACAAACACCTACTGATGTCTGATGTAACAGAATACTGAGTGTGAGAGTACTGACAATAACTGTCACTATCACATGCTCACAGACCTGTGCATAAAGAGGGCAAACACCTACTGATGTGTCTGATGTAACAGAATACTGAGTGTGAGAGTACGGACAATAACTATCACTATCACATGCTCACAGACATATACTGTATGTGCATAAAGAGGGCACACACCTACTGATGTAACAGAATACGGAGTGTCAGTACTGATAACTCACTATCACATGCTCACAGGCATAAATGTGCATACAGAGGGCAAACACCTACTGATGTGTCTGATGTAACAGAATACTGAGTGTGAGAGTACGGACAATAACTATCACTATCACATGCTCACAGACATATACTGTATGTGCATAAAGAGGGCAAACTCCTACTGATGTGTCTGATGTAGCAGAATACTGAGTGTGAGAGTACGGACAATAACTATCACTATCACATGCTCACAGACCTGTGCATAAAGAAGGCAAACACCTACTGATGTGTCTGATGTAGCAGAATACTGAGTGTGGGAGTACTGACAATAACTGTCACTATCTCATGCTCACAGACATATATGTGCATAAAGAGGGCAAACACCTACTGATGTGTCTGATGTAACAGAATACTGAGTGTGAGGGTACTGACAATAACTGTCACTATCACATGCTCACAGACGTGCATAAAGAGGGCACACACCTACTGATGTGTCTGATGTAACAGAATACTGAGTGTCAGTACTGATAACTCACTATCACATGCTCACAGGCATAAATGTGCATAAAGAGGGAAAACACCTACTGATGTGTCCGATGTAACAGAATACTGAGTGTGAGTACTGATAATAACTCACTATCACATGCTCACAGACATATACTGTATGTGCATAAAGAGGGCAAACGCCTACTGATGTGTCTGATGTAGCAGAATACTGAGTGTGAGAGTACTGACAATAACTGTCACTATCTCATGCTCACAGACCTGTGCAGAATACTGAGTGTGAGAGTACGGACAATAACTATCACTATCACATGCTCACAGACCTGTGCATAAAGAGGGCAAACACCTACTGATGTGTCTGATGTAGCAGAATACTGAGTGTGAAAGTACTGACAATAACTATCACTACCTCATGCTCACAGACCTGTGCATAAAGAGGGCACACACCTACTGATGTCTGATGTAACAGAATACTGAGTGTGAGAGTACTGACAATAACTGTCACTATCACATGCTCAGACATATATGTGCATAAAGAGGGCAAACACCTACTGATGTGTCTGATGTAACAGAATACTGAGTGTGAGTACTGATAATAACTCACTATCACATGCTCACAGGCATAAATGTGCATAAAGAGGGCAAACTCCTACTGATGTGTCTGATGTAACAGAATACTGAGTGTGAGTACTGATAACTCACTATCACATGCTCACAGACATATACTGTATGTGCATAAAGAGGGCAAACTCCTACTGATGTGTCTGATGTAGCAGAATACTGAGTGTGAGAGTACGGACAATAACTATCACTATCACATGCTCACAGACATGCATAAAGAGGGCAAACACCTACTAATGTGTCTGATGTAACAGAATACTGAGTGTGAGAGTACTGACAATAACTGTCACTATCACATGCTCACAGACCTGTGCATAGAGAGGGCAAACACCTACTGATGTGTCTGATGTAACAGAATACTGAGTGTGAGAGTACTGACAATAACTGTCACTATCACATGCTCACCGACGTGCATAAAGAGGGCAAACACCTACTGATGTGTCTGATGTAACAGAATACTGAGTGTGAGAGTACTGACAATAACTCACTATCACATGCTCAGACATATATGTGCATAAAGAGGGCAATCGCCTACTGATGTGTCTGATGTAACAGAATACTGAGTGTGAGAGTACTGACAATAACTGTCACTATCACATGCTCACAGACCTGTGCATAAAGAGGGCAAACACCTACTGATGTGTCTGATGTAACAGAATACTGAGTGTGAGAGTACTGACAATAACTGTCACTATCACATGCTCACCGACGTGCATAAAGAGGGCAAACACCTACTGATGTGTCTGATGTAACAGAATACTGAGTGTGAGGGTACTGACACTAACTTTCACTATCACATGCTCACAAACATATACTGTATGTGCATAAAGAGGGCAAACGCCTACTGATGTGTCTGATGTAACAGAATACTGAGTGTGAGAGTACTGACAATAACTGTCACTATCACATGCTCACAGACCTGTGCATAAAGAGGGCAAACACCTACTGATGTGTCTGATGTAACAGAATACTGAGTGTGAGGGTACTGACACTAACTTTCACTATCACATGCTCACAGATATGCATAAAGAGGGCACACACCTAATGATGTGTCTGATGTAACAGAATACTGAGTGTGAGTACTGATAATAACTCACTATCACATTCTCACAGACATATACTGTATGTGCATAAAGAGGGCAAACGCCTACTGATGTGTCTGATGTAGCAGAATACTGAGTGTGAGAGTACGGACAATAACTCACTATCACATGCTCACAGGCATAAATGTGCATAAAGAGGGCAAACACCTACTGATGTGTCTGATGTAGCAGAATACTGAGCGTGAGGGTACTGACAATAACTGTCACTATCACATGCTCACAGATATGCATAAAGAGGGCACACACCTAATGATGTGTCTGATGTAACAGAATACTGAGTGTGAGTACTGATAATAACTCACTATCACATTCTCTCAGACATATACTGTATGTGCATAAAGAGGGCAAACGCCTACTGATGTGTCTGATGTAGCAGAATACTGAGTGTGAGAGTACGGACAATAACTATCACTATCACATGCTCACAGACCTGTGCATAAAGAGGGCAAACACCTACTGATGTGTCTGATGTAACAGAATACTGAGTGTGAGAGTACTGACAATAACTGTCACTATCTCATGCTCACAGACATATATGTGCATAAAGAGGGCACACACCTACTGATGTGTCTGATGTAGCAGAATACGGAGTGTGAGTACTGATAATAACTCACTATCACATGCTCACAGACATATACTGTATGTGCATAAAGAGGGCAAACGCCTACTGATGTGTCTGATGTAGCAGAATACTGAGTGTGAGAGTACTGACAATAACTGTCACTATCTCATGCTCACAGACATATATGTGCATAAAGAGGGCACACACCTACTGATATCTGATGTAACAGAATACTGAGTGTGAGAGTACTGACAATAACTGTCACTATCTCATGCTCACAGACATATATGTGCATAAAGAGGGCACACACCTACTGATGTGTCTGATGTAGCAGAATACGGAGTGTGAGTACTGATAATAACTCACTATCACATGCTCACAGACATATACTGTATGTGCATAAAGAGGGCACACACCTACTGATGTGTCTGGTGTAACAGAATACTGAGTGTGAGAGTACTGATAACTGTCGCTATCACTTGCTCACAGACCTTTGCATCAAGAGGGCAAACACCTACTGATGTGTCTGATGTAGCAGAATACGGAGTGTGAGGGTACTGAGAGTAACTGTCACTATCACATGCTCACAGACATATATGTGCATAAAGAGGGCAACCACCTACTGATGTGTCTGATGTAGCAGAATACGGAGTGTGAGGGTACTGACAGTAACTGTCACTATCACATACTCACAGACATATATGTGCATAAAGAGGGCAACCACCTACTGATGTATCTGATGTAACAGAATACGGAGTGTGAGGGTACTGACAATAACTGTCACTATCTCATGCTCACAGACATATATATGTCCATAAAGAGGGCAACCACCTACTGATGTGTCTGATGTAACAGAATACGGAGTGTGAGGGTACTGACAATAACTGTCACTATCTCATGCTCACAGACATATATGTGCATAAAGAGGGCAAACACCTACTGATGTGTCTGATGTAACAGAATACTGAGTGTGAGAGTACTGACAATAACTGTCACTATCTCATGCTCACAGACCTGTGCATAAAGAGGGCACACACCTACTGATGTGTCTGATGTAACAGAATACTGAGTGTGAGAGTACTGACAATAACTGTCACTATCTCATGCTCACAGACCTGTGCATAAAGAGGGCACACACCTACTGATGTCTGATGTAACAGAATACTGAGTGTGAGAGTACTGACAATAACTGTCACTATCACATGCTCACAGACCTGTGCATAAAGAGGGCAAACACCTACTGATGTGTCTGATGTAACAGAAGACTGAGTGTGAGAGTACTGACAATAACTGTCACTATCACATGCTCACCGACGTGCATAAAGAGGGCAAACACCTACTGATGTGTCTGATGTAGCAGAATACTGAGTGTGAGAGTACGGACAATAACTGTCACTATCACATGCTCACAGGCATAAATGTGCATAAAGAGGGCAAACACCTACTGATGTGTCTGATGTAGCAGAATACGGAGTGTGAGAGTACTGATAACTCACTATCACATGCTCACAGATATATATGTACATAAAGAGGGCACACACCTACTGATGTGTCTGGTGTAACAGAATACTGAGTGTGAGAGTACTGATAACTGTCGCTATCACTTGCTCACAGACCTTTGCATAAAGAGGGCAAACACCTACTGATGTGTCTGATGTAGCAGATTACGGAGTGTGAGGGTACTGACAGTAACTGTCACTATCACATGCTCACAGACATATATGTGCATAAAGAGGGCAACCACCTACTGATGTGTCTGATGTAACAGAATACGGAGTGTGAGGGTACTGACAATAACTGTCACTATCTCATGCTCACAGACATATATGTCCATAAAGAGGGCAACCACCTACTGATGTGTCTGATGTAACAGAATACGGAGTGTGAGGGTACTGACAATAACTGTCACTATCTCATGCTCACAGACATATATGTGCATAAAGAGGGCAAACACCTACTGATGTGTCTGATGTAACAGAATACTGAGTGTGAGAGTACTGACAATAACTGTCACTATCGCATGCTCACAGACCTGTGCATAAAGAGGGCAAACACCTACTGATGTGTCTGATGTAACAGCATACTGAGTGTGAGAGTACTGACAATAACTGTCACTATCACATGCTCACCGACGTGCATAAAGAGGGCAAACACCTACTGATGTGTCTGATGTAGCAGAATACTGAGTGTGAGAGTACGGACAATAACTGTCACTATCACATGCTCACAGACATGCATAAAGAGGGCACACACCTACTGATGTGTCTGATATTATCAGTACTCACACTCAGTATTCTGTTATAAGTCACTATCACATGCTCACAGGCATAAATGTGCATAAAGAGGGCAAACACCTACTGATGTGTCTGATGTAACAGAATACTGAGTGTGAGTACTGATAATAACTGACTATCACATGCTCACAGACATATACTGTATGTGCATAAAGAGGGCAAACGCCTACTGATGTGTCTGATGTAACAGAATACTGAGTGTGAGAGTACTGACAATAACTGTCACTATCACATGCTCACAGGCCTGTGCATAAAGAGGGCAAACACCTACTGATGTGTCTGATGTAACAGAATACTGAGTGTGAGAGTACTGACAATAACTGTCACTATCACATGCTCACCGACGTGCATAAAGAGGGCAAACACCTACTGATGTGTCTGATGTAACAGAATACTGAGTGTGAGGGTACTGACACTAACTTTCACTATCACATGCTCACAAACATATACTGTATGTGCATAAAGAGGGCAAACGCCTACTGATGTGTCTGATGTAGCAGAATAGTGAGTGTGAGAGTACTGACAATAACTGTCACTATCTCATGCTCACAGACCTGTGCATAAAGAGGGCACACACCTACTGATGTCTGATGTAACAGAATACTGAGTGTGAGAGTACTGACAATAACTGTCACTATCTCATGCTCACAGACATATATGTGCATAAAGAGGGCAAACACCTACTGATGTGTCTGATGTAGCAGAATACGGAGTGTGAGAGTACTGATAACTCACTATCACATGCTCACAGATATATATGTGCATAAAGAGGGCACACACCTACTGATGTGTCTGGTGTAACAGAATACGGAGTGTGAGAGTACTGATAACTGTCGCTATCACTTGCTCACAGACCTTTGCATAAAGAGGGCAAACACCTACTGATGTGTCTGATGTAGCAGAATACAGAGTGTGAGGGTACTGACAATAACTGTCGCTATCACATGCTCACAGACATATATGTGCATAAAGAGGGCACACACCTACTGATATCTGATGTAACAGAATACTGAGTGTGAGAGTACTGACAATAACTGTCACTATCACATGCTCACAGACATATATGTGCATAAAGAGGGCACACACCTACTGATGTGTCTGGTGTAACAGAATACTGAGTGTGAGAGTACTGATAACTGTCGCTATCACTTGCTCACAGACCTTTGCATAAAGAGGGCAAACACCTACTGATGTGTCTGATGTAGCAGAATACGGAGTGTGAGGGTACTGACAATAACTGTCACTATCACATGCTCACAGACATATATGTGCATAAAGAGGGCACACACCTACTGATATCTGATGTAACAGAATACTGAGTGTGAGAGTACTGACAATAACTGTCACTATCACATGCTCACAGACATATATGTGCATAAAGAGGGCAAACACCTACTGATGTGTCTGATGTAGCAGAATACGGAGTGTGAGAGTACTTATAACTCACTATCACATGCTCACAGATATATATGTGCATAAAGAGGGCACACACCTACTGATGTGTCTGGTGTAACAGAATACTGAGTGTGAGAGTACTGACAATAACTGTCACTATCACATGCTCACAGACATATATGTGCATAAAGAGGGCAACCACCTACTGATGTGTCTGATGTAACAGAATACTGAGTGTGAGGGTACTGACAATAACTGTCACTATCTCATGCTCACAGACCTGTGCATAAAGAGGGCACACACCTACTGATGTGTCTGATGTAGCAGAATACTGAGTGTGAGAGTACTGACAATAACTCTCACTATCACATGCTCACAGACCTGTGCATAAAGAGGGCACACACCTACTGATGTGTCTGATGTAGCAGAATACTGAGTGTGAGGGTACCGACAATAATTTAATATCACATGCTCACAGACATATGTGCATAAGGACAGCACATACACACACATATATGTCTGTGAGCATGTGATAGTGACAGCTATTGGCAGCACAGTCATAGATGTGCAATGTGCATAAGGAGGGCACATGCACACATACTGATGTGTCTGATGTAACAGAATACTGAGTGTGAGAGTACTGACAATAGCTGTCACTATCACATGCTCAGTCACTGATATGTGCACAACCGCACATCAGACTTCAGATAAGACTTTAATGCCCTGCATCCCCTATAAGTGATAGATCACACCTCACTGCCCTGAATCTCAAGTGATATGCTGCCCCCCACATCAAACCTCAGATAAAGTGACAAGGGATACAGGGCAATGGATGTCTTATTTGAGCTGGCTGCTAGGATATCACTAACAGGCCCAAGTCTATTAAAAAAAAAAATCAGACCTGCTCTCAGTGCTCTGTGCGCCATTGCCGACTGCCGTGGGCTGCTGGATCCATGAACAGTACCAGTACACAGTGTCACACACAGGGCCAGCTCAAGACATTGTGCTGCCTGGGTCCAATAATGAAATGACACCCCCCTCCAATTAAAAAGCCTGCCTGGTACCTGCAGTCAACCTGACCCTGAACCAATGCTTATGTAGTGTCTGGTGTGAGAGGGAAGCAGTGGAGGACAACCTAGTGGCCCAGTTACAGCAGCTTTGCCCCCTTTTAAAATGCTACAATGCCTTGCAAAAGTATTCACCCATATGACTTTTTACCTATTTCTCCTGTTAAGTGTAGTCAGTCCACGGGTCATCATTACTTATGGGATATTAACTCCTCCCCAACAGGAAGTGCAAGAGGATCACCCAAGCAGAGCTGCCATATAGCTCCTCCCCTCTACGTCACACCCAGTCATTCTCTTGCACCCAACTAATAGATAGGATGTGTGAGAGGACTGTGGTGATTCAACTTAGTTTTTTATATCTTCAATCAAAAGTTTGTTATTTTAAACGACACCGGAGTGTGTTGTTTCCTTCTCAGGCAGAATTTGAAGAAGAATCTACCTGAGTTTTTGTATATGATCTTAGCGGACGTAACTAAGATCCGTTTGCTGTTCTCGGCCATTCTGAGGAGTAAGGTAACTTCAGATCAGGGGACAGCGGGCAGGTTCACCTGCAAAGAGGTATGTTGCAGTATATTATTTTCTAAGGAATGGAATTGACTTTGAAAATACTGCTAATACCGATATAATGTAAGTACAGCCTTAAATGCAGTAGTAGCAACTGGTATCAGGCTGACATGTATATATGTTTACACTTAAGTATTTCTGGGGAATGGCACTTCACTGGGAAAATACTGTATGCATATAACTTTTAGCCTAACTTGCAGTGTGAGCGACTAGCAGCAGGCTTTTTAATGACATTTTATATATTAGATTTTAAACGTTTACTGGCATGTTAAATCGTTTAATTATCTGAGGTACTTGGTGAAAATTGTTTTGGGCTTTATTTTCCACATGGCTGTCGTTGTTTTAAATTAAAAACAGTTTACTGAGCTTCCCTCACTGTTGTAGTGTGAGTGGGAGGGGCCTATTTTGGCGCTTTTACTACGCATCAGAAATTCAGTCAGTCTGTCTTTTTCTCCCTGCATGATCCAGGACGTCTCCACAGAGCTCAGGGGTCTTCAAAACTAGTTTTGAGGGAGGTAATCACTCACAGCAGACCTGTGAGACTGTGCTTGACTGTGATAAAAACGCTTATATTGTCAATTGTTATACGTTTTTTTTCTGATATTAAGGGTTAATCATCCATTGCTAATGTGTGCAATCCTTTGCTAAATTTGGTTTATATAACTAATCCAGTTCATTTTTATTCAACTGTGTCAGTTTTTTTGTGTGCTTCTTAAAGGCACAGTAACGATTTTACATATTGCTTGTAAATTTAGTTGAAAAGTATTTCCAAGCTTGCTAGTCTAATTGCTAGTTTGTTTAAAACATGTCTGACACAGAGGAAACTCTTTGTGCAATATGTTCAAAAGCCAAGGTGGAGCCCAATAGAAATTTATGTACTAATTGCATTGATGCTACTTTAAATAAAAGTCAATCTGTACATGTTAAGCAACATTCACCAGACAACGAGGGGGAAGTTATGCCGACTAACTTGCCTCACGTGTCAGTACCTGCATCTCCCGCTCAGGAGGTGCGTGATATTGTAACGCCAAGTACATCAGGGCGGCCATTACAAATCACTTTACAAGACATGGCTAATGTTATGACTGAAGTTTTGTCTAAATTGCCAGAACTTAGAGGTAAACGAGATCACTCTGGGATGAGAACAGAGTATGCTGATAATGCTAGGGCCATGTCTGATACTGCGTCACAATATGCAGAGCATGAGGACGGAGAGCTTCATTCTGCGGGTGACGGATCTGATCCAAATAAATTGGATTCAGACATTTCAAATTTTAAGTTTAAGCTGGAAAACCTCCGTGTATTGCTAGGGGAGGTGTTAGCGGCTCTGAATGATTGTAACACAGTTGCAATCCCAGAGAAAATGTGTAGGTTGGATAAATATTTTGCGGTACCGACGAGTACTGACGTTTTTCCTATACCTAAGAGACTTACTGAAATTATTACTAAGGAGTGGGACAGACCCGGTGTGCCTTTCTCACCCCTCCTATATTCAGAAAAATGTTTCCAATAGACGCCACCACACGGGACTTATGGCAAACGGTCCCTAAGGTGGAGGGAGCAGTTTCTACTTTAGCTAAGCGTACCACTATCCCGGTGGAGGATAGCTGTGCCTTTTCAGATCCAATGGATAAAAAGTTAGAGGGTTACCTTAAGAAAATGTTTGTTCAACAAGGTTTTATATTACAACCCCTTGCATGCATTGCGCCTGTCACGGCTGCGGCAGCATTTTGGTTTGAGTCTCTGGAAGAGACCCTTGACTCAGCGACATTAGATGAGATTTCACTTAAGCTTAAAACCCTTAAGCTAGCTAATTCATTTATTTCTGATGCCGTAGTACATTTAACTAAACTTACGGCTAAGAATTCCGGATTCGCTATTCAGGCACGCAGAGCGCTGTGGCTAAAATCCTGGTCAGCTGATGTAACTTCTAAATCGAAACTACTTAACATACCTTTCAAGGGGCAGACTTTATTCGGGCCCGGTTTGAAAGAAATTATCGCTGATATTACGGGAGGTAAAGGCCATGCCCTGCCTCAAGACAGAGCCAAACCCAGGGCTAGACAGTCTAATTTTCGTGCCTTTCGTAATTTCAAGGCAGGAGCAGCTTCAACTTCCTCTGCTCCAAAACAGGAAGGAGCTGTTGCTCGCTACAGACAAGGCTGGAAACCTAACCAGGCCTTGAACAAGGGCAAGCAGGCCAGAAAGCCTGCTGCTGCCCCTAAGACAGCATGAAGTGAGGGCCCCCGATCCGGTAACGGATCTAGTGGGGGGCAGACTCTCTCTCTTCGCCCAGGCTTGGGCAAGAGATGTCCAGGATCCCTGGGCGTTGGAGATCATATCTCAGGGATATCTTCTGGACTTCAAAGCTTCTCCTCCACAAGGGAGATTTCACCTTTCAAGGTTGTCAACAAACCAGATAAAGAAAGAGGCGTTTCTACGCTGTGTACAAGACCTTTTACTAATGGGAGTGATCCATCCAGTTCCGCGGTCGGAACACGGACAAGGGTTTTACTCAAATCTGTTTGTGGTTCCCAAAAAAGAGGGAACCTTCAGACCAATATTGGATTTAAGGATCCTAAACAAATTCCTAAGAGTTCCATCATTCAAGATGGAAACTATTCGGACAATCTTACCCATGATCCAAAGAGGTCAGTACATGACCACAGTGGATTTAAAGGATGCTTACCTTCACATACCGATTCACAGAGAACATTACCGGTATCTAAGGTTTGCCTTCCTAGACAAGCATTACCAGTTTGTAGCTCTTCCCTTCGGGTTTGGCTACGGCTCCAAGAATCTTTACAAAGGTTCTGGGCTCTCTTCTGGCGGTACTAAGACCGCGAGGAATTTCGGTAGCTCCGTACCTAGACGACATTCTGATACAAGCGTCAAGCTTTCAAACTGCCAAGTCTCATACAGAGTTAGTACTGGCATTTCTAAGATCACATGGGTGGAAAGTAAACGAGGAGAAGAGTTCTCTCTTACCACTCACAAGAGTTCCCTTCTTGGGGACTCTTATAGATTCTGTAGAAATGAAAATTTACCTGACAGAGGACAGGTTAACAAAGCTTCTAAATGCTTGCCGTGCCCTTCATTCCATTCAACACCCGTCAGTGGCTCAATGCATGGAGGTAATCGGCTTAATGGTAGCGGCAATGGACATAGTTCCTTTTGCACGCCTGCACCTCAGACCGCTGCAATTGTGCATGCTAAGTCAGTGGAATGGGGATTACTCAGATTTGTCCCCTACGCTGAATCTGGATCAGGAGACCAGAGATTCTCTTCTATGGTGGCTTTCTCGGCCACATCTGTCCAGGGGGATGCCCTTCAGCAGGCCAGACTGGACAATTGTAACTACAGACGCCAGCCTTCTAGGTTGGGGCGCTGTCTGGAATTCCCTGAAGGCTCAGGGATCATGGACTCAAGAGGAGAGTCTCCTTCCAATAAACATTCTGGAATTGAGAGCAGTTCTCAATGCCCTTCTGGCTTGGCCTCAGTTAGCAACTCTGAGGTTTATCAGGTTTCAGTCGGACAACATCACGACTGTGGCTTACATCAACCATCAGGGAGGGACAAGAAGTTCCTTAGCGATGATGGAAGTATCAAAGATAATTCGCTGGGCAGAGTCTCACTCTTGCCACCTGTCAGCGATCCACATCCCAGGAGTGGACAACTGGGAGGCGGATTTCCTAAGTCGCCAGACTTTTCATCCGGGGGAGTGTGAACTTCATCCGGAGGTCTTTGCCCAAATACTTCGTCGTTGGGGCAAACCAGATATGGATCTCATGGCGTCTCGCCGGAACGCCAAGCTTCCTCGTTACGGGTCCAGGTCCAGGGACCCGGGAGCGGTCCTGATGCCTTGACAGCACCTTGGACCTTCAGGATGGCTTATGTGTTTCCACCCTTCCCGATGCTTCCTCGTTTGATTGCCAGGATCAAACAGGAGAAAGCATCAGTGATTCTAATAGCGCCTGCGTGGCCACGCAGGACCTGGTATGCAGATCTAGTGGACATGTCATCCTGTCCACCTTGGTCTCTGCCTCTGAGACAGGACCTTCTAATTCAGGGTCCTTTCAAACATCAAAATCTAATTTCTCTGAAGCTGACTTTATGGAAATTGAACGCTTAATTTTATCAAAGCGTGGATTTTCGGAGCCAGTAATTGATACCTTAATACAGGCTAGGAAACCTCTTACCAGGAAAATTTACCATAAAATATGGCGTAAATACTTACACTGGTGCGAATCCAAGGGTTACTCATGGAGTAAGGTTAGGATTCCTAGGATATTGTCTTTTCTACAAGAAGGTTTAGAAAAGGGTTTATCTACTAGTTCGTTAAAGGGACAGATCTCAGCTCTGTCCATCCTTTTACACAAGCGTCTGTCAGAAGTTCCAGACGTTCAGGCTTTTTGTCAGGCTTTGGCCAGGATTAAGCCTGTGTTTAAATCTGTTTGCTCCGCCGTGGAGCTTAAACTTAGTTCTTAACGTTTTACAGGGTGTTCCGTTTGAACCCCTTCACTCCATTGATATCAAGCTGTTATCTTGGAAAGTTCTGTTTTAATGGCTATTTCCTCGGCTCGTAGGAGTCTCTGAATTATCAGCCTTACATTGTGATTCTCCGTATCTGATTTTTCATTCAGATAAGGTAGTTCTGTGTACTAAACCTGGGTTCTTACCTAAGGTAGTCACTAACAAGAATATCAATCAAGAGATTGTTGTTCCATCATTGTGTCCTAACCCTTCTTCAAAGAAGGAACGACTTCTGCACAATCTAGATGTAGTCCGTGCCCTGAAATTTTATTTACAGGCAACTAAAGATTTTCGACAAACTTCTTCCCTGTTTGTCGTTTATTCTGGACAGAGGATGAGGTCAAAAGCATTTGCTACCTCTCTATCCTTTTGGCTTCGTAGCATAATACGCTTAGCCTATGAGACTGCTGGACAGCAACCTCCTGAAAGGATTACAGCTCATTCTACTAGAGCTGTGGCTTCCACTTGGGCCTTTAAGAACGAGGCCTCTGTTGAACAGATTTGCAAGGCGTGCAACTTGGTCTTCTCTTCATACTTTTTCCAAATTTTACAAATTTGACACTTTTGCTTCTTCGGAGGCTGTTTTTGGGAGGGCAGTGGTTCCTTCCGTATAGAGATCCTGCCTGTCCCTCCCGTCATCCGTGTACTTAGCTTTGGTATTGGTATCCCATAAGTAATGATGACCCGTGGACTGACTACACTTAACAGGAGAAAACATAATTTATGCTTACCTGATAAATTCCTTTCCTCCTGTAGTGTAGTCAGTCCACGGCCCCGCCCTGTTTTTTAAGGCAGGTCTAAATTTTTTAATTATACTCCAGTCACCACTGCACCCTATAGTTTCTCCTTTCTCGTTTGGTTCTCGGTCGAATGACTGGGTGTGACGTAGAGGGGAGGAGCTATATGGCAGCTCTGCTTGGGTGATCCTCTTGCACTTCCTATTGGGGAGGAGTTAATATCCCATAAGTAATGATGACCCGTGGACTGACTACACTACAGGAGAAAGGAATTTATCAGGTAAGCATAAATTATGTTTTTGTTAAATTGCAGCCTTAAGTTCAATATTTTATTAATCTGAATTTTATGTGATGGATCAGAACATAATAGTCTAAGTTGGTGAAGTGAAATGACAAAAATATACACATAAAACTATTTTTTAGGGGGGGCGTGTCCGTGCAGCGTTCTGAATAGGACGCACTTTCTGTAGGCTCCAAAAGATCTCTTAATAATCCGCTGATTATTGACTTTTAACAGCAAGAATGAAGCATATTGATTGAAAGCTCCATAGATCTGGTATCTGGGACCCATAATCATTCAATTCTGCTGTTTTCATGTCTTTGGGGACTCGGATCGGAGAAAGGCCTAAGGCGGCAGCCTGCTGTTAGGTATCCACCTCCCCCCCCGGGAAGAGCCGGGTCATCAGTGCTGTCAGAAAACTCTGGCTTACTGAACCTCTTCAACACTCATAACTAACTGGACTCTAAACTATTAAAACTACAACACCTCAGGAAATAAACAGTGGGAAGAAGCGTACGGGATCCTCTTTTCATATCCCCTTTAACAATGTCTAGCATGGGTGATTCGGAGTTACATCACCCACTATCACCCTTGGAACAATTGGAGAAAATCTTCGAAACATTATCTGTTAAGGCGCCATACGATTACTTGTTGAACAAAATTTGTACTAACAGTAAAAAGAGCAATCAACGAGAAAGATCTTCTGATGCTAGCAATCAAAATGGCGCTGGCTCTGCGGAACACATAACACCCAACACAGAGTTTCACAATAAATTTGCAAGACCTCAAAGCATTATACCCTGCTATGTAAAATTACAACTACTAATGGATTCTAACCTGGACCGCAAGCTTACCGATGTAACAAGTATAGCCTTTGGAGGTGCTCAGAGTGGAGATCATTCCCCGGCACCACTCCACGCATCGGCACTCGTTGGAGGGCCAGACGGGTCTCAGCTGGTGGAGTCGGGCCGGGGAGATGCAGTGCTTCCCAGGGATCCAGAAGGAGGCTCCCGGTCGGGCGGGACCGCGGAGACGAAGCGCATTGGGGCGGTGAATGCCTCCAGACAGCAGAATGCCTTGTACAGGGGCCTCAGTAGCGGACATGGAGATGAGATGGTTAATCCTTGTACAAACGGGGCAAACGGTTTCACAGCAGGCCTTAAAGATGCCAAAAATATTTCCAGATCTGCTTTCAAATAGATGGACTGAAGTTCCGGACGCGATTGGATGGTGGAAGCCGTCCGCCCTGCCGCAGATGGGGACATATTGTACTTACAAGGTGCTGAACACTTTCCAAAAATGGAGAGGGGTAAACCTGAAGATGCCCTTCTCATACAATACACCGCTGAAGCGCCGATATCTAGAACTCTGAGAATATTACAATATGCTTTGCAGTAGTGGAATTGATAATGTTGGGACATGTTTCAATGTGATGTTAGTTCTATGTACTATAGTTTAAATAGCGACCATTATTGCTTAAATCCTTCTCATCAGACTTTGCTCACAGAAAAACACGGGGACTGAGTGTGGTTAAAATTTTCCGCTTATGTTGTGTATGGTGGATGTCAATAATTTGAGGATAATATTGTTTTACTGGGGTTTTGTAATGTTTTCTGTTTTTTGTCATTACATGCTCATCAAGTTTACCATTTAATGATTGTATATGCTTCAAAGGGCGTTCCGTAACATTGCTGAGTTATGTTTTGGGAGCACTGAAGGGAATATCGTGCCTTAGATTAGTAATATTTGGTTCAACACATTAGAAAGCAAATAAGGCACAGATGCCTAACTCGCATATGATCCCTGATATGTGAGCTGATTGGTAGAATAGATTACGCAAACATCGAAAGTGTCATCCTAAATCGAATACTTTTTTAGAACTAGCTTGCTCATACTTAATCCCATAGCTGTTATGCTACTATAAGCTTTCTTTTGCTCAATTTATCCAGCAGTCATGAAAGGGCGATAGTATCACATCTTAGAGCATTGAATATGCTATAACTGATAGAAGCATGACAGCTCTGCTTTTACTTTATAAGAACAGATATAACACTCCAATTTCAGGCTTAGAAGCCTTGCATTTCCCCCACACTCATTAGATGCTGATGACGCCTCTTTACAGAGTTTTGAGTATTGTGAGTTCACCGGAGGTATCTGCCCAGATCAACCCATAACCCCAGTCTCCTGCTTAGCAGTTAAGATATCTGTCTGTCCCTTAAGGTGCATAGAATGGATCTGATCATATTGTTTTAAAAAAAAAATTATCTCCCTAGCATACCCACATAGGGTGTTGAATAATACCCCCCCCCCCACCAACGCACTAAGTCATATAGTCTGCCCACTAATTTATCCAGCTTATAAGCATTATCTTTCCAGACCCTGAAAGAGATGCAGATAATTAGTTATATCAATCCATGCATTGTCTGTCCAGTAATTATCTTTTATTGATAACCTTTGCTCTGTTTTTGTTTGTTTTGTTCAAGCTGTTTGTTTTTTGTTTCAACTATATACAATCCCTACCTTATGCTTGCATTACAGCACGGAGGACCCATGAGCGGTCCGCATTGTTACTTTAAGGGACAAAAATGAGGACAACTATTTAAGATCCACAAGCATGATTTTACAAAATCAAATTGACATTGTTTTGTACATTCATTTAAAAGCATGTTTACTGTATTGTATATCTCCTCAATAAAAATTATTATAAAAAAAAACAAAAAAACTATTTTTTAGAAATAGAAAACAGAAAACAGGCATGTGCGTATGTATTCACCCCTTTTGTTACGAAGCCCATAAAAAGCTCTGGTGCAACTAATTAAGAAGTCACATAATTAGTGAAATGATGTCCACCTGTGTGCAATCTAAGTGTCACATGATCTGTCATTACATATACACAAATTTTTTGAAAGGCCCCAGAGGCTGCAACACCTAAGCAAGAGGCACCACTAACCAAACACTGCCATGAAGACCAAGGAACTTTCCAAACAAGTAAGGGTCAATGTTGTTGAGAAGTACAAGTCAGGGTTAGGTTATAAAAAAAATATCAAAATCTTTTGATGATCCCCAGGAACACCATCAAATCTATCATAACCAAATGGAAAGAACATGGCACAACAGCAAACCTGCCAAGAGACGGCCGCCCACCAAAACTCACGGACCGGGCAAGGAGGGCATTAATCAGAGAGGCAGCACAGAGACCTAGGGTAACCCTGGAGGAGCTGCAGAGTTCCACAGCAGAGACTGGAATATCTGTACATAGGAAGAAAGCCATTATTTTCAGCAAGAAACAAAATGGCACGTTTTGAGTTTGCGAAAAGGCATGTGGGAGACTCCCAAAATGTATGGAGGAAGGTGCTCTGGTCTGATGAGACTAAAATTGAACTTTTCGGCCATCAAAGAAAACGCAATGTCTGGCGCAAACCCAACACATCAAATCACCCAAAGAACACCATCCCCACAGTGAAACATGGTGGTGGCAGCATCATGCTGTGGGGATGTTTTTCAGCAGCCGGGGCTGGGAAATTGGTCAGAGTTGAGGGAAAGATGGATGGTGCTAAATACAGGGATATTCTTGAGCAAAACCTGTACCACTCTATGCGTGATTTGAGGCTAGGACGCAGGTTCAACTTCCAGCAGGACAATGACCCCAAACACACTGCTAAAGCAACACTTGAGTTGTAAATGTGTTGGAATGGCCTAGTCAAAGCCCAGACCTCAATCCAATAGAAAATCTGTGGTCAGACTTAAAGATTGCTGTTCACAAGCGCAAACCATCCAACTTGAGGGAGCTGGAGCAGTTTTGCAAGGAGGAATGGGCAAAAATCCCAGTGGTAAGATGTGGCAAGCTCATAGAGACTTATCCAAAGCGACTTGGAGGTGTGATTGCCGCAAAAGGTGGCTCTACAAAGTATTTACTTTAGGGGGGTGAAATAGGAAGTCCAAAGAAAATTCCAGCACCTGGGATCAGGGAGGTGTGCAAGCTTCAAGGGTACTGCACAATACCCAAATAAGCATAAATCACAAAAAAGAAGCAGCACCACCAAAATATCTTCAACAGATTTATTTGTGCAAACTGCACAGTATCCAAGCCAGACCAAACAAATAGCTATTTTTTTGTCTGGCTTGGATACTGTGCAGTTTGCACGAATAAATCTGTTGAAGATATTTTGGTGGTGCTGCTTCTTTTTTGTGATTTATACTTTAGGGGGGGGTGAATAGTTATGCACATTGACTTTTTCTGTTATTTTGTCCTATTTGTTTGCTTCACAATTTAAAAAAAAAAAAAAAAAAAAAAAAATCTTCATAGTTGTGGGCATGTTCTGTAAATTAAATGATGCAAATCCTCAAACAATCCATGTTAATTCCAGGTTGTGAGGCCACAAAACACGAAAAATGCCAAGGGGGGGGGGGGGGGGTGAATACTTTTGCAAGGCATTGTATATTTGAAAATAAAAAAGGGCTACTGAAATAGATACACACACCATTATACAGTTTATGTTTAAAGACAATTTATCTTTTGATTTGTTATCTATACACTGATAATGAGCATGTTGCACTGTATAATACTAATGAGTGTGTATATATATATATATATATATATATATATATATATATATATATATATATACTGCACTGTGTAATGTGTATAATAGGTTTATACTGACAATGAACATGCTGCACTTTATAACAGTAATTAGTATATGTACACTGCACTGTGTAATGTGTATAATACAGTGCAGCATGCTCATTGTCAGTATAAACATATTATACACATTACACAGTGCAGTGTACATATACTCATTACTGTTATACAGTGCAGCATGCTCATTGTCAGTATAAAAATATAACAGTAATGAGTATATGTACACTGCACTGTGTAATGCGTATAATAGGTTTGTACTGACAATGAGCATACTGCACTGTATAACAGTAATGAGTATATGTACACTGCACTGGGTAATGTGTATAATAGGTTTGTACTGACAATGAGCATACTGCACTGTATAACAGTAATGAGTATATTTACACTGCACTGGGTAATGTGTATAATAGGTTTGTACTGACAATGAGCATACTGCACTGTATAACAGTAATGAGTATATGTACACTGCACTGTGTAATGTGTATAATAGGTTTGTACTGACAATGAGCATGTTGCATTGTATAACAGTAATGAGTATAGGTACACTGCACTATGTGTATAATATGTTTATACTGACAATGAGCATGCTGCACTGTATAACAGTAATGAGTATAGGTACACTGCACTGTGTAATGTGTAAAATATGTTTATACTGACAATGAGCATACTGCACTGTATAACAGTAATGAGTATAGGTACACTGCACTGTGTAATGTGTAAAATATGTTTATACTGACAATTAGCATGCTTCACTGTATAACAGTAATGAGTATAGGTACACTGCACTGTGTAATGTGTATAATATGTTTATACTGACAATTAGCATGCTGCACTATATAACAGTAATGAGTATAGGTACACTGCACTGTGTAATGTGTATAATATGTTTATACTGACAATGAGCATGCTGCACTGTATAACAGTAATGAGTATATGTACACTGCACTGTGTAATGTGTATAATAGGTTTATACTGACAATAAGCATGCTGCACTGTATAACAGTAATGAGTATATGTACACTGCACTGTGTAATGTGTATAATAGGTTTATACTGACAATGAGCATGCTGCACTGTATAACAGTAATGAGTATATGTACACTGCACTGTGTAATGTGTATAATATGTTTATACTGACAATTAGCATGCTGCACTGTATAACAGTAATGAGTATAGGTACACTGCACTGTGTAATGTGTATAATATGTTTATACTGACAATGAGCATGCTGCACTGTATAACAGTAATTAGGGCTCCATGTACTAAGCAGTCAGCGAGCTACCCGCAACAAAACTCGCAAACTGATATGTACAAAGTCGTCAACTATGTTCAAACTCGCATCTTTAAAATTGCGAGCGTACTTATCCGCCAAACCTCGCTACCTCTCCATTTTTCACTGTAATTAGACACATTTGACCACCAACTCGCCAAAAACGAATGTACTAAAAAATCCATTTGTCCGCTCGCTACAATTTCCGCTCCCACCTCGTTATTTTTGCCTCGCCACCTTTTAGGTGGCGGGCAAGGTACAAAACAATAGGAAAGTCAATCTAGACGCCAGTCTAGACATATATAAAAGGCAGTAATATCAGCATTGTACAGCATAACTGGCGTCTAATTTGTCTCTCATTTCCATGTACATAAATTGCGCCAAATTTGTCGACTGTAATTAAAGAGTAATCTATATTTTAAATTTGTATTGTATAGTTGTCAATCTTTATAATTATTTTTATATTAATATTTATATATTATCAGATCCAGATGAAGCCATATCCAAATTGTAAATAAATATTACAAAAATAACGCTCTGTTATCACTCTTCAAAAATTTTTGAACAATAATAAAGTTGTTTAGATAAGTTGAACTTTTATAGGAGCAAAATTCTATTCCCGCGACTACTATGATGTTCGTGACACCTTGCATGTCACGTGTTAATAATTGGCCAGACAATTCAACTGAAAGTTAAGTACATCAGCTTAGTCGCGGCGAGCGAGGCGTCAAATTTATCAATAATCCGCCACTGCTCGCGGCGGGCTAGACTTGTCTATTTATTGGGGGATTATTAGTACATAGTGACAGCGGACACCATTTCTTCTGTTAAGTGTGATCAGTCCACGGGTCATCATTACTTCTGGGATATTACTCCTCCCCAACAGGAAGTGCAAGAGGATTCACCCAGCAGAGCTGCATATAGCTCCTCCCCTCTACGTCACTCCCAGTCATTCTCTTGCACCCAACGACTAGATAGGATGTGTGAGAGGACTATGGTGATTATACTTAGTTTTATATCTTCAATCAAAAGTTTGTTATTTTAAAATAGCACCGGAGTGTGTTATTACCTCTCTGGCAGAGTTTGAAGAAGAATCTACCAGAGTTTTGCTATGATTTTAGCCGGAGTAGTTAAGATCATATTGCTGTTCTCGGCCATCTGAGGAGTGAGGTAAACTTCAGATCAGGGGACAGCGGGCAGATGAATCTGCATAGAGGTATGTAGCAGTTTTTATTTTCTGACAATGGAATTGATGAGAAAATCCTGCCATACCGATATAATGTCATGTATGTATACTTTACACTTCAGTATTCTGGGGAATGGTACTTCACTAGAATTACACTGTAAGAAATACATAAAGCTGTTTAATAACTAGAGATTATGTTTAACGTTTTTGCTGGAATGTAAAATCGTTTTCATTTGCTGAGGTACTGTGTGAATAAATGTTTGGGCACTATTTTTCCACTTGGCAGTTGCTTAATCTGTTTTTCTGACAGTTTCTGTTCTCCCTCACTGCTGTGTGTGAGGGGGAGGGGCCGTTTTTTGGCGCTTTTTCTATGCATCAAATATTTCAGTCAGCAACTCATTGTATTCCCTGCATGATCCGGTTCATCTCTACAGAGCTCAGGGGTCTTCAAAACTTATTTTGAGGGAGGTAATTTCTCTCAGCAGAGCTGTGAGAATTATAGTTTGACTGAGATAAAAAACGTTTATTCTGTAATTTGTTTCCTGCTTTCAGAATTTGTTATCTTTGCTAATGGGATTAAACCTTTGCTAAAGTTGTGTTGTTTACAAGGATTGAGGCTATAACTGTTTCAATTTATTAATTTTCAACTGTCATAGATCTTCTGTGCTTCTTAAAGGCACAGTACATTTTAATATTATTCTAATTGAATTGTATTTCCAAGTTGCAAGTTTATTTGCTAGTGTGTTAAACATGTCTGATTCAGAGGATGATACCTGTGTCATTTGTTGCAATGCCAAAGTGGAGCCCAATAGAAATTTATGTACTAACTGTATTGATGCTACTTTAAATAAAAGTCAATCTGTACAAATTGAACAAATTTCACCAAACAACGAGGGGAGAGTTATGCCGACTAACTCGCCTCACGTGTCAGTACCTACATCTCCCGCTCAGAGGGAGGTGCGTGATATTGTAGCGCCGAGTACATCTGGGCGGCCATTACAAATCACATTACAGGATATGGCTACTGTTATGACTGAGGTTTTGGCTAAATTACCAGAACTAAGAGGTAAGCGTGATCACTCTGGGGTGAGAACAGAGTGCGCTGATAATATTAGGGCCATGTCAGACACTGCGTCACAGGTGGCAGAACATGAGGACGGAGAACTTCATTCTGTGGGTGACGGTTCTGATCCAAACAGACTGGATTCAGATATTTCAAATTTTAAATTTAAACTGGAAAACCTCTGTGTATTACTAGGGGAGGTGTTAGCGGCTCTGAATGATTGTAACACAGTTGCAATACCAGAGAAAATGTGTAGGTTGGATAAATATTTTGCGGTACCGACGAGTACTGAGGTTTTTCCTATACCTAAGAGACTTACTGAAATTGTTACTAAGGAGTGGGATAGACCCGGTGTGCCGTTCTCACCCCCTCCGATATTTAGAAAAATGTTTCCAATAGACGCCACCACAAGGGACTTATGGCAAACGGTCCCTAAGGTGGAGGGAGCAGTTTCTACCTTAGCTAAGCGTACCACTATCCCGGTGGAGGATAGCTGTGCTTTTTCAGATCCAATGGATAAAAAGTTAGAGGGTTACCTTAAGAAAATGTTTGTTCAACAAGGTTTTATATTGCAACCCCTTGCATGCATTGCGCCGATCACGGCTGCAGCGGCATTCTGGATTGAGTCTCTGGAAGAGAACATTGGTTCAGCTACTCTGGACGACATTACGGACAGGCTTAGAGTCCTTAAACTAGCTAATTCATTCATTTCGGAGGCCGTAGTACATCTTACTAAACTTACGGCGAAGAATTCAGGATTCGCCATTCAGGCACGCAGGGCGCTGTGGCTAAAATCCTGGTCAGCTGATGTTACTTCTAAGTCTAAATTGCTTAATATACCTTTCAAAGGGCAGACCTTATTCGGGCCCGGGTTGAAAGAGATTATCGCTGACATTACAGGAGGTAAAGGCCATGCCCTGCCTCAGGACAAAGCCAAAGCCAAGACTAGACAGTCTAATTTTCGTTCCTTTCGTAATTTCAAAGCAGGAGCAGCATCAACTTCCTCTGCACCAAAACAAGAAGGAGCTGTTGCTCGCTACAGACAAGGCTGGAAACCTAACCAGTCCTGGAACAAGGGCAAGCAGACTAGGAAACCTGCTGCTGCCCCTAAAACAGCATGAATTGAGGGCCCCCGATCCGGGATCGGATCTAGTGGGGGGCAGACTTTCTCTCTTCGCCCAGGCTTGGGCAAGAGATGTTCAGGATCCCTGGGCGCTAGAGATAATATCTCAGGGATACCTTCTGGACTTCAAATACTCTCCTCCAAGAGAGAGATTTCATCTGTCAAGATTGTCAACAATCCAGACAAAGAAAGAGGCGTTTCTACGCTGCGTACAAGAGCTCTTGTTAATGGGAGTAATCCATCCAGTTCCACGATCGGAACAGGGACAGGGGTTTTACTCAAATCTGTTTGTGGTTCCCAAAAAAGAGGGAACTTTCAGACCAATCCTGGACTTAAAGATCCTAAACAAATTCCTAAGAGTTCCATCGTTCAAGATGGAGACTATTCGGACAATTTTACCTATGATCCAAGAGGGTCAATACATGACCACTGTAGATTTAAAAGATGCTTACCTTCACATACCGATTCACAAAGATCATTATCGGTACCTAAGGTTTGCCTTCCTAGACAGGCATTACCAGTTTGTGGCTCTTCCATTCGGATTGGCTACAGCTCCAAGAATCTTCACAAAGGTTCTGGGTGCTCTTCTGGCGGTACTAAGACCGCGGGGAATCTCGGTAGCTCCATACCTAGACGACATTCTGATACAAGCTTCAAGCTTTCAAACTGCCAAGTCTCATACAGAGTTAGTGCTGGCATTTCTAAGGTCACATGGATGGAAGGTGAACGAAAAGAAAAGTTCACTCGTTCCACTCACAAGAGTTCCCTTCCTGGGGACTCTTATAGATTCTGTAGAAATGAAGATTTACCTGACAGAGGACAGGCTAACAAGACTTCAAAGTGCTTGCCGCACCCTTCATTCCATTCAACACCCGTCAGTGGCTCAATGCATGGAGGTAATCGGCTTAATGGTAGCGGCAATGGACATAGTACCCTTTGCACGCTTACACCTCAGACCACTGCAACTGTGCATGCTAAGTCAGTGGAATGGGGATTACTCAGACTTATCCCCTTCTCTGAATCTGGATCAAGAGACCAGAAATTCTCTTCTATGGTGGCTTTCTCGGCCACATCTGTCCAGGGGGATGCCATTCAGCAGACCAGACTGGACAATTGTAACAACAGACGCCAGCCTTCTAGGTTGGGGTGCCGTCTGGAATTCTCTGAAGGCTCAGGGACAATGGAGTCAGGAGGAGAGTCTCCTGCCAATAAACATTCTGGAATTGAGAGCAGTTCTCAATGCCCTCCTGGCTTGGCCCCAGTTGACAACTCGGGGGTTCATCAGGTTTCAGTCGGACAACATCACGACTGTAGCTTACATCAACCATCAGGGAGGGACAAGAAGCTCCCTAGCTATGATGGAAGTATCAAAGATAATTTGCTGGGCAGAGTCTCACTCTTGCCACCTGTCAGCAATCCACATCCCGGGAGTGGAGAACTGGGAGGCAGATTTCTTAAGTCGTCAGACTTTTCATCCGGGGGAGTGGGAACTTCATCCGGAGGTCTTTGCCCAAATACTTCGACGTTGGGGCAAACCAGAGATAGATCTCATGGCGTCTCGACAGAACGCCAAGCTTCCTCGTTACGGGTCCAGATCCAGGGATCCAGGAGCAGTCCTGATAGATGCTCTGACAGCACCTTGGGACTTCAGGATGGCTTACGTGTTTCCACCCTTCCCGTTGCTTCCTCGATTGATTGCCAGAATCAAACAAGAGAGAGCATCATTGATTCTAATAGCACCTGCGTGGCCACGCAGGACTTGGTATGCAGACCTGGTGGACATGTCATCCTGTCCACCTTGGTCTCTACCTCTGAAACAGGACCTTCTGATACAGGGTCCCTTCAAACATCAAAATCTAACTTCTCTGAAGCTGACTGCTTGGAAATTGAACGCTTGATTTTATCAAGACGTGGATTTTCTGAGTCAGTTATTGATACCTTAATACAGGCTAGGAAACCTGTTACCAGAAAGATTTACCATAAGATATGGCGTAAATACCTATATTGGTGTGAATCCAAAGGTTACTCTTGGAGTAAGGTTAGGATTCCTAGGATATTGTCTTTTCTACAAGAAGGTTTAGAAAAGGGTTTATCTGCTAGTTCATTAAAGGGACAGATCTCAGCTCTGTCCATTCTGTTACACAAACGTCTGTCAGAAGTTCCTGACGTCCAGGCTTTTTGTCAGGCTTTGGCCAGAATTAAGCCTGTGTTTAAAACTGTTGCTCCACCATGGAGTTTAAACCTTGTTCTTAATGTTTTACAGGGCGTTCCGTTTGAACCCCTTCATTCCATTGATATAAAGTTGTTATCTTGGAAAGTTCTATTTTTAATGGCTATTTCCTCGGCTCGAAGAGTCTCTGAATTATCAGCCTTACATTGTGATTCTCCTTATTTGATTTTTCATTCGGATAAGGTAGTCCTGCGTACTAAACCTGGGTTCTTACCTAAGGTAGTTACTAACAGGAATATCAATCAAGAGATTGTTGTTCCTTCTTTATGCCCAAATCCTTCTTCAAAGAAGGAACGTCTACTGCACAACCTGGATGTAGTCCGTGCTCTAAAATTTTACTTACAGGCAACTAAGGAATTTCGACAAACGTCTTCTCTGTTTGTCATTTACTCTGGGCAGAGGAGAGGTCAAAAAGCTTCCGCTACCTCTCTTTCTTTTTGGCTTCGTAGCATAATTCGTTTAGCTTATGAGACTGCTGGACAGCAGCCTCCTGAAAGAATTACAGCTCATTCTACTAGAGCTGTGGCTTCCACTTGGGCCTTCAAGAATGAGGCCTCTGTTGAACAGATTTGCAAGGCTGCAACTTGATCTTCGCTTCATACTTTTTCCAAATTTTACAAATTTGACACTTTTGCTTCATCGGAGGCTATTTTTGGGAGAAAGGTTCTTCAGGCAGTGGTTCCTTCTGTATAAAGAGCCTGCCTATCCCTCCCGTCATCCGTGTACTTTTGCTTTGTTATTGGTATCCCAGAAGTAATGATGACCCGTGGACTGATCACACTTAACAGAAGAAAACATAATTTATGCTTACCTGATAAATTCCTTTCTTCTGTAGTGTGATCAGTCCACGGCCCGCCCTGTTTTTAAGGCAGGTAAATATTTTTTAATTTATACTCCAGTCACCACTTCATCCTTGGCTTTTCCTTTCTCGTTGGTCCTTGGTCGAATGACTGGGAGTGACGTAGAGGGGAGGAGCTATATGCAGCTCTGCTGGGTGAATCCTCTTGCACTTCCTGTTGGGGAGGAGTAATATCCCAGAAGTAATGATGACCCGTGGACTGATCACACTACAGAAGAAAGGAATTTATCAGGTAAGCATAAATTATGTTTTCGCCCGCGGCGAGTAACGGCGAGTTTATCCACGTCTAAAATGACGGATGAATTGACGGCTTAGTACATGGAGCCCCTGTATTTGTACACTGCACTGTGTAATGTGTATAATATGTTTATACTGACAATGAGCATGCTACACTGTATAACAGTAATGAGTATAGGTACACTGCACTATGTGTATAATATGTTTATACTGACAATGAGCATGCTGCACTGTATAACAGTAATGAGTATAGGTACACTGCACTGTGTAATGTGTATAATATGTTTATACTGACAATGAGCATACTGCACTGTATAACAGTAATGAGTATATGTACACTGCACTGTGTAATGTGTATAATATGTTTATACTGACAATGAGCATGCTGCACTGTATAACAGTAATGAGTATAGGTACACTGCACTATGTGTATAATATGTTTATACTGACAATGAGCATGCTGCACTGTATAACAGTAATGAGTATAGGTACACTGCACTGTGTAATGTGTATAATATGTTTATACTGACAATGAGCATGCTGCACTGTATAACAGTAATGAGTATAGGTACACTGCACTATGTGTATAATATGTTTATACTGACAATGAGCATGCTGCACTGTATAACAGTAATGAGTATAGGTACACTGCACTGTGTAATGTGTATAATATGTTTATACTGACAATGAGCATGCTGCACTGTATAACAGTAATGAGTATAGGTACACTGCACTGTGTAATGTGTATAATATGTTTATACTGACAATGAGCATGCTGCACTGTATAACAGTAATGAGTATAGGTACACTGCACTGTGTAATGTGTATAATATGTTTATACTGACAATGAGCATACTGCACTGTATAACAGTAATGTGTATATGTACACTGTACTGTGTAATGTGTATAATATGTTTATACTGACAATGAGCATGCTACGTTGTATTGTATAAAGGTCTATGCTGATAATAAACATACTGTGTTGTCTAATGACTATTTATTACTAATTATTGCTAATAATAAGCAGGCTCTGCTGAATGAGGACACACCACACTCTCTCTTTGTATGAAATAACACACTTTGCTATGGTCAGTTATTAATCATAGCACACAAAGTATTTTTCCCCCAAAATGTATGCCCTTTTTGAAATATGCACTACACAATGAAAATGACATAGATACATTTCTAATACATAATAACAGGTAGGAAAATCCCACTGATTCTATCAAGACAAATAAGCTTTGGTATCTTGACAAATCACACATAACTAGATGCAGAGACCTTTGGGTTAAGGAAACCTGTAAACATTATATTCCCTCTGTCCCTGTTACCTTAGAGTGTAAGTGTCCTGACTTCTGGGTTTTTTTTTTCTGGTGTGTGCTGTCTCACAGACAACGGCAGCAGCGCATGTGTGGGAGGGGCAGCATGGAGAAGCCAGAGGAAAGATGGAAGCTCTAAAACTTTGACACTAATCAATAAGCAGCTACAGACCAGAGTGTGGGAGCAGGGCAGAAGGGTACTGAAGAGCAGCAAATAACTTATTAGGCACAGCTCTTCTTGTCTGGCACTTTTCCTGCATTCCGTGACTTTAAACAGTGACCACAGAGTATTTCTAGCCCAGCACATTACAAAGCAGCAGGATGGCTTCCACTTCAAAGCTAGCACCATTTACTAGCCCTGCAAGTACAATCTCTGTGGATTTGTGGTAGAACAAAGTACAATATGTATCAGTGCAGTCCCTACATCTTGTAAAGCCTGTCTCTCTGTTAAAATGTCTGTGAGGGGTGGTGAAATGCTTGCCATTGCACATCTGCATTATTAGCTGGCACTCCTTGTGCATTATTTTAAAGAATCTATCAATGATTTAAAACAAAAAAATAAACTCTATGAGGGGTGCACAAAAGGTGCATTTTTTGCAGCAGCCAGCCTAATTTCTCCTCTAGATGGCAGTAGAGACACAGGACAGGACTGACTGTCTCAGAATGCCGACTGCTGTTGGCCCCCCACTAGCATGAGCTAAGTTAAGTTGTTTACTGCATAATATTGCAATAATTGCAGCATGCAACATAAAAATTATATGTTGCATTCTGCAATAGTATTTGATAAACTTTAATGGATGCATGATCAATTACCTTTAACTTACCATAATAGCTCAGTGAGTCTCACAACAGGTCACAGCTCTCCTGTCTGACTGTCTCTCCTCCTTACCACTCGTCTCATGCTTGTGTGACTGTAGTTCCCGGCTTCTACACAGTCACATGGCACGGCTCCCCAGACAATAGAGACAGTTTGGTTGGCTGTCTGAGTTGTTTAGCTCCATCACAGAGGCGGCTTGGAGAGCCACCTCTTTTGGAGCGTAGTATGGGCCACAAAGAGCTACCACTGGGTGGCGCTAGCTCATAGTGAGATAGTAACCATTATCAAGCATCCATGTTGCTCAATCAATGGAGGTTGTTGCACAACACCAGACAACTTTTTTTTTTTTTAATTAATTATTAAAGGACTAGTCAATAGTTCTAAAATGTAAATATCAGTACCGGTGCATCAGTATAGAGAAATGAAATGTACCTGCATCATTATATGTAAATTTTTTAGAAAATTTACTTTTTTTCTACCGGCATCATCAATTACGGTGCCGCATCTCTGTTGCCCCTGTCCTCAGGAGGATGTACATGTGAGTGATGGACAGGTTTTACATCCCAATCAGAGCAGTGCTAATTACAATATTTGGTATCCTTGTGTGCATGTATGCGCTTACAAGTCGCCACTCCTCGCGCACTCATGTCAACCCCCTGCATGAGCTTGCAGCATAAAAAGGAATCATCAGTGGAATTCACATGGCAGGCACAGTTAGTTCTAACTAAATCAAGCCGTGCACGGTTATTTTATGTGCACTTGCGTTCATTCCCGGGTTGACGTTTACATCAGTGGTGACGTAACGGGATTTAGCGCATGCGTATATTGTGAAACTCACATATACGTATATGCTAAACTGAATGGCTACAGGCACCCATGTGATCCTGGAGGACAAGGGAATCGGTGCAAACTTCAAAACGCTTGTTTCCTTCTAAATACAAGGAGAGTCCACAGCTGCATTCATTACTTTTGCCAATACAGAACCTGGCCACCAGGAGGAGGCAAAGACACTCCAGCTAAAAGCTTAAATACCTCCCCCACTTCCCGCATCCCCCAGTGATTCTTTGCCTTTTGTCACAGGAAGATATCCTGTCGGTTAAGTTAGCTGCCTGGCAAGCGGAAGGTTACACATGGTTACCAGCTGTAGTTCCTTCTTTGGTATGTGTTTTTGCAAGCAGTCTTTGCTCTCTGTTTGTGCTCTGGTTCCACAGGTTCATTGGTCTTTCAGGTATTCAGTTGTTTTGCTAGGGCACTGCCTGTGGCAGGGCTCGCAAGTCTCTCCCTTGCTCCTTTTTGGGGGTAAGATTTATCGTTCAGGGGTTGCATCGGGTTATCTTTGTACCTGTGTAGTTGGTGGTCTTTGAATTCTTATTCAAGTACATATTTCATATGTAGATTGTTTTTCTACGTATCATAGTTTCTGTGTTGCAATTTGCAATACGTTCTTCCTTATTGTGGTCCCTTCTAATAAGGTTTTTTTTTTTCCGAATTTTTTCTCCTTGTCCAAATGGTAAGAGGTTCTCCCTTTTTTGTTGGAATCTTACCCTGAGGTTTCTGTCAGACTTCATCAGAATAGACAATTTTTTCCTTTATGTTATCATATCTGGGGAGTGCAAGGTTTTTTGGAAGCTGATTGACTTCCTCCTTGTCGGTAGCGTAGTGTTTTTCGCTGGTCCTAGGAGACTGCGGGACAAGAGCCTCCTCAGAGGTTTTTGGCTCAGTTCGAGTGCAGTGACATCTTTTTGGGTCTCTGACATGAGATCCTATGGTTCTGATTATTAGGCGGCTGCTTAGTCCTCCTTTCATTCTTTTTCTTGTAATTTTTTGCTTCTATCAAGGAACCCTTCGGGAGTTTCGGGTTTTTTTTGCAGGCTGTGGTGCCCTCAGGTTGGGCCGCCTCTTATTTGTTCCCTCCCATTAGCATTCAGTCTCCTCTGTAGCTTGGGTATACTTGCCCAAAAGTAATGAATGCAGCTGTGGACTCTCCCTGTATTTAGAAGGAAAACATAAATTATGACTTACCAGATCATTTCCTTTTTTTTGATACAGGGAGAGTCCACAGCTCCCGCCCGTGCTCTACGATGGGCGGCCCTAAATTTAAGTTATTTTCTTCTGGCACATTTTTCACCCTGATATTTCTCAGACTGTTCCTTGTTCCCTCTGCAGAATGACTGGGGGATGAGGGAAGTGGGGGAGGCATTTACGCCTTTGGCTGGAGTGTCTTTGCCTCCTCCTGGTGGCCAGGTTCTGTATTCCCACAAGTAATGAATGCAGCTGTAGACTCTCTCTGTATCGAAGGAAAGGAAATTATCTGTTAAGTCATAATTTATGTTTTTCAAACATTATGCCTCAATTCTTAAATTAGTTAGTATCAAAATGATTAATTTTTTTTAATATTTATCGTTCTGACATTAGCCAGGAGTGTTGACTGGTCCTTTAAAAACCTTGTTTATGATTTGACAGGGGAGACACTGCCTCTCCTGCCTCCTATCACTGCACGTCATCAGGAAAAAAAAGGGGGAATATGTTGGGGTGTAAAATTCCTTGTTTTTCCCTATAGACATTGCCCAGTCAGCACTTATTCTTGAGCTCTACTCTCCTACATGGGCACATTGTATTCCCTAAAGCTACATAATTGTATACATTTCTGCAGGTTTTGATACTTTTGTTTACTGTGCACAGAGACTTAAAGGGACAGTCAAGTCAAAATTATATTGTCATGATTCAGATAGGGCATGCAATTTAAACGTTCCAATTCTTTTTTTTTTTTTTTTTTTTTTCTTTTTTTTTTTTTGTTCCAATTCATTTTTATAATCAATTTTGCTTTGTTCTCTTGGTATTTTTTCTTGAAAGCTAAACCTAGGTAGTCTCATATGCTAATTTCCAAGCCCTTGACGGCCACCTCTTATCTCAGTGCATGTTGACAGTTTTTCAGTTAGACAGTGCTAGGCCATGTGTGTCATATAGATAGCATTGTGCTCACTCCCATGGATTTATTTATGACTCAGCGCTGATTGGCTAAAATGCAAGTCTTTCAAAAGAATTGAGATAAGGGGCAGTCTGCAGAGACTTAGATACAAGGTAATCACAGAGGTAAAAAGTGTATTAATATAACTTTATGCAAAACTGGGGAATAGGTAATAAATTATCTATTTTTTTTTAACCGCTTAACGACCAAGGACGTGCCAGGTACGTCCTGCAAAAACTGTCAGTTAGTGACAATGGACGTACCTGGCATGTCCTTGGTCTAATTGAGTGCTGGAAGCGATTGCTATCGCTTCCAGCAGTTCTCAGGGTATTGCAGTGATGCCTCGATATTGAGGCATCCTGCAAAACCCTTTTTTCAAGCATCAGATGCAGAGAGAGACAGCCAGCAATTATCAATCACAAGTTAGCAAAAAAAAAAAAAAAACAGCCCAGACTATCTCCATGCTTGGGGTTAAATCCATGTGATATAACCACACCCCTTTTTATTCTGTCCCATCATTGGTGTATTGGTTAGGCCCTTAACGACAGCTTTTTCCCTCCATTGGTTCACTGGGAATGCATGGTTGCTAGGGAAACGCATCTTTGTTAACAGTCAAATCTTTTGGCTGCAATTCTCAAATCACAACACCGGGGGCAACATGACAAAAACAAACATATATATTCAATACTGCTACAGTTAAATCATCCAATCCTTGTATATTTTTAATATGTTCACTATAATTTGATATTAATAAACATTGTTGCCTAGATTTAGAGTTCTGCGTTAGCCATCCAAACCAGCGTTAAGGGGTCCTAACGCTGGTTTTGGCCGCCCGCTGGTATTTAGAGTCAGTCAGGAAAGGGTCTAACGCTCACTTTCCAGCCGCGACTTTTCCATACCGCAGATCCCCTTACGCCAATTGCGTATCCTATCTTTTCAATGGGATCTGCCTAACACTGGTATTTAGAGTCCTGGCTGAAGTGAGCGTTAGAACTCTATTGACAAGACTCCAGCCGCAGAAAAAAGTCAGGAGTTAAGAGCTTTCTGGGCTAACGCCGGTTCATAAAGCTCTTAACTACTGTGCTCTAAAGTACACTAACACCCATAAACTACCTATGTACCCCTAAACCGAGGTCCCCCCACATCGCCGCCACTCTAATAAAAGATTTTAACCCCTAATCTGCCGACCGCACACCGCCGCAACCAACATTATCCCTATGTACCCCTAATCTGCTTCCCCCTAACATCGCCGACACCTACATAATATTTATTAACCCCTAATCTGCCCCCCCCCCCAACGTTGCTGCTACCTTACCTACATTTATTAACCCCTAATCTGCCAACCGGACCTCGCCGCTACTCTAATAAATGTATTAACCCCTAAAGCTAAGTCTAACACTAACACCCCCCTAAGTTAAATATAATTAAAATCTAACGAAATAAAATAAATCTTATTAAATAAATTAATCCTATTTAAAGCTAAATACTTACCTGTAAAATAAACCCTAATATAGCTACAATATAACAAATAATTATATTGTAGCTATTTTAGGATTTATTTTTATTTTACAGGCAATTTTGTATTTATTTTAACTAGGTACAATAGCTATTAAATAGTTAATAACTATTTAATAGCTACCTAGTTAAAATAAGTACAAAATTACCTGTAAAATAAATCCTAACCTAAGTTACAATTAAACCTAACACTACACTATCAATAAATTAATTAACTAAACTACCTACAATTATCTACAATTAAATCAATTAAACTAAATTACAAAAAACAAACACTAAATTACAAAAAAATAAAAAAAGATTACAAGAATTTTAAACTAATTACACCTACTCAAAGCCCCCCAAAATAAAAAAGGGGCCTTTTGCGGGGCATGCCCCAAAGAAAACAGCTCTTTTGCATTTAAAAAAAACATACAATACCCCCCCAACATTACAACCCACCACCCACATACCCCTAATCTAACCCAAACACCCCTTAAAAAACCTAACACTAAGCCCCTGAAGATCTCCCTACCTTATCTTCACCACACCGGGTATCACCGATCCGTCCAGAAGAGGGTCCGAAGTCTTCATCCTATCCAGCAAGAAGAGGTCCAGAAGAGGGTCCGAAGTCTTCATCCTATCCGGGAAGAAAAGGACATCTGGACAGTAGACATGTTCATCCAGGCGGCGTCTTCTATCTTCATCCATCCGGCGCGGAGCGGGACCATCTTGAAGCAGCCGACGCGGATCCATCCTCTTCTTCTGGCGACTCCCGACGAATGAAGGTTCCTTTAAGTGACGTCATTCAAGATGGCGTCCCTTGAATTCCGATTGGCTGATAGGATTCTATCAGCCAATCGGAATTAAGGTAGGAAAAATCTGATTGGCTGATTGAATCAGCCAATCGGATTCAAGTTCAATCCGATTGGCTGATTGGATCAGCCAATCAGATTGAGCTCGCATTCTATTGGCTGATCGGGACAGCCAATAGAATGCGAGCTCAATCTGATTGGATCAGCCAATCGGATTGAACTTGAATCTGATTGGCTGATTCAATCAGCCAATCAGATTTTTCCTACCTTAATTCCGATTGGCTGATAAAATCCTATCAGCCAATCGGAATTCGAGGGACGCCATCTTGGATGACGTCACTTAAAGGAACCTTCATTCGTCGGGAGTCGCCGGAAGAAGAGGATGGATGCGCGTCGGCTGCTTCAAGATGGTCCCGCGCCGGATGGATGAACATGTCTACCGTCCGGATGTCCTCTTCTTGCCGGATAGGATGAAGACTTCGGACCCTCTTCTGGACCTCTTCTTGCCGGATAGGATGAAGACTTCGGACCCTCTTCTGGATGGATCGGTGATACCCGGCGTGGTGAAGATAAGGTAGGGAGATCTTCAGGGGGGTAGTATTAGGTTTTTTAAGGGGTGTTTGGGTTAGATTAGGGGTATGTGGGTGGTGGGTTGTAATGTTGGGGGGGGGGGGTATTGTATGTTTTTTTTTACAGGCAAAAGAGCTGATTTCTTTGGGGCATGTCTCAAAAAAAGGCCCTTTTAAGGGCTGGTAAGGTAAAAGAGCTGTTAACTTTTTATTTTAGAATAGGGTAGGGCATTTTTTTGGGGGGGGGCTTTGTTATTTTTTTAGGGGGCTTAGAGTAGGTGTAATTAGTTTAAAATTCTTGTAATCTTTTTTTATTTTTTGTAATTTAGTGTTTGTTTTTGTAATTTAGTTTAGTTGATTTAATTGTAGATAATTGTAGGTAGTTTAGTTATTTTATTTATTGATAGTGTAGTGTTAGGTTTAATTGTAACTTAGGTTAGGATTTATTTTACAGGTAATTTTGTACTTCTTTTAACTAGGTAGCTATTAAATAGTTATTAACTATTTAATAGCTATTGTACCTAGTTGAAATAAATACAAGTTGCCTGTAAAATAAATATAAATGCTAAAATAGCTACAATATAATTATTCGTTATATTGTAGCTATATTAGGGTTTATTTTACAGGTAAGTATTTAGCTTTAAATAGGATTAATTTATTTAATAAGATTTATTTTGTTAGATTTAAATTAAATTTAACTTAGGGGGGTGTTAGGGTTAGGGTTAGACTTAGCTTTAGGGGTAAATACATTTATTAGAGTAGCAGCGAGGTCCGGTCGGCAGATTAGGGGTTAATACTTGAAGTTAGGTGTCGGCGATGTTAGGAAGGGCAGATTAGGGGTTAATACTATTTATTATAGGGTTTTTGAGTCGGTTTAGGGGTTAATACATTTATTATAGTGGCAGCGAGGTCCGGTCGGCAGATTAGGGGTTAATAAGTGTAGTTAGGTAGCGGCGACATGGGGGGGCAGATTAGGTGTTAATAAATATAATATAGGGGTCGGCGATGTTAGGGGCAGCAGATTAGGGGTACATAGCTATAATGTAGGTTGCGGCAGTGTACGGAGCGGCAGATTAGGGGTTAATAATAATATGCAGGGGTCAGCAATAGCGGGGTCGGCAGATTAGGGGTTAATAAGTGTAAGGTTAGGGGTGTTTAGACTCGGGGTACATGTTAGGGTGTTAGGTGCAGACTTAGGAAGTGTTTCCCCATAGGAAACAATGGGGCTGCGTTAGGAGCTGAACGCTGCTTTTTTGCAGGTGTTAGGTTTTTTTCCAGCTCAAACTGCCCCATTGTTTCCTATGGGGGAATCGTGCACGAGCACGTTTTTGAAGCTGGCCATGTCCGTAGGCAACGCTGGTATTTAGAGTTGAAGTGGCGGTAAATTATGCTCTACGCTCCCTTTTTGGAGCCTAACGCAGCCCTTCAGAGAACTCTAAATACCAGCGTTGTTTAAAAGGTGCGGGGGGGGGGAACAAGCGTAGCTAACGCACCCCTTCTAACGCAAAACTCTAAATCTAGGTGAATGTGTTTAATATTCATAGGACCATATAGTGCTATTTTCTCTGATCATTTCAATACCAGACATAAGCATATTTTTAATAATCCTATTAATGAGCAATTTATACTGATAATTATTATCTTAAAATCCATTTAAAATAGCATTTGGTTATTTCCTATTTATTCATATAAAACCACAGCATATTTCCTATTTCTAATAAATTTTGAATGCATGAATTTTGTTTATGACCCATATTCATAGGATATCTCGTTATTATATGTCTGAAAAATAAAGAGAGACAGAGGTTATTATTCTGACACAATTAAACATTCTAGACTGGCTAAAATAGCCACCTATCAAGTTTAGCAAATATCCATCTAATATTAGACAATCTCTCAACTGTATGTGTTCATATTTAATATTATACAAGTTGTATTTTCAGTGAATTTCAAAGTTACAATACAACATATTTTCTGTTTAGCTAGCAATACAGACGTGTATCTGAGATTTAGGGGCAAATAACAGGCCTGTGCTAATTACCATTTCCATGGGATTTTGACCTTTTTCCACTGCTGATTACAGACTCAGCGTCCCCCTCACCACAGGTAGCATCCTGATCTAGGTACCATGTTCATCTTTGTTTGAAAAGACCTAATCTCATTAACTGGTGAGGTAAATAATGTTTTGAAGTTTGTACTTTAAGTTAGGGAGCAAATGCTCTCTTTTGACGTTTTTGGGACATCTTGTCTGCATTGAGCTCTGAGATGTGTATTCAAATTACATGGGTTTTAAGTCAATTTCTGACATCAGAATTGTAACCTTATAGTAATATCTGATAAAAACATGTTTTCATATATACACAAATTCTTTTGTCTTATTTTATATATATATATATATATATATATATATATATATATATATATATATATATATATATATATATATATATATATGTCAGTAATGACAAAAGGACCCTTCCATGATGGAAGAAATTTTTTCTCCTTAACCTGATCTCTTCCAAAGTTATAAAGATAAACTTTATCATTTATTTCATATTCTTTTTTGGACGTCTTGAGATCATAATAGGTTTTAGTGGCAGTTGCGGCCTTTTCTAAGTTCCTTTGAGCAAATGCATATTGCAGGTGCTTTCTTAGGTTCTCCACATATTGATGTGTATTTGCGGAAATTTATCAAGTTCTGGTCTGATGTACGGTATAGTAGATGCTGAGGTAGAACCATTCTTCTACCATTCATCAACTCAAAAGGTGACATCTTAGTAGCACTTCTTGGAGTTGCTCTTAATGCCATTAGGACTAGAGGTAGTTTTACATCCCAGTCTTTACCCGTTTCACTAACAAACTTTTTGAGGATTTTCACAATGGATTGGTTGTAACGCTCTACACCACCACTTGAGGCAGCTCTATATGCAATATGGAGCTTTCTTTTTACCCCTAGTGTTTTCCACATTTTGGTCATCACTTCGCTAGTGAAGTGGGTCCCCCGATCGGATTCGATTCGCTGGGGTAATCCAAATCTGGAAAACACGTGGTTGATGAGCAATGCTGCGCATGTTTCAGCACTATTGTTAGGTGCACTGATGCACTCTACCCATTTAGTGAACAGGCATGTCACTGTTAACATGTATTTGTTACCTCTTGATGACCTTGTTACTGGACCAATAAAATCAATTTGTATATCTGACCCCATGGCATTACCATCCCCCTTTTCTGCAATGGCGCTCTAGGCGTTGGTGCAGTGGGTTGGAACTGTGGGCAGATTAAACAACTTTGACAGTAGGTTTGAACATCTTTCAACATGTGTGGCCAAAAGGCATAATCATGCAATATGTCACACGTTAATTTGGTGCCACGATGACCAGATGTGGGAGCATCATGGGCATGTTGAAGCATGAGACCTTTGAACTTGGTGGGTACTACTTATTGCTGGATGCCAGTTTTGGAGGTTCTGATTAACAAACCATCCTGTAACTTGAATTGTGACCTGGATTTCACTAAGATTCTAAAATCTTCCTTGCCAATACATCTTTTGAGATGGGGTTGCATTCAGGATCTCCTATGTGTTTATAGAAGATGCCTACAATGGGGCCTTCTTTTTGACTTGTGATCAGGTCCTCACTAGGAGAATCCTGACTCCATTGTACCAGGTTAGGCTCACTCTGTTGTTTAGCCTGCTTTCTAGTAATGGCTTCTACCTGAATTGCACCCATTAAGTGGTCGATATTAAGGAGTTCTCCAGTTATGGCTCCTTGTTTGGCTGATAAATCCGCAAGATCATTGCCTTCCTTATCAGGACCTTGAATTCTGGAATGACCCTTGGTCTTTTTCCAGTGTATGGTTAAATCATACACCACTAAATTATCAATCTCGCAGAACAACTTGCCATGCTTGACTGGTTTGTTGTTAGTTTTCTGCATGCCATTTATTTTCCAAGCTGGCAGGTATTCAACAAAACTGTCACACATGTAATTTGAGTCAGTAATGATCACAAATTCATGAATACCATGTTTAATAGCCATCTCAATGGTTTTAAGAACAGCAGTTAGTTCTGCAACTTGACTGGATCTTGGTCCAATGTTAAAACCTGTAGAAATATTTGGGAATCCTCTGGCCCAAGTTATACCAATGCCAGCGACTAATCTGCGCTCATTTTCGATAGTGGCATGGTAAAAACAACCATCAACATATACCCAAGGTAATGTTTGACAATGGTCCTCATTATATATTTTATATGGGGAAAGCAATTGTTCCTCCAGGAAATCATCATATAATAATTCTTCCCCAGGATCCTTAGCAGTACAGTCGTGGAGCTCAGCGAGCCCCTATGCTACTAGAAATTTGCTACAAGCAGAATAAAAATAATCCAAAGGCCATCCTTGTAAGGAAAGAGTCCAAGCTGTAAAGCGGCTATTAGACAAATTCCCATCTCTTATTCTCTCACTTTGCAGATATAGCAGAGGCTGGTGGGCTGTTTCTACAATAATTTTCTCAGCCTGTATATAGCTGCGGAAATTTTGTAGAGCCCATACAGTGGATAAGAGGACTTTTTGCATTCGCTAAATTTTATTTCTACTGGGGATAGAGTCTTGTTCGCATAAGCAATGACTTTGCCTAAATTATCATGCTTTTGGTACAAAACAGCACTCATGCTTATGTCTGTGTAACCTGTTTCTAAGTAGAAAGGTTTACCACCCTCAGGGTATGCTAAGCAAGGTGCTTGAGTGAGTCTCACTCCAGTGCCATTTCACATCCTTCTTTAGAAGAAGTAGCAGTGGTTTAGCTAATTCTGCATAATTATCAATAAATTTGCGAGAATAATTTGTCATACCCAGGAATGATCTCAATTCCTTTAAGTTAGTTGGGTTTTTAGAATTTATGATAGCTTCCACCTTTTTCTTCTGAGGATTTAGTCCTTCAGAAGTAAGGCACCATTGAGCTTTTTGTAGGGATAATTTGACACCTGTCCTTTTAAATTGGCTGAGGACGTGTTTAAGCTCTGCTATGTGTTTTTCAAAGTCTGTGCTTTTGATTAAAACATTATCAACATAAGATAATGTCCCCCTTTCCAGTGTATCAGGCATAGCCTTATGCATGAATACAGCAAATTCATGTCCAGAATTTATGTATCCAAATGGAAGTCTCTGGAATACATACTGGACATTTTGGAACGAGAATGCCAGCTTATACTGGTCCTCATGTACCTTTATGGTCCAATATCCCTGTGCACAATCAATGGCAGTGAATATTTTGGATCCCTGCATCTGTGCTAGGCACTGGTCAATATATGGCACAGGCCAGCCAGACATGTACACTCGTTTGTTTAGCTGTCTTAAGTCAGCACACAAACGCCATTGTCCATTGAGCTTAAGAACACCTAGAATATGATTTTTATAAGAGCTGTGCACCTTTTGGATAATACCCCTTTCTTCCAGGTTCCTTATGATTTCTGCAATAGAATCATATGATGCAAAAGGAAGTCTGTATTGTTTAACAAAGAAGGGTGGTGCAGTGGGATCTGTTTGGATTCTTGCAATGTGCAAGTCTGTAGTCCGACAGTCATAAGAGTCCCTAGCAAAAATATCCTTCTACTCCATCAGGAGTTCTCGTAGCTGGTGGTGTTCATCATCACTGGAACAGCCATTAGCTAAAGATATTTGCTCTTCGACTATTTGCTAAAATCCTGGAAAGATTTCAGGCTGTCCTATTTCATAGGCTTCTTCCAACTTAGAGGTGAGGTCCCCTTGATTGTAATTTATATTGCCCCCATAACTCTGGGTATTGGGGTATTCTTGCTGTTTGATCGGCTGATCAAACACCAGGGAGGCTTCTTCAATTTTAGAGATGCCTTCCTTTGAGCTGAATAGATAAATAGACTGAATTGTAAATAGTCCCTCTGGCATAGATGCAAAGGATTGCTCTATTAATTGTTCTTCAGTTAAGTATCCTTCAGGTATTAGCCCAATTATATTATTTTGGAATCCAAAAGTGTAATAACTTGATTCCAGCGCATATCCTATGGTAGTTCCCTTGGATAAGGTTATATCCTGTGGGGTCATGTTATGCACAATAACACGTATTGGAATAGTTCCAATATTTACCATAGGAGTATAGGTCATTGTGATACCCAGATTTTGTATTCTATGGGAGAGGCAAATTAGTGTTTCAGAAGCTTTTAATTTCTGACCTCTCTTTACCTGTAAGGCTAAGAGGAATCTATCAGCCCCAGCAGGAATTATAACATTGTTAGACACCTGCATATTCACAGCATATGGTAATTGCTGGTTTGATTTCAGGGCTGTGTTTTCATCCTGAAATACTTCAGGGTCCCCCTTTAACCTGCTCCAGAGGCAAGAGTTAATCAAATCTATTTGTATGGCATATCTATGTAAGAGATCATTGCCAATGTATATTTGATTATGGGGAGTATTTAAAACTAAAAACAGGTGCTTTCCTGATTTATTACCTATAGAGATAGATAATAAACATTTAGCTGTGATAGTATAGTTTTCAAACCAGTCATCCAGGCCGTGGACACAGTGGTCTTGTGGAGAAAGATATTTAATGACTTTAGATTCAGCTATCTGCGCTAACAAGCCTTCGCTTATATAGCTAGCTTCCTGTTTTAAGCTCAATTGCATATTTGGTTTTCCCAAGGTCATGCACTTCTATAGGGATAAATAGATCCTCTTTAACTCTCTCAATTCCTGCGAGGTATTGAGCGTGGCCTCCCCCCTTAGGGATTTTAGCATCCCCTTGTGGAGAGATATGGTTAATACATCGCCGTCTAAGGAAATATTCGCTATCTTTCCAGGCGAAATTTTAAAAGTATTACCATCAGAGCCACTTAAAGGAGTCTGATCATCTATTTGTAAGATAGTGATTTTAGGTACAGAGTCATTCCTGAAATGAATCTCCACAGCATCTGGCTTCTCTTCCACCACGTGACAGTTATGTCGGGTGCGATCAGTTGGCAGATCCACTATAATGACAGGGTGTCTTATGACCCTGTTCCCCAGTTTAAATTTTAACCATGCCGTACCGTAGACTTTTAGAAAGTCAACCCCAACTCCTATTAGTGAACCATCAAATTCTTTTAGTTTAGGTTTGTGGGGTTTTAGCTCATTTAGCTGTGTGTAGTACCTGTGGGATAAAATAGTTGCCTGAGACCCAGTATCAATTAATCCCATGATAGGGTTGGAGACTGAATCCTGCAGCTCAGCTAATACATATCTCCCTGCAGTTTCTACACAAAATTGGCATGGTTACACAATTTTGGGCTTCGCCACGTGTTACCTGAATCTGCCACATTATCTGATGCAGAAGAAACTTCATTCTTACCAGTCCATCCCTTTGCAAGAGGATCGATTGGGTTCCTGTGTACTGCATCTGTGGAAATAAGGTTAAGATAATGCTGCAAAGGAAGAGATTTGTTAATTTTTCTCGGCTGAGGTTGCTTGTCATCACAGCTAAATCGTCCTGTTTCCAGGTCTGTAGGGAGAGAATATGATTAGTACCATTATTGACATTTATCATTTAATTTGGTACATCTCTCACCTCTCTTTCAGGTGATACTGCAGTATTTATGACTGAGCGTGTGGTCCCCTGCTGGACACTGGCTGTATCCCTAAAAAAAGGATTATTCTGTTGCTGAGCCGTAAACGCTTGACTCATATTAGCGAATTGTTCGCTCAACCGAATTAGCTGGGTACTAAGCTGATCTACTTGTTCGTACAAGTTACCTCTACCCCTGGGCCTATCTCTTGATACCTCATAGTAGTGATTCCTGGACCATTGGATCCCCTCAGAATCAGGGCCGCTGTTTCTATCCTGGCGTGGCTGCCCTTGGGGTTCAGCGAGTCTTGTGTTGCTTTCTTGGGGTGCACTATTTAACTGGGGCGACTGGCTACCCTGAGAATATCTGCACCACTTATTGTATCTACCTTTATGGGGATACCTATTACCTTGTGGGTATTCTTCTCTTTGGGGATACCTATTTATCTGGTTATACCCCCCTCTTGAGCATAATCTCTGTGCCTTAGCCTGTGTTGGGGGAGGGGCTATTTTCTCCTCCGCATAGGTCTTTTTTTTTTTTAGACTCCAAATTGAGGGGGCTAGGTGACACCCTAGTTTCTGCCACAATTTTGGGACTGGGTTTTGATTCCCTTTTAACCCCCTGTTCACCGGACTGCTGAATATAGTATATCTTTGATCAGCCAGTCTAATGAGCAGTGCTCATCAAAATCTATAGCTAAATTAGCTTTGATGTGCACGGGCAATGCTTCGAAAAATAAATTCACAAATTCTGAGCATTCAAATATGGGATAATCTTCAGCCATACTGTACGCACTTTTCAGTACAGAAAGGAATTCTATAGGGCTTTGATTTGCACTACATTTTAAACCGTATACATCTATTTTCGCTGCTGTTTTAGTGCAATATTGCCTGAATTCTTTTCTGCACTGTCGTTTTGTTTCATTCCATGAATGAATATTCATATTCTTTAGTGAAGCAAAGAATTTGTGATATTTACCTTCAAATTCCCAGGGCAGAAAGTCAATTTTTGACTGCTCACTTGTAACATTCATAATGGATAAAGCATTTTCAAAGGCCTCTAAGTGGTCAATTATAGAAATGGTTCCCTTGTTGGAGAACTTAGGTACTGCATAACCTAAACATTTAATTATTTTAGGGGTGTTATATAATCTGCCCTATTGCTATGGGGAGACCCCCTACGTACATTAGTACTATGTGGGCTATTTGAGTAGCTAGCTCTGCCCTCTGACTCACTACTAGAGCTTCCCTCCCCCTCCTCAGATGAGTTATAGTAGCCCCCTGAATTTATATCATGAGGTGACTGTCTATTTGAGAAATTTACTTCTGACCCATTAGGGGTTCTTTGTTTAAATTCTTCCCTAAATTTCTGCATTTCATCCCTGATGCATTCTTTAAGAGAGTTAAAATTATCTGTATTATTCTCTTTGCTAATAGAGGGGTTTTCATTATGGCAATACAATCTTTTTAAACCACTTAATTCTCTCTGGCTTTGTGCAAGCTCTTTATTTAACTATTGTATTTTTGCTAGTAAATTTAGGTTATGCTTATCTAAGGCGGCTATGTCTTGGGCAAACTCATCATTTATTTTCGGCTATATTTAAATTCTCTTCGCATCTGCGTGAGGAGCGAATACTATTTTCTAGCCCCTGTATTTGCAATTCTTTCTCTATCAGGTATAGCGACATTTCGTCAATAATGCATATTACAAGGGGCCAAGATTTTAGTATTAGTTTGCATTTTTTGAGATTTTCGCATTGATTAATTTTTAAAAATTCTTTGAATTCACCCTTTTCATTCCTTCCATTATCAATAGCAATATTTTTAGCCTTAATTTCAAGCATATCCATATAATCATTTAAATCACCCGCAATATTACACCTCTTTTTAATGTGGCCTATAATGTCCATCTTAAGGACATCTCCTGGAGTAAGGGGTAATTTCGGGAAACAAATATCAACGCTATGTACAGAATTAAATGATTCACTTCTCTAGTATTTAGTTAAATTAAAACCCTAATACAATTTTGGCCAATAAGAAGAAGAAGAAAAAAAATTCAAAATATTATTAATTTTGAAATATGAAAAATTAATTTAAAAAAATTAGCAATTTTTCAAAAATTAATTTTTTATATATATATATTTTTTCTTAATAATAATTTCTATTAACTACAAATATATTATATCAATATGATAAATATTATTAATATCTCAGCAGTGTACCTCCAAATAAATATGTCAGTATATGGCCGGGTTATAATACAATATATTTAAAAATTATTCTTTAAAATAAAACCCAATAAAATGCATATACAAAACCATAAAATTAATATAAATTCCTAAGTTCTTTGTATTAGTTAAAATTTATAGACACATTGAATTATATTTGTAGAAAACCAGATCTGAATCAAACTATACACGTTTAACTATTATAATATGCTATGCAAAGATCATAAAATTTACCTTATTCACAATTGAATTTCATTAAAATACCACTAACATTCAGACTGGTACAATTAAGTTATTGAACCCACAAATGATTCTAATACAATTCTTATTAGAACACCAGCAGTTATATATATTCTTAATGTAAACAGTCAGTTACTATGCTAAGTTATCTGAGACAAAATGAATTCTTTAGTAGTAATAAAGTAAATTCTAAAATATATATTTACAAAAATAAATTACTTAGCACTAATGATTAGTTTAACACTATACAGGACTATGAATGCAAACTAAAAATACAAAATGCTATTTTAAAACTCTTTACTGCAGCAATAATGAATATATTTGTTTTAAATATTACCTATATTACTTGTTATTCTGTTTGGTTAAAGCCCTTATTTGCATGTACATAGTAGACATGGTATTTATAATTGTAATATTGCTACCTTAATGTTTTAGACCAAACCTATTTTCTATATGAGAATTGTAAAGATGTTCTTTTCAAGTTTGATATGTATCTGGACATATTTTCTGTTTTGTTGTTATTGCTCATTACCTCAATAAAAAATTATTTTAAAAGAAAAATATTACCTATATTTAGCAACCTCTTATACTTTATAAGGTAACCAATGAATATTTCAGCTTCCAGAATTATCAACAAGTCCAATTCACCTCAGAAAAGCAAAATAAGTATTTTGCAATGTGGATAAGAAAGGGTAGCCCAATTTCGCTTATAGTGACCGTATTCCAGCCAGCAATTATCAATCACAAGTTAGCAAAAAAAACCCAGCCCAGACTATCTTCATGCTTGGGGTTAAATCCGTGTGATATAACCCCACCCCTTTTTATTCTGTCCCATCATTGGTGAATTGGTTAAGCCCTTAACGACAGCTTTTTCCCTCTATTGGTTCACTGGGAATGCATGGTTACTAGGGAAACGCATCTTTGTTAACAGTCAAATCTTTTGGCTGTAATTCTCGCATCACAACACCGGGGGCAACATGACAAAAACAAACATATACAGTATATTCAATACTGCTACAGTTAAATCATCCAATCCTTGTATATTTTTGATATGTACACTATATTTTGATATTCATAAACTGTGTTTAATATTCATAGGACCATATAGTGCTATTTTCTCTGATCATTTGAATACCAGACATAAGCATATTTTTAATAATCATATTAATGAGCAATTTATACTGATAATTATTATCTTAAAATCCATTTAAAAAATAGCATTTGGTTATTTCCTTTTATTCATATAAAACAGCATATTTCCTATTTTTCTTGTTAAGTGTATCCAGTCCACGGATCATCCATTACTTGTGGGATATTCTCCTTCCCAACAGGAAGTTGCAAGAGGATCACCCACAGCAGAGCTGCTATATAGCTCCTCCCCTCACTGCCATACCCAGTCATTCTCTTGCAACTCTCAACTAAGATGGAGGTCGTAAGAGGACTGTGGTGTTTTATACTTAGTTTATTTCTTCAATCAAAAGTTTGTTATTTTTAAATGGTACCGGAGTGTACTGTTTATCTCAGGCAGTATTTGGAAGAAGAATCTGCCTGCGTTTTCTATGATCTTAGCAGAAGTAACTAAGATCCTTTGCTGTTCTCACATATTCTGAGGAGTGAGATAACTTCAGAGGGGGAATAGCGTGCAGGTTTTCCTGCAATAAGGTATGTGCAGTTAAAATATTTTTCTAGGGATGGAATTTGCTAGAAAATGCTGCTGATACCGAGTAATGTAAGTAAAGCTTTAAATGCAGTGATAGCGACTTTTATCAGGCTTATTAATAGAGATACATACTCTTATAAAAGTGTATTTTAAAACGTTTGCTGGCATGTTTAATCGTTTTTTACATATGTTTGGTGATAAAACTTATTGGGGCCTAGTTTTTTCCACATGGCTGGCTTGAATGTTGCCTAGAAACAGTTCCCTGAGGCTTCCCACTGTTGTAATGTGAGTGGGAGGGGCCTATTTTGGCATTTTTTTGCACAGCAAAAATTACAGACACAGACATCCAGCTTCTTCCTGCATGATTCAGGACTTCTCTGAAGGGCTCAAAAGGCTTCAAAAGTCGTATTGAGGGAGGTAAAAAGCCACAGTAGAGCTGTGGCAGTTGTTGTGACTGTTTAAAAAATGTTTTTGTCATTTATTATTCCGTTTTTGGTATTAAGGGGTTAATCATCCATTTGCAAGTGGGTGCAATGCTCTGCTAACTTATTACATACACTGTAAAAATTTCGTTAGTGTAACTGCATTTTTTCACTGTTATTTCAAAATTTGGGAAAATTTGTGTTTCTTAAAGGCGCAGTAACGTTTTTTATATTGCTTGTAAACTTGTTTTAAAGTGTTTTCCAAGCTTGCTAGTCTCTTTGCTAGTCTGTTTAAACATGTCTAACACAAAGGAACCTACTTGTTCATTATGTTTGAAAGCCATGGTGGAGCCCCATAGGAGAATGTGTACTAAATGTATTGATTTCACCTTAAACAGTAAAGATCAGTCTTTATCTATAAAAGAATTATCACCAGAGGGTTCTGTCGAGGGGGAAGTTATGCCGACTAACTCTCCCCACGTGTCAGACCCTTCGCCTCCCGCTCAGGGGACGCACGCTAATATGGCGCCAATTACATCAGGGACGCCCATAGCGATTACCTTGCAGGACATGGCTGCAATCATGAATAATACCCTGTCAGAGGTATTATCTAGATTGCCTGAATTAAGAGGCAAGCGCGATAGCTCTGGGGTTAGGAGAGATACAGAGCGCGCAAATGCTGTTAGAGCCATGTCTGATAATGCGTCACAGTATGCAGAACATGAGGACGGAGAGCTTCAGTCTGTGGGTGACATCTCTGACTCGGGGAAACCTGATTCAGAGATTTCTAATTTTAAATTTAAGCTTGAGAACCTCCGTGTATTGCTTGGGGAGGTATTAGCTGCTCTGACTGTAACACAGTTGCAATTCCAGAGAAATTGTGTAGGCTGGATAGATACTATGCGGTGCCGGTGTGTACTGACGTTTTTCCTATACCTAAAAGGCTTACAGAAATTATTAGCAAGGAGTGGGATAGACCCGGTGTGCCCTTTTCCCCACCTCCTATATTTTGAAAAATGTTTCCAATAGACGCGACTACACGGGACTTATGGCAGACGGTCCCTAAGGTGGAAGGAGCAGTTTCTACTTTAGCAAAGCGTACCACTATCCCGGTTGAGGACAGTTGTGCTTTTTCAGATCCAATGGATAAAAAATTGGAGGGTTTATTCAACAAGGTTTTATTTTACAGCCCCTTGCGTGCATTGCGCCTGTCACTGCTGCGGCGGCATTCTGGTTTGAGGCCCTGGAAGAGGCCATCCAGACAGCTCCATTGAATGAAATTATTGACAAGCTTAGAACTCATTTGTTTCTGATGCCATTGTTCATTTGACTAAACTAATGGCTAAGAATTCCGGATTCGCCATCCAGGCGCGTAGGGCGCTATGGCTTAAATCCTGGTCAGTTGACGTGACTTCAAAGTCTAAATTACTCAACATTCCTTTCAAGGGGCAGACCTTATTCGGGCCTGGCTTGAAGGAAATTATTGCTGACATTACTGGAGGCAAGGGTCATACCCTTCCTCAGGACAGGGCCAAATCAAAGGCCAAACAGTCTAATTTTCGTGCCTTTCGAATTTTCAAGGCAGGAGCAGCATCAACTTCCTCCGCTTCAAAACATGAGGGAACTGTTGCTCATTCCAGACAGGCCTGGAAACCTAACCAGTCCTGGAACAAGGGCAAGCAGGCCAGAAAGCCTGCTGCTGCCCCCAAGACAGCATGAAGGAACGGCCCCCCTATCTGGAAACGGATCTAGGTGGGGGGCGAGACTTTCTCTCTTCGCCCAGGCGTGGGCAAGAGATGTTCAGGATCCGCTGGGCGTTGGAGATCATATCTCAGGGATATCGTCTGGAACTTCAAAGCTTCTCCTCCACAAGGGAGATTTCATCTTTCAAGGTTATCAGCAAACCAGATAAAGATAGAGGCATTCCTAAGCTGTGTGCAAGGACCTCCTAGTAATGGGAGGTGATCCAACCAGTTCCGCGGACGGAACAAGGACAGGGATTTTATTCAAATCTGTTTGTGGTTTCCCAAGAAAGAGAGAACCTTCAGACCAATCTTGGATCTAAAGATCTTAAACAAATTCCTCAGAGTTCCATCATTCAAAATGGGAAACTATTCGGACCATCCTACCCATGATCCAAGAGGGTCAGTACATGACCACAGTGGACTTAAAGGATGCCTAACCTTCACATATCCGATTCCCAAAGATCATCAATCGGTTCTAAGGTTTGCCTTTCTAGACAGGCATTACCAATTTGTAGCTCTTCCCTTTGGGTTGGCCACTGCCCCCGAGAATTTTTACAAAGGTTCTGGGCTCACTTCTGGCGGTTTTCTAAGGACCCGCGAGGCATAGCGGTGGCTCCGTTTCTAGACGACATCCTGATACAGGCGCTCAAGCTTTCAAATGGCCAAGTCTCATACAGAGATAGTTCTGGCATTTCTGAGGGTCGCATGGGTGGAAAGTGAACGTGGAAAAGAGTTTCTCTATCACCACTCACAAGAGTCCCTCCTTCCTAGGGACTACTTATAGATTCTGTAGAGATGAAAATTTACCTGACAGAGTCCAGGTTAATCAAAACTTTCTAAATGCTTGCCGTGTCCTCATTCCATTCCTACACCCGTCAGTGGCTCAGTGCATGGAAGTAATCGGCTTAATGGTAGTGGCAATGGACATAGTGCCATTTGCGCGCCTGCATCTCAGACCGCTGCAATTATGCATGCTAAGTCAGTGGAATGGGGGATTACTCAGATTTGTCCCCTCTACTAAATCTGGATCAAGAGACCAGAGATTCTCTTCTCTGGTGCTTTTCTCTGGTCCAATCTGTCCAAGGGTATGACCTTTCGCAGGCCAGATTGGACGAATTGTAACAACAGATGCCAGGCCTTCTAGGTTGGGGGCGCAGTCTGGAACCTCCTGAAGGCTCAGGGATCGTGGACTCAGGAGGAGAAACTCCTCCCAATAAATATTATGCGGAGGTTAAAGAGCAATATTCAATGCTCTTCTAGCTTGGCCTCATTAGCAACACTGAGGTCATCAGATTTCAGTCGGACAACATCACGACTGTGGCTTACCATCAACCATCAAGGGGAACCAGGAGTTCCCTAGCGATGTTAGAAGTCTCAAAGATAATTCGCACTGGGCAGAGTCTCACTCTTGCCACCTGTCAGCGATCCACATCCCAGGCGTAGAGAACTGAGAGGGCGATTTTCTAAGTCGTCAGACTTTTTCATCCGGGGGGAGTGGGAACTCCATCCGGAGGTGTTTGCTCAACTGGTCCATCGTTGGGGCAAACCAGAACTGGATCTCATGGCGTCTCGCCAGAACGCCCAAGCTTCCTTGTTACGGATCCAGGTCCAGGGACCCCGGGAGCAAACGCTGATAGATGCTCTAGCAGCTCCTTGGTTCTTCAACCTGGCCTATGTGTTTTCCACCGTTTCCTCTGCTCCCTCGACTGATTGCCAAAATCAAACAGGAGAGAGCATCAGTGATTCTGATAGCGCCTGTGTGGCCATGCAGGACCTGGTATGCAGGACCTAGTGGACATGTCATCTCTTCCACCATGGACCTCTGCCTCTGAGGCAGGACCTTCTAATACAGGGTCCATTCAATCATCCAAATCTAATTTCTCTGAGACTGACTGCATGGAGATTGAACGCATGATTCTATCAAGGCGTGGCTTCTCCGAGTCAGTCATTGATACCTTATAATACAGGCTCGGAAGCCTGTCACCAGGAAAATCTACCATAAGCAGATATGGCGTAAATATCTTTATTGGTGTGAATCCAAGAGTTACTCATGGAGTAAGGTTAGGATTCCTAGGGATATTGTCCTTTCTCCAAGAGGGGTTTGGACAAAGGCTTATCAGCTAGTTCTTTAAAAGGACAGATCTCTGCTCTGTCTTTTCTTTTGCACAAGCATCTGGCAGAAGTTCCAGACGTCCAGGCGCATTTTTGTCAGGCTTTGGTTAGATTAAGCCTGTGTTTAAAACTGTTGCTCCCCCGTGGAGCTTAAACTTGGGTTCTTAAATTTCTTCAGGGAGTTCTGTTTGAACCCCTTCATTCCATTGATATTAACTTTTATCTTGAAAGTTCTGTTTTTGATGGCTATTTCCTCGGCTCGAGGAGTCTGAGTTATCTGCCCTTACATTGTGATTCTCCTTATCTGATTTTTCATTCAGAAAAGGTAGTTCTGCGTACCAAAACCTGGGGTTTTTACCTAAGGTGGTTTCTAAACAGGAATATCAATCAAGAGATTGTGTGTTCCATCATTGTGTCCTAATCCTTCTTCAAAGAAGGAACGTCTTTTGCATAATCTGGACGTTAGTCCGTGCCTTGAAGTTTTACTTAACAGGCTTCTAAAGATTTTCGTCAAACATCTGCCCTGTTTGTCGTTTACTCTGGACAGAGGAGAGGTCCAAAAAGCTTCGGCAACCTCTCTCTCCTTTTGGCTTCGGAGCATAATACGCTTAGCCTATGAGACTGCTGGACAGCAGCCCCCTGGAAAGGATTACAGCTCATTCTACGTAGAGCTGTGGCTTCCCACCTGGGCCTTTAAAAATGAGGCCTCTGTTGAACAGTATTGCAAGGCTGCGACTTGGGTCTTCGCTTCACAACCTTTTCAAAAATTTTACAAATTTGACACTTTTTGCTTCTTCGGAGGCTGTTTTTGGGAGAAAGGTTCTACAGGCAGTGTTTCCTGCCGTTGTCCCTCCCATCATCCGTGTACTTTAGTTTTGGTATTGGTATCCCACAAGTAATGGGATGATCCTTGGACTGGATACACTAACAAGAGAAAACATAATTTTATGCTTAATGTGATATGATATAGTGAAGGCGCCTATAAATAGTGCACTCTAATACAGTGCATACAAAAAATATATAAAAAATCAAAATCTCCCAGTGTCCTAAATATACTCTTCAACAAAGGACAAGTAATGTGCGTGAATAAAATTTCACAACAATGCTGGATATATGATGCAAAAACTAGTGTCAAGTGTATATAATTATACAAAAGTGAAAGATTATGAATATTGGAGTGTAACAAAATGAAAATGTGAAACGCAATATATCGTAATATACAGGTGCCAAAAATATATATAAAGTGTTAATGTGTCCTTCTAATGGTGACCACAATTACAATGTAGCTCCAGCAGCAAATATTGAGATCCTAAAACCAAATATCTATCATGCACGTGAAATAGTGAGATACAATAGTCGAAATGATATTAAAGACACACAATGGTTGAAATATTGCGATACAGGATTACATACAGTAAATCAAAACCCGGTACTGTAGTATATACGAATAGTCCTTAAACATAGTTCAAGTGATGCAGATTTTTCTCTCCGGGTGTTCCACTCATAAGCGGATATGTCGGCAGCTGATTACTCCTTCCAAGGCTGGATGGCACCAGCGACAAACTACAGATGAAAGGGAGACAAAAGGAGGCGCCACAATAGTGTGAATCGTAGGTAAAGGGACCCCCCCACAAAACGATACAGATCACTTACTGGATATAAAGCACTTGAGAAGTGCCACAGGTGCAGGCTGAACTATTCAAAGCTGTCCAGCGAGCTTATCCTTCCGGTCAATGCAGCCAAAGGGTTAACTTCAGATTGCCCCACACGTATTGGGATCAAAGATGAGCCAAACTATAGTGGATTCCCACTAGGAAAGAAAATCCAGCTATATATAGGGCTATAAAATAGTTCAAAAGTCGGAACGACTAATAAACAGCAATAATAAAACAAGCGTGATGACAAATAGGTAAAAATATAACCAAAAAGTTTATTTAAACCTAATACACTACGCGTTTCCCCGGTCACAACAACCGTTTCATCAGGACACCTGATGAAACGGTTTGTTGTGACCGGGAAACGCGTAGTTGTATTAGGTTTAAATAAACTTTTTGTTATATTTTTACCTATTTGTCATCACGCTTGTTTTATTATTGCTTTTATTAGTCGTCCGACTTTTGAACTATTTTTTAGCCCTATATATAGCTGGATTTTCTTTCCTAAGTGGGAATCCACTATTGTTTGGCTCATCTTTGATCCCAATACGTGTGGGGCAATCTGAAGTTAACCCTTTGGCTGCTTTGACGGAAGGATAAGCTCGCTGGACAGCTTTTGAATAGTTCAGCCTGCACCTGTGGGCACTTCTAAAGTGCTTTATATCCAGTTAAGTGATCCTGTATCGCTTTTGTGGGGGTCCCTTTACCCTACGATTTCACACTATTGTGGGCGGCCTCCTTTTGTCTCCTTTCATCTATAATTTATGCTTACCTGATAAATTTATTTCTCTTGTTAGTGTATCCAGTCCACGGCCCCGCCCTGTCCTTTTAAGGCAGGTCTAAATTTTAAATTAAACTACAGGTCACCACTGCACCCTATGGTTTCTCCTTTCTCGCTTGTTTCGTTTGAATGACTGGGATATGGCTGAGTGAGGGGAGGAGCTATATAAGACAGCTCTGCTGTGAGTGATCCTCTTGCAACTTCCTGTTGGGAAGGAGAATATCCCACAAGTAATGGATGATCCGTGGACTGATACACTACAAGAGAAATACATTTATCAGGTAAGCATAAATTATGTTTTCTAATAAATTTTGAATGCATGTATTTTGTTTATCGACCCAATTCATAGGGATATCTCGTTATATATGTCTGAAAAATAAAGAGAGACAGAGGTTATTATTCTGACACAATTAAACATTCTAGACTGGCTAAAATAGCCACCTATCAAGTTTAGCAAATATCCATCTAATATTAGACAATCTCTCAACTGTATGTATTCATATTTAATATTATACAAGTTGTATTTTCAGTGAATTTCAAAGTTACAATACAACATATTTTCTGTTTAGCTAGCATACAGACGTGTATCTGAGATTTAGGGGCAAATAACAAGCCGGTGCTAATTTACCATTTCCCTGAGATTTTGGACCTTTTTCTACTGCTGATTACAGGCTCAGCGTCCCCCTCACCTACAGGGTAGCATCCTGATCTAGGTACCCTGTTTATCTTTGTTTGAAAAGATCTAATCTCATTAAAGGGACACTGAGCCCAATTTTTTTCTTTCGTGATTCAGATAGAGCATGCCATTTTAAGCAACTTTCTAATTTCTCCTATTATCAAATTTTCTTCATTCTCTTTGGTATCTTTATTTGAAATGCAAGAATGTAAGTTTAGATGCTGGCCCATTTTTGGTGAACAACCTGGGTTGGTTCTTTGCTGATGGTGGATAAGTTCATCCACCAATACAAAAAAAGTGCTTTTCCAGAGTCCTGAACCAAAAAAAAGCTTAGATGCCTTCTTTTTCAAATAAAGATAGCAAGAGAACAAATAAAATTTGATAATAGGAGTAAATTAGAAAGTTGCTTAAAATTGCATGCTCTATCTGGGTTCAGTGTCCCTTTAAGTGGGGAGGTAAAATAATGTTTTGAAGTTTGTACTTTAAGCTAGGGAGAAAATGCTCTCTTTTGAATTTTTGGGACATCTTGTCTGCATTGATCTCTGAGATGTGTATTCAATTTACATTGGTTTTTAAGTGAATTTCTGACATGATTGTAACCTTATAGTAATATCTGATAAAAACATGGCTTCATATATAAACAAATTCTTTTGTCATATATATAATATATATAATATATATATATATTTATATATTTATTATATATATATATATATATATATATTATATAATGTTAGTATTGGTATATATATATATATATATATCATTCACCTGTACCCTGACACCCTTCACTGCTGGCATAAAACACGTGTGATGCGCAGCAGCATTTAGCTGCCTTTTAATTACCAAAAAGCAACTCCAAAACCTGCTATTTCTGAACAAAAGGGGATCCCAGTGGAAGCATTTACAACCATGTGTGCCATAATTGCACAAGCTGTTTGTAAATAATTTCAGTGAGAAACCTAAAGTTTGTGACAAAATTTGTGAAAAAAGTGAAAAAAAAAATGTTATTTGATCGCATTTGGAGGTGAAATGGTGGCATGAAATATACCAAAATGGGGCTAGATCAATACTTTGGGTTGTCTTCTAAAAAAAATATATATACATGTCAAGGGATATTCAGGGATTCCTGACAAATATCAGTGTTCCAATGTAACTATCGCTAATTTTGAAAAAAAAAAAAAGTGGTTTGGAAATAGCAAAGTGTTACTTGTATTTATTGCCCTATAACTTGCAAAAAAGCAAAAAACATGTAAACATTGGGTATTTCTAAACTCAGGACAAAATTTAGAAACTATTCAGCATGGGTGTTTTTGGGTGGTTGTAGATGTGTAACAGATTTTGGGGGTCAAAGTTAGAAAAAGTGTGTTTTTTCCATTTTTTCCTGATATTTTATAATTTTTTTAAAGTAAATTATAAGATATGATGAAAATAATGGTATCTTTAGAAAGTTCATTTAATGTCGAGAAAAACGGTATATAATATGTGTGGGTACAGTAAAGGAGTAAGAGGAAAATTACAGCTAAACACAAACATTGCAGAAATGTAAAAAACAAAATTTATGCTTACCTGATAAATTTATTTCTTTTGCGATGTACCGAGTCCACGGATTCATCCTAACTTGTGGGATATTGTCCTTTCTGACAGGAAGTAGCACAGAGAGCACCACAGCAGAGCTGTCTATATAGCTCCCCCCGTAACTCCACCCCCCAGTCATTCGACCGACGAGGCCAAGGAAGAAAAGGAGAAAACTATAAGGTGCAGAGGTAACTGTAAGTTTACATAAAAAAAATACTATCTGTCTTGAATAGACAGGGCGGGCCGTGGACACGGTACAACGCAAAAGAAATAAATTTATCAGGTAAGCATAAATTTTGTTTTCTTTTGCATGATGTACCGAGTCCACGGATTCATCCTAACTTGTGGGATACCAATACCAAAGCTTTAGGACACGGATGAAGGGAGGGACAAGACAGGAACCTAACGGAAGGCACCACTGCTTGCAAAACTTTTCTCCCAAAAATAGCCTCCGATTAAAATTTTGAAAGGGCATGAAGCGAAGACCAAGTCGCAGCCTTACAAACCTGTTCAACAGAAGCATCATTTTTAAAAGCCCATGTGGAAGCTACCACTCTAGTAGAATGAGCTGTAATCCTTTCAGGAGGCTGCTGTCCAGCAGTCTCATAAGCCAAAACGGATGATGCTTTTCAGCCAAAAGGAAAGAGAAGTCGCCCGTAGCCCTTTTGACCCCTACCGCTTTCCAGAATAGACCACAAACAAAGAAGATTTTTGACGAAAATCTTTGGTTGCCTGCAAATAAAATTTCAAAGCACGAACCACGTCCAAGTTGTGCAACAGACGTTCCTTCTTACAAGAAGGATTAGAACACGGAGAAGGAACAGCAATTTCTTAATTGATATTCCTGTTAGTAACAACCTTAGGTAGGAACCCAGGCTTGGTACGCAAGACCACCTTATCAGCATGGAACACAAGATAAGGAGAGTCACATTGTAATGCAGATAGTTCAGAAACTCTTCGAGCTGAAGAGATAGCAACTAGGAACAAAACTTTCCAAGATAAAAGCTTAATATCTATGAAATGCATGGGTTCAAACGGAACCCCCTGAAGAACTCTAAGAACTAAATTTAGACTCCATGGCGGAGCAATAGGTTTAAACACAGGCTTAATTCTAACTAAAGCCTGACAAAAAGCCCGAAAGTCTGGAACATCTGCCAGACGCTTGTGCAACAAAATAGACAGAGCAGATATCTGTCCCTTTAGGGAACTAGCTGATAATCCTTTCTCCAATTCCTCTTGGAGAAAAGACAAAATCCTAGGAATCCTGATTTTACTCCAGGAGAAGCCTTTGGATTCACACCAAAAAAGATATTTACGCCATATCTTATGATAAATTTTCCTGGTAACAGGCTTTCGATCCTGAATCAAGGTATTTATGACTGACTCAGAGAAACCCCGCTTTGATAGAATCAAGCGTTCAATCTCCAAGCAGTCAGTTGCAGAGAAATTAGATTTGGATGCTTGAATGGACCTTGAATCAGAAGGTCCTGTCTCAATGGCAGAGACCATGGTGGAAGGGATGACATGTCCACCAGGTCTGCATACCAAGTCCTGCTTGGCCACGCAGGCGCTATCAAAATCACTGATGCTCTCTCCTGTTTGATTCTGGCAATCAGACGTGGAAAGAGAGGGAAAGGTGGAAACACATAAGCCAGGTTGACATGGATTGAGCAAAGTTCCTCTCTTGCTTTGCAGCAGGGGAAGAGGTAGAGGGACCACTCTTGGAGTTTCGAAAGGAACGAAAACCTTTTTTTGTTTGGTCCTTGTCTTATTTGACTTATCCTGAGGGAGGGTATGACCCTTCCCTCCAGTAATGTCTGAAATGATCTCTTCCAATGCAGGCCCGAATAGGGTCTTACCTTTGAAAGGGATGGACAAAAGCTTAGATTTAGATGACACATCAGCTGACCAGGACTTAAGCCATAACGCTCTACGCGCTAAAATGGCAAAACCTGAATTCTTAGCCGCTAATTTAGCAAGATGAAATGCGGCGTCTGTAATAAAAGAATTAGCTAACTTAACAGCCTTAATTCTGTCCAAAATATCATCTAGTGGGGTCTCCATCTGAAGAGCCTCTTCTAGAGCCTCAAACCAAAAGGCAGCTGCAGTGGTTACAGGAACAATGCATGCTATAGGTTGAAGTAGAAAACCTTGATGAACAAAAATTTTCTTTAGGAGACCCTCTAATTTTTTATCCATAGGATCAATGAAAGCACAACTGTCTTCAATAGGTATAGTTGTACGCTTAGCCAGGGTAGAAATAGCTCCCTCCACCTTAGGGATCGTCTGCCATGAGTCCTTTATGGTGTAAGAAATGGGAGACATTTTCTTAAAAACAGGAGGGGGAGAGAACGGAATACCTGGTTTATCCCACTCCTTAGTAACAATGTCCGAAATCCTCTTAGGGACCAGAAAAACATCAGTGTAAACAGGAACATCTAAATATTTGTCCATTTTACACTTTCTCTGGAACTACAATAGGGTCACAATCATCCAGAGTAGCTAAAACCTCCCTGAGCAATAAGTGGAGGTGCTCTAGCTTAAATTTAAATGCCGTCATATCTGAATCTGTCTGAGAGAACATCTTTCCTGAATCAGAAATCTCTCCCTCAGACAGCAAATCCCTCATCCCTACCTCAGAACATTGTGAGGGAATATCGGATACGGCAACTAAAGCGTCAGAAGGCTCAGCATTTGTTCTTAACCCAGAGCTAGTGCGCTTCCCTTGCAACCCAGGCAGCTTAGATAAAACCTCTGTGAGGGTAGTCATAACTGAAGCCATATCTTGCAAGGTGAAAGAATTAGACGCACTAGAAGTACTCGGCGTTGCTTGTGTGGGCGTTACTGGTTGTGACACTTGGGGAGAACTAGATGGCAAAACCTGATTTCCTTTTGTCTGAGAATCTTCTAATGCCAGACTTTTATAAGTCAAAATATGCTGTTTGCAATTTATAGACATATCTGTACAAGTGGGACACATTCTAAGAGGGGGTTCCACAATGGCTTCTAAACAAATTGAACAATGAGTTTCCTCAGTGTCAGACATGTTTAACAGGCTAGTAATGAAGCAAGCAAGCTTGGAAAACACTTTATTTTATGAAAAAAACACAATTTGCAAAAACGGTACTGTGCCTTTAAGAGAAAAAAAGGCATACACAAACTGCAAAACAGGTAAAAATTGCTTCAATTTTTCTGAAATTTTAACAGTGTACCCACTAAGCTTTAGAAGGATTGCACCACAAGTTAATAAGCCATAAACCCCCAAATGAAAAAAACGGATTGAAATATGTCTAAAACCGGTTAAAACCCCTGTTAGCACCTTGCCACAGTTCTGCTGTGGCCCTACCTGCCCTTAGGAAGCGATAATATGGGGTTTAAAGCTTCAATTAGTCCCTCAGAATACTCTCAGGACCTCAGGAGAAGTTGCTTGCTGCTTGTAAATGTAGGCCCCGCCTGCTGGGGCCTACACAAAACTAACAAACCCTGCCTGAAAGCCATGTGGGTTATAAACAACCTCAAAAAACCCTCAAGCAAATGTCCCATAAAACAGAAAACGTTACTCCCAGACACAAAAACGTTTGTCCCAAATTCACATAACAAACTGAGTGCCCACAAAAAATTAACCCTTTATGCAAGCTAGTAAAAACCTCTGATAACACTAGGATTACTGCTTACCCTTCCCCTAATGGGGACACTGTCAGCCTTTCTGAGTTAACACAGTCTCTGCAGAAAATATGACTGAACATACCTCATTGCTGTAAAGCAAGAAACTGTCCCTCACACTGAAGTTTTCCTGTACTCCTCAGCTTCTGTGGGAACAGCAGTGGACCTTAGTTACAAATGCTAAGATCATCATCCTCCAGGCAGAAATCTTCATCTATGTCCTGCCTGAGAGTAAATAGTACAACACCGGTACCATTTAAAAATAACAAACACTTGATTAAAGATAAAATAAAACTAACAGTTTAACACCTCTTCTCTTTACTCTTCCTGCTTAGAGCCAGCAAAGGAGAATGACTGGGGGGTGGAGTTAAGGGGGGAGCTATATAGACAGCTCTGCTGTGGTGCTCTCTTTGCTACTTCCTGTCAGGATGGAAGGACAATATCCCACAAGTTAGGATGAATCCGTGGACTCGGTACATCATGTAAAAGAAATAGCCCTTGTCCTTAAGGGTAAGAAAATTGAAAAATGGTCTGGTCATTAAGGAAAAAGAGAACAACAGGGCATGATAATAGGACAAATGAGAAACTTAATATCCCTTTTATTACACAATATGGGGAAGATAAATAGACTATAGAAAAAATATTTAAAAAGCGTTGGATTTTAAGTTATGACCCAGATATAGGCAAAACACTCAAGAGCAGATTAGCTCCTTCTATGAAAAACAATGGAACTAGAGGAATAGAAAAAGGAATATTAGGTACAGATTTAAAAGGATTTTTTCCTTGTCACATCTGCAAAGCTTGCAGACACTCTAAGAAAACACATACTTTTACGTCCAATACTACTAAACAAGAATATAAGATTAACAATACCATTAGATGTATAGATAAGCATGTTATCTATCTCATAGAATGCAAAACATGCAAAATTCATTATACAGGGGAAACGGAAAGGACGATAAGAGAACGTTTGAGAGAACATATCCATCCTCTCAATCGAGAATTCAGAAGATAAAAGAAATCTAGAGCTCCCAGTCCCAAAACACTTTAGAATGTGTAACAATGGTAGTCTCAAATTTTTCCATTTCTACTGCCATAGAAAATGTAAATAGAGGTTGCAGGGGGGGGGGGGGGGGGGGGAATCACTCAAAAATCCTCTTACAAACGGAAGCTAAATAGATTTTTAAGCTACAGACACTACACCCAAAGGGTTTAAATATTGATTTTAATCTGAATAGCTTTATAAAAAAAGGCTAAGTAGTCTGAACAAAGTTTATCCATATCCAAAAAAACATTTTATTGTATATATTCAGTTAATGATCAATTTTTTATCCTCAATTTTTTATCCAAAATTTTTTATCCAAAATTTTTTTTACAGACAGTAAAAAGAAAAAACTGTTCTAACTTGATTCTGTCTTTTATCCTGTTTTTTTATTCTCTGGTTTCATCGGATCACGCATAATCACGCATTAAGAACATATGTATTGATGAAACTATTGTACTATTCTTATATTTAGAGTGTGCACTCTCTGTATTCAGTCGGCCTACTGTTTTAACCCTATTTCTTGTACTTTTGATACACTGTGTTTTTACTATGTGCTATTAACTTAATTCAATTTAATATATTTAATATATCAAATTTCATATTTTTTATTGATGTCTATCTATTGATTTTTATTCAAATAGATGTTCCAATAAATGTATTTATATTACTTTTATAGACAACTCGTTGCATTTATAGGCTTATTGACCAATTTCTTTCCCGTGCAACAACACCCCAATTGGGTCTGTATACCTACACAAACACTTTGCAAGGTCTGTGAATTCATCAATATATATCAGACCAATTTATACATTATTTGTCCCTTTAAGGTTTAAGCATTTATTTGCACTGTTAACTCCTGAAACCCTTTTTTCTTTCATACTATTGCACCCGATATTCACAGGGGGAGTATCATAGGAGTTTCAGCTTACCTAAATTTCTGCGCAAGAAAGATTTTATATTCTTGTTTTCATTAAGGGGTTAAACAATAAAACGCACACTGCTGAGAGACCCTGCCAGTAACACCCGTGCAGACATACACTGCTGAGAGACCTAGGGTTGCCACCGTCAGTACCTACTGTACAGGCACACACTGCTGAGAGACCCTGTTAGTAACAACTGTACAGACATACACTGCTGAGAGACCTAGGGTTGCCACCGTCAGTACCTACTGTACAGGCACACACTGCTGAGAGACCCTGTTAGTAACAACTGTACAGACACACACTGCTGAGAGACCCTGCCAGTAACAACTGTACAGGCACACACTGCTGAGAGACCCTGCCAGTAACAACTGTACAGGCACACACTGCTGAGAGACCCTGCCAGTAACAACTGTACAGGCACACACTGCTGAGAGACCTAGGGTTGCCACCGTCAGTACCTACTGTACAGGCACACACTGCTGAGAGACCCTGTTAGTAACAACTGTACAAGCACACACTGCTGAGAGACCCTGTTAGTAACAACTGTACAGGCACACACTGCTGAGAGACCCTGTTAGTAACAACTGTACAGGCACACACTGCTGAGAGACCTAGGGTTGCCACCGTCAGTACCTACTGTACAGACACACACTGCTGAGAGACCCTGCCAGTAACAACTGTACAGGCACACACTGCTGAGAGACCCTGCCAGTAACAACTGTACAGACATACACTGCTGAGAGACCTAGGGTTGCCACCGTCAGTACCTACTGTACAGGCACACACTGCTGAGAGACCCTGTTAGTAACAACTGTACAGGCACACACTGCTGAGAGACCCTGCCAGTACCAACTGTACAGGCACACACTGCTAAGAGACCATCAGTACCTACTGTACAGACACACACTGCTGAGAGACCCTGTCAGTACCTACTGTACAGGCGCACACTGCTGAGAGACCCTATCAGTACCTACTGTACAGGCACACACTGCTGAGACCCTGTCAGTACCTACTGTACAGGCACACACTGCTGAAAGACCCTTTCAGTACCTACTGTACAGGCACACACTGCTGAGAACCTGTCAGTACCTACTGTACAAGCACACACTGAGACCCTGTCAGTACCTACTGTACAGGCACACACTGCTGAAAGACCCTTTCAGTACCTACTGTACAGGCACACACTGCTGAGAGACCCTGTCAGTACCTACTGTACAGGCACTCACTGCTGAGAGACCCTGTCAGTACCTACTGTACAGGCACACACTGCTGAGAGACCGTCATTACCTACTTACAGGCACACACTGCTGAGAGACCCTGTCAGTACCTATTGTACAGGCACACACTGCTGAGAGACCCTGTCAGTACCTACTGTACAGGCACACTGCTGAGAGACCGTCAGTACCTACTGTACAGGCACACATTGCTGAGAGACCATCTCAGTACCTGTGATATCCCTTTAAATCTAAACCCTGCATTAGCACTTCCTTCCTATTTAAGGAAGTGCTTACCCATTAATCAGGGCCTGAAAATTGAAGTTGTTTCTCACTTCTCCTTGCTCCTCTGAGGAGCTACTACCACATTGTGCATTTGTTGCATAACCTTCAGGTCTTTTACATCGCCTTCGATACCCGCTGGGTATCTACTTTTGCCTCTATCCTGACCGGGACCATCTTCCGGATTCATCCGCCAAACGGAACTTCTTTCACCACGCCGAAGTCGCGCTCACACCAAACAGACGCTGAACCTAATAGCTGCAACTTACCTCTCAACCTGTATATCCAAAAGGCATTACCGCTCCCCACGCTTCATACCACCGCTACTGTTAAGATAAGTACCGCTCTCCACGCTACAATTTATTCATTCATAAAGGTTAAACCTTAGACACCATTGTTTGTTATTGGAGATTCCTATAACCTTTATTGTGATTCTCATCTGACTCAGTAGATTGCGGTTTGGTATTCAAGCTAGTATGTCTGGACTGTGTATATATTTTATTGCATGAAAGTGTGAGTGCGTGAAGAAATTACCTTTACTTTATCAAGCAGTCTAATCCTTTGCTTTGCTTTATCTGCTTTAATCAGCATTTACTGTTGCATAATTTTGTAACACATATGACTCTCTCTGAACTTAAAACTCAGTTACTCATAATATTTCCTGAATATTTATATATTCATACCTTAGTGAAGTTTCATAATATTCTATCAATTACAAAATTAATGACTCACCTTAAATAAGTAAGTTTAATAAATCATTTTCTCTTGCTTATTTTAAGAAAAGAGCAACAAAACCTTTATTTTTCCATATTTAAATCATTACACTATTAGATAACTTTTGGTTATCACAGAATTTTCAGGCCCATAAGGTTATAACCTGTAAAATATAGGATGGATCCTAGTGAAATAAAAAATGAATTCACCAACATCCATCAAAAATTAGAATATCTAGCCAGGGCCTTAACTGAGGTACAATCAGAAAATAAAGCACTTAAAACTCTAGTAAAAGAATGTTTACCAGCCAAGAGCTCAGAAGTCCCTGAACCTCACATTAACTATCCTCAACCCTTTTCTGGTAAACGAAGTGAATATAGAGACTTTAAAAATGCTTGCAAATTGCTTTTTTCATTAAGGCCTAAAACTTATCACTCTGAGAGAATCAAGGTTTGTACTACCATCTCCTTCCTCCAGGGGGAGCCTCGCTCATGGGCTAATAGATATTTTGAGAATAACCATCCAATCTTAGATTCCTTGGAAGAATTTTTTTTAGCTATGACATCCTTATATGAGGACTCTCATTCACAGATGACGGCAGAAACGAAACTGAGATCCCTAAAACAGGGTAAGAGGAATATAGAAGATTATATTACTGAATTCCATATGTGGATAGATGATTCTAAATGGAATGAAATTAGTTTGAAGAACCAGTTCAGACTGGGCCTTTCAGAATTGTTAAAAGATGAGTTGTCCCGTTTGGAGATGCCCGAAACCCTGAATGGACTGATGAAATTAAGTACTACCCTGGATCGGCGAATACGTGAAAGGAAGGCTGAGAGAGCTACCTGTGACGTACCACCTAGACGTCCGTATCTTTACACACCCAACCAGGAAAAGGGTAATTCTAATCAGACCCCAATGGAGATTGGAGCCATAAAAGGACCTTTAACACCTGAAGAAAAGGCCAGACGCAGATCTGAGAATCTATGCTTATATTGTGGGCAAAAAGAACACTCAGTTAATAATTGCCCAATTCTTCAAAAGCAAAAGAAGGGTAAGATTCATTCAAAACATAATATTTTATACTTCACTCAAAACCCTCAATTGACTCTTAACCTTTCTTTACAGTGGGATCAGAAAAACGTGCAGTCTAATGCATTGATCGATTCTGGGGCAGCAGGAAATTATATCGATATATCTTTTGTTGATTTAAATAAAATTCCTACTGTTTGCAAGGCACAACCAGTCTCAGTTAAACTTATTGATGGTTCCCTCATACAACATGGTCCCATTACTCATCAAACAATACCTTTACTAGTGACAACTGACAATGGACATACTGAATATCTTACTTTTGACTTAATTTCCATCCACATGCATACACTTATTTTTGGCTTTTCATGGTTAAAAAAAACATAACCCCAGCATTGACTGGTCCACTCCACAGGTATCATTAGCATCACCATTCTGTTTAAAAACATGTTATCCATATCAGTTAATCTCTGCTATTGAATCTGAACTACCAGAAATTTATCAGGATCTGGCAGAGGTGTTTGATCTAAAAGAGGCAGAAAACCTCCCCCCTCATAGGGAGTTTGATTGTCCAATTGATCTGATACCGGGCTCTCAAATTCCTCACGGAAAAATATACCCACTTTCACAAGAGGAACTTACTTACTTACGTTCCTATTTAGACGACAATCTCCGAAAAGGTTTTATATCCCACTCAACATCTCCAGCTGCTGCTGGAATGTTCCTAGTACGCAATAAGGACGGTACAATAAGACCCATTATTGATTATAGAGCTTTAAACGAAATTACTGTTAAAAACAGATATCCTCTACCCCTCATACCCGAATTATTGGAACGTTTAAACGAAGCTACAATTTATTCAAAACTTGATCTTAAGGGGGCTTACAATCTTATCCGTATGAAAGAAGGTCATGAGTGGAAAACCGCCTTTAGAACCCGTTATGGGCTCTTTCAATATAATGTAATGCCCTTCGGCTTAAGCAATGCTCCTGCAACATTCCAGCATTTTATTAATGAAATATTCCACGACCTTATGGACATCTGTGTTATAATTTACTTAGATGATATTCTAATATACTCCAAAACACCCTCTGATCACGAAAAGCATGTAAGATGGGTACTCACCCGTCTCAAGGAGCACAAATTATATGCTAAATTAGAAAAATGTGTATTCCATGTCTCTAAGATAAAATTTTTAGGTTATATAATAACTCCTAACCATGTACAAATGGATCCTGACAAAGTGTCTGCCATTAAAGATTGGCCAGCTCCCACTACTGTAAAAGCGTTACAACGCTTTATCGGTTTCGCTAATTTTTATCGAAAGTTTATTAAAAACTTTTCTTCAATAGTAAGACCACTGACACAACTGACTAGTGTTAATCAAAAATTTAAATGGTCTCAAAAAGCTCAAGAAACCTTCGAAAAACTTAGAGTTATTTTCTACAGCACCAATCTTATCACTACCCAACTTTGATCTACAATTCCAACTTGAAGCAGATGCCTCTAATACTGGCATAGGAGCAGTACTCTCCCAACAACAAGTTGAGAATGGGGAAATTCACCCCATTGCATTTTATTCAAGAACCTTAACTAGTGCAGAAAGTAATTATAGTGTGGGGGACAAAGAATTGTTAGCAATAAAGAGTGCCCTTGAACAATGGAGACACCTCCTAGAAGGATCTAAACTTCCATTCATTATTTTTACTGACCATAAGAATCTTGAATATTTAAAAAAGAACAAGACTTTGACAGCCAGACAAGCGAGATGGTCTCTATTTTTAGACCGTTTTAACTTTATAATTACCTACAAACCAGGCAGTCAAAATACTAAGGCTGATGCTTTATCACGTATAAACGAAAGCTTAACTCATGAACCACCTAATTTTACTATCCCTCCTGAAAAAATCATAGGCGTCCTGACCCCTATAGAACAAGAGGTTCACAAGGCTTTAAAACAAGATTCAATACCCCACCAAACTTGTGTTAAAGACTCTCAATCTGGATTGTACTATCATAACAGTCAATTGTATATTCCCAAGAGCATGAGATCATCAATACTCACACACACTCATGATGATACAATGTCTGGTCATCCTGGAATTAAAAAGACCATTGAACTAACCCGACGTAATTTCTGGTGGCCTGGCATGAACAAATATATATATGACTATGTATCAGGATGTGAAAATTGTGCCCGAAATAAATTAGTTCATAAGAGACCAATTGGTCTACTTACACCTCTGCCTATCCCAGATAAACCATGGAGTACCATAGCCATGGATTTTATTGTTGAACTCCCACTCACTCAACAATATAATACTATCATGGTAATAATTGACCATTTAACCAGACTAGCTCATTTTATCCCACTTAAGGGATTACCCTCAGCTATGACTACGGCTAAGGTATTTATCGATCATATAGTCAGACTACATGGTTTACCCTCCAACATAATTACAGATAGGGGAACGCAATTTACCTCATCCTTCTGGAGATCTCTGTGTAAATTGCTAAAGATTGACCACCTTTATACCACTGCTTTCCATCCCCAGACTAATGGACTCACAGAGAGACTTAATCAGACCATAGAACAATTCTTACGATGTTACATATCACATCTCCAAGATGATTGGACAGTTTATCTTCCCATGGCCGAATTCACATATAACAATTCCATAAATACTTCTATCAAAACTTCCCCCTTTTTTGCAACATATGGTTACCACCCAAACACTATATCTCTTTCTAACAAATCTGTAAACTCTCCTACAGCAACTGAATTTACATCTAACCTCCACGAAAGGTTAATTGTCCTGAAAAGACATCTACATGAAGCCAAGCAATATCAAAAATCATATTATGACTTAAAACATCGTAAGGGTCCTGATTATAAGGTTGGGGACTTAGTACTTCTCTCAACAAAAAATCTTAAACTCAAAGTTCCTAGCAAGAAACTTGCGAATCAATTCTTGGGTCCATTTCCAATAGAACATGTGATAAATTCCAATGTGGTTAGACTTAAACTGCCAAAAGACTACAAAATACATCCTTCTTTCCATATCTCATTGTTGAAACCATTCCCAACCAAAAACCATCCTTCTTCTATTCCGCCACCACCTGTGATGGTTGATCATCAAGAAGAATTCGAGGTTGAATCCATACTGGATTCTAGGATACACAGAAATAAACTGGAATATCTCATTAAATGGAAAGGTTACGGCCCTGAGGAAAACTCCTGGCTCATTCATTCCGAAGTCCATTCGCCCCGATTGATCAAGTTCTTCCATAAGAAATATCCACTTAAACCTCACGCAGAATCCCCAGGGGTGATTCCCTGAGGAGGGGGGCATGTGATATCCCTTTAAATCTAAACCCTGCATTAGCACTTCCTTCCTATTTAAGGAAGTGCTTACCCATTAATCAGGGCCTGAAAATTGAAGTTGTTTCTCACTTCTCCTTGCTCCTCTGAGGAGCTACTACCACATTGTGCATTTGTTGCATAACCTTCAGGTCTTTTACATCGCCTTCGATACCCGCTGGGTATCTACTTTTGCCTCTATCCTGACCGGGACCATCTTCCGGATTCATCCGCCAAACGGAACTTCTTTCACCACGCCGAAGTCGCGCTCACACCAAACAGACGCTGAACCTAATAGCTGCAACTTACCTCTCAACCTGTATATCCAAAAGGCATTACCGCTCCCCACGCTTCATACCACCGCTACTGTTAAGATAAGTACCGCTCTCCACGCTACAATTTATTCATTCATAAAGGTTAAACCTTAGACACCATTGTTTGTTATTGGAGATTCCTATAACCTTTATTGTGATTCTCATCTGACTCAGTAGATTGCGGTTTGGTATTCAAGCTAGTATGTCTGGACTGTGTATATATTTTATTGCATGAAAGTGTGAGTGCGTGAAGAAATTACCTTTACTTTATCAAGCAGTCTAATCCTTTGCTTTGCTTTATCTGCTTTAATCAGCATTTACTGTTGCATAATTTTGTAACACATATGACTCTCTCTGAACTTAAAACTCAGTTACTCATAATATTTCCTGAATATTTATATATTCATACCTTAGTGAAGTTTCATAATATTCTATCAATTACAAAATTAATGACTCACCTTAAATAAGTAAGTTTAATAAATCATTTTCTCTTGCTTATTTTAAGAAAAGAGCAACAAAACCTTTATTTTTCCATATTTAAATCATTACACTATTAGATAACTTTTGGTTATCACAGTACCTACTATACAAGCACACACTGCTGAGAGACCGTCTCAGTACTTACTGTACAGGCACACACTGCTGAGAGACCATCTCAGTACCTACTGTACAGGCACACACTGCTGAGAGACCATCAGTACCTTCTGTAAAAAGCACACACTGCTGAGAGACCCTGTCAGTACCTACTGTACAGGCACACTGCTGAGAGACCGTCAGTACCTACTGTACAGGCACACATTGCTGAGAGACCATCTCAGTACCTACTGTACAGGCACACGCTGCTGAGAGACCATCAGTACCTACTGTACAAGCACACACTGCTGAGAGACCCTGTCAGTACCTACTGTACAGACACTCACTGCTGAGAGACCCTGCCAGTACCTACTGTAAAGGCACACACTGCTGAGAGACCATCAGTACCTACTGTACAGGCATACACTGCTGAGAGACCTAGGGTTGCCACCATCAGTACCTACTGTACAGGCACACACTGCTGAGAGACCCTGTTAGTAACAACTGTACAGACACACACTGCTGAGAGACCCTTTTAGTAACAACTGTACAGACATACACTGCTGAGAGACCTAGGGTTGCCACCGTCAGTACCTACTGTACAGGCACACACTGCTGAGAGACCCTGTTAGTAACAACTGTACAGGCACACACTGCTGAGAGACCCTGTTAGTAACACCTGTACAGACATACACTGCTGAGAGACCTAGGGTTGCCACCGTCAGTACCTACTGTACAGGCACACACTGCTGAGAGACCCTGTCAGTACCTACTGTACAGGCACACACTGCTGAGAGACCCTATCAGTACCTACTGTACAGGCACACACTGCGGAGAACCTGTCGGTACCTACTGTACAAGCACACACTGAGACCCTGTCAGTACCTACTGTACAGGCACACACTGCTGAGAGACCCTTTCAGTACCTACTGTACAGGCACACACTGCTGAGAGACCCTGTCAGTACCTACTGTACAGGCACACACTGCTGAGAGACCCTGCCAGTACCTACTGTACAGGCACACACTGCTGAGAGACCGTCAGTACCTACTGTACAGGAACACACTGCTGAGAGTCCGTCAGTACCTACTGTACACGCACACACTGCTGAGACCCTGTCAGTACCTACTGTACAGGCACACACTGCTGAGAGACCCTGTCAGTACCTACTGTACAGGCACACACTGCTGAGAGACCCTGTCAGTACCTACTGTACAGGCACACACTGCTGAGAGACCCTGTCAGTACCTACTGTACAGGCACACACTGCTGAGAGACCCTGTCAGTACCTACTGTACAGGCACACACTGCTTAGAGACTCTGTCAGTACCTACTGTACAGGCACACACTGCCGAGAGACCCTGTCAGTACCTACTGTACAGGCACACACTGCTGAGAGACCCCGTCAGTACCTACTGTACAGGCACACACTGCTGAGAGACCCCGTCAGTACCTACTGTACAGGCACACACTGCTGAGAGACCCTGTCAGTACCTACTGTACAAGCACACACTGCTGAGAGACCCTGTCAGTACCTACTGTACAGGCACACACTGCTGAGAGACCATCTCAGTACCTACTGTACAGGCACACGCTGCTGAGAGACCATCTCAGTACCTACTGTACAGGCACACGCTGCTGAGAGACCATCTCAGTACCTACTGTACAGGCACACGCTGCTGAGAGACCATCAGTACCTACTGTCCAAGCACACACTGCTGAGAGACCCTGTCAGTACCTACTGTACAGGCACACACTGCTGAGAAACCATCTCAGTACCTACTGTACAGGCACACACTGCTGAGAAACCATCTCAGTACCTACTGTACAGGCACACACTGCTGAGAAACCATCTCAGTACCTACTGTACAGACACACACTGCTGAGAGACCATCAGTACCTACTGTACAGGCACACACTGCTGAGAGACCCTGTCAGTACCTACTGTACAGGCGCACACTGCTGAGAGACCCTATCAGTACCTACTGTACAGGCACACACTGCTGAGACCCTGTCAGTACCTACTGTACAGGCACACACTGCTGAAAGACCCTTTCAGTACCTACTGTACAGGCACACACTGCTGAGAACCTGTCAGTACCTACTGTACAAGCACACACTGAGACCCTGTCAGTACCTACTGTACAGGCACACACTGCTGAAAGACCCTTTCAGTACCTACTGTACAGGCACACACTGCTGAGAGACCCTGTCAGTACCTACTGTACAGGCACTCACTGCTGAGAGACCCTGTCAGTACCTACTGTACAGGCACTCACTGCTGAGAGACCCTGTCAGTACCTACTGTACAGGCACACACTGCTGAGAGACCGTCATTACCTACTTACAGGCACACACTGCTGAGAGACCCTGTCAGTACCTATTGTACAGGCACACACTGCTGAGAGACCCTGTCAGTACCTACTGTACAGGCACACTGCTGAGAGACCGTCAGTACCTACTGTACAGGCACACATTGCTGAGAGACCATCTCAGTACCTACTGTACAAGCACACACTGCTGACAGACCGTCTCAGTACTTACTGTACAGGCACACACTGCTGAGAGACCATCTCAGTACCTACTGTACAGGCACACACTGCTGAGCGACCATCAGTACCTTCTGTAAAAAGCACACACTGCTGAGAGACCCTGTCAGTACCTACTGTACAGGCACACTGCTGAGAGACCGTCAGTACCTACTGTACAGGCACACACTGCTGAGAGACCATCTCAGTACCTACTGTACAGGCACACATTGCTGAGAGACCATCTCAGTACCTACTGTACAGGCACACGCTGCTGAGAGACCATCAGTACCTACTGTACAAGCACACACTGCTGAGAGACCCTGTCAGTACCTACTGTACAGACACTCACTGCTGAGAGACCCTGCCAGTACCTACTGTAAAGGCACACACTGCTGAGAGACCATCAGTACCTACTGTACAGGCATACACTGCTGAGAGACCTAGGGTTGCCACCGTCAGTACCTACTGTACAGGCACACACTGCTGAGAGACCCTGTTAGTAACAACTGTACAGACACACACTGCTGAGAGACCCTTTTAGTAACAACTGTACAGACATACACTGCTGAGAGACCTAGGGTTGCCACCGTCAGTACCTACTGTACAGGCACACACTGCTGAGAGACCCTGTTAGTAACAACTGTACAGGCACACACTGCTGAGAGACCCTGTTAGTAACACCTGTACAGACATACACTGCTGAGAGACCTAGGGTTGCCACCGTCAGTACCTACTGTACAGGCACACACTGCTGAGAGACCCTGTCAGTACCTACTGTACAGGCACACACTGCTGAGAGACCCTATCAGTACCTACTGTACAGGCACACACTGCTGAGAACCTGTCGGTACCTACTGTACAAGCACACACTGAGACCCTGTCAGTACCTACTGTACAGGCACACACTGCTGAGAGACCCTTTCAGTACCTACTGTACAGGCACACACTGCTGAGAGACCCTGTCAGTACCTACTGTACAGGCACACACTGCTGAGAGACCCTGCCAGTACCTACTGTACAGGCACACACTGCTGAGAGACCGTCAGTACCTACTGTACAGGAACACACTGCTGAGAGTCCGTCAGTACCTACTGTACACGCACACACTGCTGAGACCCTGTCAGTACCTACTGTACAGGCACACACTGCTGAGAGACCCTGTCAGTACCTACTGTACAGGCACACACTGCTGAGAGACCCTGTCAGTACCTACTGTACAGGCACACACTGCTGAGAGACCCTGTCAGTACCTACTGTACAGGCACACACTGCTGAGAGACCCTGTCAGTACCTACTGTACAGGCACACACTGCTTAGAGACTCTGTCAGTACCTACTGTACAGGCACACACTGCCGAGAGACCCTGTCAGTACCTACTGTACAGGCACACACTGCTGAGAGACCCCGTCAGTACCTACTGTACAGGCACACACTGCTGAGAGACCCTGTCAGTACCTACTGTACAAGCACACACTGCTGAGAGACCCTGTCAGTACCTACTGTACAGGCACACACTGCTGAGAGACCATCTCAGTACCTACTGTACAGGCACACGCTGCTGAGAGACCATCTCAGTACCTACTGTACAGGCACACGCTGCTGAGAGACCATCTCAGTACCTACTGTACAGGCACACGCTGCTGAGAGACCATCAGTACCTACTGTCCAAGCACACACTGCTGAGAGACCCTGTCAGTACCTACTGTACAGGCACACACTGCTGAGAAACCATCTCAGTACCTACTGTACAGGCACACACTGCTGAGAAACCCATCTCAGTACCTACTGTACAGGCACACACTGCTAAAAAACCATCTCAGTACCTACTGTACAGACACACACTGCTGAGAGACCATCAGTACCTACTGTACAGGCACACACTGCTGAGAGACCCTGTCAGTACCTACTGTACAGGCACACACTGCTGAGAAACCATCTCAGTACCTACTGTACAGGCACACACTGCTGAGAGACCATCAGTACCTACTGTACAGGCACACACTGCTGAGAGACCCTGCCAGTACCTACTGTACAGGCACACACTGCTGAGAAACCATCTCAGTACCTACTGTACAGGCACACACTGCTGAGAAACCATCTCAGTACCTACTGTACAGGCACACACTGCTGAGAAACCATCTCAGTACCTACTGTACAGGCACACACTGCTGAGAGACCATCAGTACCTACTGTACAGGCACACACTGCTGAGAGACCCTGTCAGTACCTACTGTACAGGCACACACTGCTGAGAGACCCTGCCAGTACCTACTGTACAGGCACACACTGCTGAGAAAGCATCTCAGTACCTACTGTACAGGCACACACTGCTGAGAGACCATCTCAGTACCTACTGTACAGGCACACACTGCTGAGAGACCATCAGTACCTACTGTACAGGCACTCACTGCTGATAGACCCTGTCAGTACCTACTGTACAGGCACACACTGCTGAGAGACCCTGTCAGTACCTACTGTACAGGCACTCACTGCTGAGAGACCCTGTCAGTACCTACTGTACAGGCACACACTGCTGAGAGACCCTGTCAGTACCTACTGTACAGGCACACACTGCTGAGAGACCCTGTCAGTACCTACTGTACAGGCACTCACTGCTGATAGACCCTGTCAGTACCTACTGTACAGGCACACACTGCTGAGAGACTCTGTCAGTACCTACTGTACAGGCACACACTGCTGAGACCCTGTCAGTACCTACTGTACAGGAACACACTGCTGAGAGACCCTGTCAGTACCTACTGTACAGGCACACACTGCTGAGAGACCCTGTCAGTACCTACTGTACAGGCACACACTGCTGAGAGACCCTGTCAGTACCTACTGTACAGGCACACACTGCTGAGAGACCCTGTCAGTACCTACTGTACAGGCACACACTGCCGAGAGACCCTGTCAGTACCTACTGTACAGGCACACACTGCCTAATGTTCACACGGCACAGCCTCAAAGGAGTAACTCACCAAACGCTAATATATTCTTAAAAGGACAGGCCCACAGGCCCACGCAGCCTTTAAAGGAGCAACTTACACCACACACAGTCTGAAAGGGACAGTTTACAGTATGCACATTCACACAACTTTTCATGTTCGCAACCTTTCACGTTCTTAAAGTCTTTAAGGAACAGGCACACAACACAGTCTTGAAGGGACAGATGGCCACATAAACAATGCACGTGCTACTCACCGCACGCTCACAGTCTTAGAGGGAAAGGCACCCCCACACAGTCTTTAAATGGACAAGTCACACTACACACACATTCTTTGAAGGGACAGATCACAGTATGTCCAGAGACACAACCTTGCACGCTCCCAAAGCCAAAATGACAAGCTTGTCTTGGCCTTTCCCCTTAAATCCCAGTAAACGCACACAGTCAAAAAAGTGTAAAAGTTTATTTTAATAAAGTTTTTTTTTATTATATAGTTTTATTTTAATAAAGTGTGTTTTTTACCCCTAAATTACATTTTCTACCCTTGGCAATAAAAGGGTTAAACATAACGTGTCAAAATATCTCTTGAAGTATTTCTAGATAAATACACTTGGGTGTGTAAATTATATAAATATATACTTTTGTGTAGCAGTTTTGAATTGGGTTACCGCTATATAGCTTACGGTCCAAGCATAGCAATTTTTAGCGGTAAACCACTAATTCCATCTTTGTAGTATTTGGCCTATATTTGCTATAAATTACTTGGAAACATAAACATATGGAGTATTCCTAAAATCAGCACAACATAATGAACCTATGTGTAGGTATTTTTCTTTAGCTACACTAGTTTTGTAGAAATGGTTATAAGGAAAACTAAAACAAAAATTGCAGGGTTTTTTTTCCCAATTTTCAGTATTAAATTCCTAATTATTGTTATTTTATATACCTGTTACGGTTACCCTTAGTCTCGCTGAGAGATGGACCGCTTAGTAGCCTGGATTCCTATTGCTGAAGAGGGGAGAAACTGCTTTCCACAGTATTCTATATGAGTCTCGCAAATGTAGAATAATCCCCCTTAGCTGTAGTACAGCTAGGATACCCTTCTGCCCACAAAAATGAGTCAACGCTGCGATTGAGGGACAACCAAGAACTGAGGACTGGGATGCCCAGCCTGCTTTTTATTTAGGTTACATGCACACAGGGCACTCCCAGGGGGGGAAGCATAAAATCCCCCATCACACATTTAGACAAAGCCCTTGGACAGGCCACCGCAGATAACAAGTACACACAAGAAAACAATTGAGTCCTTCTTATCACCTAGCAGTGAATGCTTATCACAAACTTAATTACAGTACACAATATGCTAGGAAACCTGCCTCAGAAAATAGTTTTCTCAAAACTGAACAGAGTTAACCCTTTATGAAATGATACTTGTTACAGTTTTCTTGGAGCCCTTCTTAGGCGCTGGCTTGGCTGGTTCAGGCATTGCTGCTGGGAAATAAGTTTCTTCACAACAAAATAACTAATGCTTCTGTAACAGTGCTCCCTTTCTGTGGAACACTCTGGCAGACACGGTCTGACCCCTTTTCGGGGCAGACTAAGGCTGTCCAGACCGCTGGTTATGCGGGGCTGAGGTCGGTTTGTCTGGACAACCCGTCGGCGTTGCCATTCTGTTTCCCAGGTCTGTAAGTAATGGTGAAATTGAAGGGTTGCAACGATAAACTCCAACGTAATAGCCTGCCATTATCTCCAGAGACCCGGTTCAGCCACACCAACGGGTTATGGTCGGTGACCAGAGTGAACTCCTGCCCATATAAATAGGGAGTCAATTTCTTTAATGCCCACACCAAAGCCAAACACTCCTTTTCGACCGCTGCATAGCTGACTTCGCGGGGCAGGAGCTTCCGGCTGATGTAGGCAACTGGATGCTCCCCTCCATCTTCGCCTACTTGGCTGAGGACGGCTCCCAGCCCGAACATGGAAGCATCTGTATGGACGATAAAACGTTTGTTAAGGGCTGGAGCCGCCAAGACAGGAGCGTTAATTAGAGCATTTTTGAGAGCCTGGAAAGCCGTTTCACAGTGGGGAGACCACAGGACCTGTCGAGGTAAGTTCTTCTTGGTCAAGTCAGTCAGGGGTTTGGCAAGTGTGCTGTAGTCTGGTACGAACCGTCTATAGTACCCTGCCGTGCCCAGGAAGGCTAGGACCTGAGTCTTAGTGATGGGGGTGGGCCAATTGGCGACAGCTTCTATCTTGGCCGGCTCTGGTCGCTGCTTTCCACACCCCACCCGGTGACCCAGGTACTGTACCTCGGCCATCCCAAAGTGGCATTTTTCTGGCTTCAGAGTCAGGCCAGCAGCCCGGATCTGATCCAGAACCATTCCCACATGAGCTAAGTGGTCCTCCCAGGACTCACTGTGGATCGCTATGTCGTCCAGGTAGGCGCAAGCAAAACTCTGGAAGCCATCCAGGAGCCTATCCACCAAGCGCTGGAATGTAGCTGGGGCATTCTTCATCCCAAACGGCATTACCCTAAACTGATATAAGCCGAATGGGGTGACGAATGCCGACTTGGGGATAGCCTCCGGGGCCAGGGGAATCTGCCAGTAACCTTTGCAGAGGTCAATAGTGGTCAGGTAATTTCCCCTGGCTATACGATCGAGTAGCTCGTCTACCCTGGGCATAGGGTAAGCGTCCGTCACGGTCTTTTCATTGAGCCTCCGATAGTCTACGCAGAACCGGGTGGTCCCATCTTTCTTGGGCACCAAGACAACTGGGGAGGCCCAGGGACTATCGGAGGGCTCAATTACCCTGAGTTGGAGCATCTCATCGATCTCCTTCTTCATTCCTATCCTAACTGCTTCGGGGATTCGGTACGGAGCCTGGCGCAAGGGAGCTTGTCCCGGAGTATCTACCTGGTGGGTGGTTAAAGTAGTGTACCCTGGCTTCGGGGAGAAGGTGAGGTGTTTGGACTGTAGGAGTTGGTTGAGCTGCTCCCTTTCAGTGGGGCTAAGTCGGTCTCCTATCTGAACCTGAGCCACTATACCTGTGGGGAGACTCTTTTCTAATAGGTCTGGAATGGGTAGACTGTCGGGGCCTTCCTGAGGGGAACAACATACGGCCGTCACGTTCTCTGGTCGCTCAAAATATTCCTTGAGCATGTTTACATGGAATGTCTTTCTAAGATTGTTGTCGTGGCAGCTAGCTATCACATAAGTGGTGTCTCCCCTTTTCTCTACGATCTGGTAGGGGCCCTGCCAGGACGCCTGCAATTTGTCTGTCTTCACCGGCTTAAGTACTAACACCTTTTGTCCTATGGTAAAGATTCTCTTTCGGGCCCCCCGATCGTACCATACTTTCTGTCTTCTCTGGGCCGACTGGAGATTAGCCCGCACGGATTTGGCTAATTGCTCCATTCGGTCCCTGAGTTCCAGCACGTATGGCACAATGGGGACACCGTCAGTCTCCATCTCTCCCTCCCAGTGCTCCCGGATCAGGTTTAGGGGTCCCCGTACCTTTCTTCCGTAGAGCAACTCGAAGGGAGAGAACCCTGTCGTTTCCTGGGGCACCTCCCGATAAGCAAAAAGGAGGTGCGGCAGGAAGCGTTCCCAGTCTCGGTATTCCTGAGTGAACGTCTTGAGCATTTGCTTGAGGGTCCCATTGAACCTCTCACACAGCCCGTTCGTCTGGGGGTGGTATGGGGAGCTCAGGAGGGACTTAATTTTGCAAACCTGCCAGAGTTGTTGGGTCAATTCAGCCGTAAATTGGGTGCCTCGGTCGGATAGGATTTCTTTTGGAAATCCTACCCGGGAGAACACCTGTACTAGTGCATTCGCTACCGTATCCGCTTGTATGTTGGATAGGGCGACAGCCTCTGGGTACCTGGTAGCGTAGTCCACTACGGTAAGAATGTAGCGCTTACCGGAGGGACTAGGGGTAGCCAGTGGTCCCACTAGGTCAATAGCAACCCGGCTGAAGGGTTCCTCTACAATGGGCATATTTACTAGATGGGCTTTAGGGTGATCGCCTCGCCTTCCTACTCGTTGACACACATCGCAGGTGTTACAGTAAGTTCTAACGTCAGCGTGTACCCCTGGCCAAAAGAACGTGTGAGTAATGCGGTGTAGGGTACGGGTTACAGCTAGGTGGCCTGCTAAGGGGATGTCGTGGCCTATCTTGAGGATTTCTTGACGGTATTTGTGGGGCACTACCAGCTGTCGCCTACGCTGTCCCCTTTTCTCTGTCCAGCGGTATAGTTTCCCTTTTTCCCATAAGAATGTTTCATTATCTGCCCCGCCCCCTCCGGTCTCTGCTCGTTCCCGGTACTTTTGTAAGGTCGGGTCAGTCTTAGACTCTGTCTCGAAAGCATCTGGGGTGTCCCAGGGTATGGGGCCTAACATGTCAGGCAAGGTCGGGGTAGGTCTTACCTGTGTCTCCCGCACTGGTGAGAGTTCTCGCTCCGTCCGGGCTTGGGCCCGTGTAGTCACTGGGTCCGCCTCGTTGTTGCATACTGGAGCATAGGCAGAAGTCATGGGGCCCAAATCATTGCCCAGTAGTACTTCGGCAGGTAAATTATCCATTATGCCCACGTTCACAGCCCCCTTTCCCGCTCCCCAATCAAGATGCACTTTAGCTGTTGGAATTTTGTACACATCCCCCCCCGCCACTCTAACGGCCACAGTCTGTCCAGATCGCTTGTGCTCCGGCACCAAATGACTCTGTACCAGCGTGATAGTAGCCCCTGTGTCTCTCAATCCCTCGGTAGATCGCCCCTCGAGCCATACCTTCTGCCGATGGTGCTGGCGGTTATCTGAGGCAGCATATACAGGGTCCGCCTCGTGAAGCGGCCCCAAATATTCCTCCATAGGGGCCTCTTGGTTAACACAGAGGGTCCGGGCCGGACGATATGCCCCAGAGGGGTAATTGTAATTCCTGGGTGTCTGGTGCGTATTAAGGGGGCAGCTAGCCATGAAATGCCCTGGTTGCTTGCATCGGTGGCAAGTCGGTCTGGGACGCTCAGAGCTGTTATTGGGTGGTCCTGAGTGTCGGGCGGGCCCTGCGGGCACCGGGGCTCGGAATTCAGCACGAGGGGGTGCACGGTAAACCTCTCTGGGTTCGTGAAGACGGGAGTCATAATGTTCATCGGCCAATTTGGCTGCTTCTTCTAAGGTAGAAGGTCGCCTGTCTCGCAGCCATTCCTTCCCTTGCTGTTCCATGCCATTATAAAAATGTTCTAAGAGAAACAATTGTAAAATTTCCTCACCAGTCACCGCTTTACTTCCGCTCATCCAGTGATTTGCTGCTCTCCGCATTCGGTGCGCCCATTCCATATGGGTATCGTTAGGCTTCTTTTTCGTGCCCCGAAACTGTCGGCGATACGCGTCCGGAGTTACTGCGTACCGTCGCAACAGTGTCTCCTTAACTAGCTCATACTGTGTCACTTCCTCAGCACCCAGAGTACGAAAGGCTTCCAGGGCTCGCCCGGATAGTTTCCCAGACAATATCGTGGGCCACTCCCTGTTGGGAATCTGGTGCAGGGCACATTGCCTTTCGAAGTCCGCCAAATATTCATCAATCCCTGTCTCGCTCTCTAGGAAGGGTCGAAATGCCGCATAGGGTATCTTGGGCCTCCCAGCATTTTCGACAGGGATGATTACCTGCGGGGCTTCAGCATTGCGGTGTGCGTTCGCTAGGTTGAGTTCGTGGGCTCGAGTCTCTCGTATATCCTTGTCCGCTTCCGCCATCAACTGCTGTACCAATTCCATGGAGGGGTTCGGCCCGTACAGTGAGAGCCTCTCCCGAACAATCCTGGTTTTTTCGTCACTAATCGTGGTCGGTGTTTCCGCCATTGTGAAGCTCTGATCCAGTTCGGTCAATTCTGCGATCAGCTCTCTCCTCGGCCGGTTGCTGGCGTACCCCCCTCTGCTTTCAAGTAAATCCTTTAGGGTTGTACGCTTCAATTTTTCTTAAGCGCTCTCCATCCGTTCTGTACCTCTCCTAGGAAATCCAGGAAAAATCCCACCGCTGCCGCCAAATGTTACGGTTACCCTTAGTCTCGCTGAGAGATGGACCGCTTAGTAGCCTGGATTCCTATTGCTGAAGAGGGGAGAAACTGCTTTCCACAGTATTCTATATGAGTCTCGCAAATGTAGAATAATCCCCCTTAGCTGTAGTACAGCTAGGATACCCTTCTGCCCACAAAAATGAGTCAACGCTGCGATTGAGGGACAACCAAGAACTGAGGACTGGGATGCCCAGCCTGCTTTTTATTTAGGTTACATGCACACAGGGCACTCCCAGGGGGGGAAGCATAAAATCCCCCATCACACATTTAGACAAAGCCCTTGGACAGGCCACCGCAGATAACAAGTACACACAAGAAAACAATTGAGTCCTTCTTATCACCTAGCAGTGAATGCTTATCACAAACTTAATTACAGTACACAATATGCTAGGAAACCTGCCTCAGAAAATAGTTTTCTCAAAACTGAACAGAGTTAACCCTTTATGAAATGATACTTGTTACAGTTTTCTTGGAGCCCTTCTTAGGCGCTGGCTTGGCTGGTTCAGGCATTGCTGCTGGGAAATAAGTTTCTTCACAACAAAATAACTAATGCTTCTGTAACAATACCCATATAGGGTATCACTAGAAAGGCCTGTTTGTCTGTTAACCCCTTCATTACCGGGACTTTCAGAGAAAAACTTGCCCAAAATACTGGAGAATTTTTAGCATTTTTGCTATCACTCCATTTAAACAGAAATAGAGCCTTGTTTTTTTATTTTTTTTATTTACCTTCAAAACTAAATATATTTTTTAAGTAGACAACCCAAGGTATTAATCTAAGCCCATTTTGGTCAATTTCATGTCACCATTTCACCGCCAAATGTGATCAAATAAAAAAGATTCCTTTTTTTACACATTTTGGGTTTCTCACTGAAATTATTTACATACCGCTTGTGCAATCATGGTACAAATGGCTGTAAAAGCTTCTCTGGGAACCCATTTGTTCAGAAATAGCAGACATATATGGCTTTGCCATTACTTTTTGGTAATTAGAAGGCAGAAAATTTCAGCTGTGCACCACACTTATATTATTCCCGGCAGTCAGCGGGTTAATCAGATAGCTTGTAAGGTTAATTTTAACTTTAGTGTAGAAATTACCCTCCCACCTGACACTTCCCAAACCTAATCTCTACATTATCCCTTCCAAACAGCTTTTTCCCCTCCCTCATCCCCCCACTGGTCACCCCATCTTAGGTACTGGCAATATGAAAATATAAGAGCACCCACTCCTCCCTTTTTCTAAAGCGTTGCTCCTCATCCCTCCCTCTCCCTTTATTTTTATTTATTTTTTGCTTTAGGGCCATCCCACTTCTGCTGCCTTCCTCTGCTGCTGGACCCCCTCCCAAATTCCCTCTCACACCTTCTGCCGGCACAAGCAGAGGATTGTTACAGACGGGACACACACAGTATCACTGTCTGTAACGATCTGCCCTCATATGGAATCGGAGCACCGATCACTCCCCGGTTCCATATGCGGGCAGATGCCTTGAGCTCAGGAACTTCAGTTCTCGGCTGTAACTTAACAGCCAAGATTGCTGGAGCTTCCTGAAGCTCCAACGTATATTTTCTTTGTGTGGTACGATAGCCAAAGTACCGCACAATGTATATTTATGTCTATTTAGGTGAAGGGACTTAAAAAGGTGTATAATATGTATGGATGCACTTAACAAGAGAGCAAACAATTAAGGTAAAACCAATAGTGAGCTTAAATGCCAAAATTGTGTGTGTGCATATACTGTGACCTGTCCCATTAAGACTGTACATTGTGTGTATACCATGTGCCTGTAAAGGCTGTGTGTGTTGTCTGTTCCTTTAAGACTTTTAGAGCATACAAGGTAAAGTGTATGCGCATACTGTGATCTGTCCCTTTCAAACTTTAAAGGCTGTGTGCATTGTATCTGTGTGCCTGTCCCTTTAAGACTGAGTGTAACTTTAACCCCTTAAGGACCAGCGACGTACCCGTGTTCTTGCTAGACTTGTGCTATTATGTCCTGAAAAACCCTTTAACGACCAGTGACATACAGGGTACATTGTGGTCATTAAGGGGTTAAAGGTTGTGCGCGTTGTCTGTCCCTTTAAAACTTTGGCAGTGTGCAAGGTTGTGTGTGTGCACGTACTCTGACCTGTTGCTTTTAAATGTGTGAGTTGTCCCTTAAAAGGCTTTGTGGGGTGTGTGTGCCTGTCCTTTTAAGACCATGTGTGAGCATGCAGTGAGTTGTATGATCATTTTGTATGTGGCCTCCTTAAGACTGAGCATCTCTTTAAGGCTGCGTATGTTGTGTACCTGTTTCTTAACCCTTTCCTGACAACTTATTTGTCTACATTGGAACAAATTTCCGATGTAAACAAATAAGTAAACATTTAAATCATGCGATCATTCATGTGATCGTGTGATTTCAATAATGGAATTGTCTCCGGAGGAGTGCCTATGACGCTAGTCAAGTCCTCCAGCTTGCGATCCCATTTATCAAGCAGCTATGGCTTCAGGACAGCCAAACAGCTAGGACGTTCCATGTCGTCCTCACATCACTAAAGCCCAGCGCAGTTAGGATGGCATGGAACGTCCTAACAGCAGGAAGGGGTTAAAGACATGGTTGTGTGTATGTGCATACTATGATCTGTCCTTCCTTTAAAGGCTGTGTGGGTTTTGTGCCTTTCCCTTTAAGACTTGTTAGCGTTCAGTGAGTTGTAACTTTACAGGGACAGTCTAGTCCAAAATAAACTTTCATGATTCAGATAGAGAATGTAATTTTAAACAATTTTCCAATTAAATTTCATCACCAATTTTGCTTTGTTCTCTTGGTATTAGTTGAAAGCTAAACCTAGGAGGTTCATATGCTAATTTTTAAGCCCTTGAAGGCCGCCTCTTTTCTCAGGGCATTTTGACCGTTTTTCACCACTAGAGGGTGTTAGTTCATGTGTGTCATATAGATAATACTGTGTTCACGCACGTGGAGTTCCAGTGAGCCAGCTCTGATTGGCTAAAATAGATGTCTGTCAAAAGAACTGAAATAAGGGGGCAGTTTTCAGAGGCTTAGATACAAGGTAATCACAGAGGTAAAAAGTATATTTATATAACGGTGTTGGTTGGGCAAAACTAGGGAATGGGTAATAAAGGGATTATCTATCTTTTTAAACAATAAAACTTTTGGTGTAGACTGTCCCTTTAAGGTTGTGCTGTGTGAACGTTAATCTCTCAGCAGCGTGTGCCTGTACAGTTGGTACTAGCGGTTACACATGTATAAAAACCTGCATGAATGTATACAAATATGTAGGCTGAGGGTCTAATACAATGTACCCATGTAGGTGAGCAGAGCTGATATGTAAGTGCTTGCTGAGGAAAGTTTATGGGGAAAACAGGGATTTTATACCCCAAAATATTTCTCCCCTTTTTGTTCCTGGAAACACAAACACTGCAGTATTGTTGGTATCCCTCATCTAAACCCCGATACCAGTAAAATAATGGTGTATGGCCAAGTAAATTATTTTAAAAAAATTTAAAAAAAAAAAACTATCAATAGGCAGCACTAAGTTTTGGGGTAGATGGGTTGTACATTAGCTATTTTTTCTCTTTATAAACTGCATAGATAGATAACTTGTTTGAAGGAGAGAAAGTCAAGCATGCTTGTGATCACATGCAGGAATACATAATAGAGAGGATTATTAAAACAACATTCTGGTCAAAATGTAAACGTACATAAATGTATTACATCTAAGATTCTTTTAGTAAACAATTTTTGCTGTTTTAGTGTTAATATTTTTATGTGCACGTGAAGCATGACTGGGTATTCTTAGTGCACCAGCATTTTAAATACTGCAGCTGCTCAGAGCACCAGTGGGGCTTGTATCATGTCAGCAATTAACAAATTGAGTCATTACTAGATGGTCCAAGCACCTTAGGCTCTCTGAGCAAGTGCTGTGTTTATAATGCTGGTGCACGGTGCATACTTAAATACACATTTCAAACAACTATAGCTTTTATTAGAAGCATTTTTGCCTATACATGTATATATGCCCTTAAGGAAGTGATACCAGTTTCCCAACAGCTGGTTTCATGACACTTAGAGCTCAGTTGATCAATCCATGGCGGATATATTCACTCCTGTCTGCCAACCTCTCTGGTGGGCAGCAATTCGCTGCCCTCATTTAACACTGCACACAAGCGCTCCTTTTCGCTCGCGTGAGCTGTCAATCTCCCCTGTCAATCTTCCCCAGGAAAATTTAAATTCTCCACCTATGAGGTGGAGAACAGGGTAGGGAAGCAGCGGTCTAATGACCACTGCTTGATAAATCATGAACCTGCAGTCAAAGTGGAGAACAGGGCTTGATAAATCTAACCCTTAGCAGGAGTCCTAAGTTACCATGTTTGGAGATTTGTAGTTAACTTCAGTTTTTAGATCATAGCGGTACAACTGCACCAGTAAACAAATTTTTTTGAAAAGTGTATTATACCTACCAAAGTGTTATGTAGTGCACTTCACACAGGTTGTTTTCAAGGAGAGCAGACAGTGTACAAAGCTATTCTGACAATCAAATCAGGCCTTTGTTGTGTTTCCTGCTACTACACAGTAATTCCAGACTGTACAGTTAAAGGGATATTCCAGCCTTAATTGACATCATTTCACTTTGTATAGAAGTATTTTTGCCATACACATGGATTAGCAAAAATGCTTCTGTTGAAAGCTATCTCTGTTTTCAGTGTGAGCCTTTATGGTACATGTGCACATGAAGCATATTTAAATAGTGTGTCTGCTCATCATGTAATTGGAGTCATCTGCAAAGTTATACAAGGCACTGCCAGCTCTGTGCACAGACACACAATTCAAAATGCTGGTACATGAAGCATATTTAGACATTTGTCAAGTACACAGTAAAAGCTGTCATTTAAAACAGTGATAACTTTTACTAGAAGTATTTTTGCTCTCACACATATATTGCAAAAATGCTCATATTTAAATGTGAAATGCACTGATGTACATTTCAGATTTGGATGCAATGTCCCTTTAACCCCTTAACGTTCAGTATTGTACCCTGTACATCCCTGGTCTTTCTATGGGGCTGGAATTTATTTCTATTTCTGGTGACCAGCAGGAGGGAGGGAGGGTATAATAGCCAGCGGCCACTCTCCCGCTATTATAACCAGAAAACCTTACAGGGAGTTAAGAACTGGAGTTATATCCATAGTACTATCATCCAGAATGCTCTACTAACAACATGAAGTATTGTTCTAACTCTCCTTCATTTCATCTCTCTACAGATATGAATCTCTTCTGCTTCCCTTATTTGCCTGGCTGTGTTTCCATGTCCCTTTACTCTGTTTCAATACTCTGGAATGCATCTCTTCTTTTCCTTATCTGCCTGGCTGCTTTTCCACGTCCCTTTAATCTGTTTCAATACTCTGGTATGCATCTCTTCTGATGTCTGAATTTATGACTTTTCTGTAAATATGTTATCAGTTCCTCTGTACAATTTCTGTGTGCATCCCCAGCCATTTGTTGTCCCACCCCATCTAATTTTCAAGTGTGTGTAACAACTCCAGTCTAGATAGCTAGTCTTGTAAACAGCTGCCTTGAATCAGATCATTACAACTCAAATCTTGCTGCTATATACAGCTGAGCACTGGTTATCGGAGCCTTGGCTATATGTGGCCTGTGCTTCAAAGTGGCCTGTGTTACAAGTGGCAGAGTTAAGAACTGGAGGGGGAAACTACAGACCACTAACAGATAATCCTTACTAACTATACACCTGCACAATGCTCTCTATGTCTTTTCTGCTCTTTCTCTTCTCCTAAAACTCAATGCATGTCCCTATAACAATAACAACCCCCACACTATCCATATCTTACCCTCCCTTCTCTCATCCCCTATGGTGTCCTCTCATGAACTACTCTATCTCTTTAGAAACATTGCTCCATCTAACTCACCTGTGTCTAATCATACCCGCTCCTACAAGTCTCACTCTCACCTCCTGTCACTCACACTCCTACTACTGCTTGCTGCTGGTGACGTCTCTCCTAACCATGGCCCTGCAGCAATCACAACACTTTTACACTCTCACTCAGTCTCCCACTGCAAAAACTCTAGGTCACGCAATACTAACAATCTCATCTCCATTAACCCACAGTGCTAATCCACTCTCTTTTCTTGTGCCCTCTGGAATGCTCGCTCTGTCTGTAACAAACTTACAGTTGTTCACAACCTGTTTGTTTCCAACACTTTTAACCTGTTAGCAATTACTAAAACCTGGCTATCTTCCTCTGACACTGCTTCCATTGTTGCTCTCACACACGGTGGTCTCCACTTTAGCCACACACCTAGGCCAGGTGAGAGACATGGTGGCGGTGTTGGGATCTTACTCTTCCCCCTTCTGCTCCTATCATTACCTATCTCAATTTCCATCTCTGTCCTTTTCCTCCTTTGAAGTCCACTGCATTCGCCTGTTCTTCCCCCTCTCTCTCAGAGTGGCAGTTATCTATCGCCCCCCCCGGACCAACCTCCTAATTCCTTGACAACTTTGCTGCCTGGCTTCCTCACTTTCTCTCTACAAATACATCTACTCTAATTCTGGGAGACTTCAACATTCCCATTGATAACCCATCTGCCCCTGCTGCCTCTAAACTTCTCTCACTCACTAACTCCTTCGGCCTCTCACAATCCACACTACTCACTGCGATGGACACTCCTATCTCTGCTGTCTCTCTGATGTTGCCTGTTGCCCATTTCCCATCTCAGACCACTATCTGCTCACCTTTAATCTCAATATACAGGGTAAACCTACTTATCCCCCTCCCTCCCGCACCTGTAGAAATCTGCACACTGTAGATCCTCTCCTACTTTCCAACCTTATTCAAAACCGCCTCCCCCACACTTCAACGATATCCTGCCCAGACCTTGCTACAACCCACTATAACAGTACTCTCTCCTCTACACTTGACACTCTTGATCCACCCCAACTATGCAAAGCCCCATGTCATCAGCTCCAGCCCTGGCACTCTCAGAAAACAAGCTACCTACAAAAATGCTCCCACACTGCTGAATGTGCCTGGAGGAAATCCCAAATCCCTCTCTGAACCTGATTTCATCCACTATATGTTGATTCTTTATTCTTACACCTCTGCCCTTTACTTAGCAAAGCAAACCTACTTATCTTCTCTTATATCCACTCACTCCTCAAACCCTAAAAGACTCTTCTCAATTTTTAACTCTCTCCTCTATCCACCTGCACCACCCCTTCATCTGCATTCAGTGCTCAAGACCTTGCTAACTACTTTTTCAATAAAGCACTTAGTTTTCGATCGTCTAACCCTGCAATCTGGCTTCCGTTCCCAACACTCAACTGAGACTGCCCTCACCAAGGTTACTAACGATCTCCTTTCTGCTAAAAAGAATAGCTACTACTCTATACTTATCTTACTTGACCCCTCTGCTGCCTTTGACAATGTTGACCATCCCCTCCTCCTACAGACTCTCCGCTCTCTTGGGATCTGTGACACTGCCCTCTCCTGGATTCAATAAGCAAAGATGTCCACAGCATAAGCTTCCAATTTTTTTTCTTTTTATTTGGGGAAGAATTCAAAGGTACAAAAATAGCAGTAACGTTTCAGGTTATACACCCTTAGTCATACAATGTAATACTATTCACAAAATCTCTGTTTTGTAGCCACACAGGTTACTTAATTAACATACACCTGTAGGTGTTTAATCAATTATAATACATGTTTAGGCCAGGTAACCACTCACCTACCCCATCTACTGGTAAATCCTGGGTACTACAAATTCAATGTATCAAAATATAAAGTATATACAAGAAAACAGTTTAAAAACATTAATAAAAATACTTTTGTACACTGTACTGAGTTGAATAAACTACATAAATACTGATACATCATAATCTTTATTCATTCCAAAAGGCCTCATTGAGTTAAGTGTAGATATCCAAAACAATTCTTTTCTTTTTAATAATAATTCCCTATTGCCCCCTCTTCTAGGCAGTTTTATGTGGTCAATAATCTGCCATCTTAATTGGCAGATAGAGTGTCCTGCTTCCAGGAAATGGGATGAAACAGGCGCATCTTTATCATTACACCTAATGTTTGATTTATGTTCAGTGATACGATCATGTATCTTTCTTGTGGTCTCTCCCAAATAGATCCTGGAACATGGGCACTTTATTAATTAAATCACATAACTTGAGATACAAGTAAATAAATCTCTAATATTATTATACAATTTACCAGTTCTTGGGTGTGCAAATTTATCTCCTTTGATTAATTACAATGAGAGCATCCCAAACAGGGATAACAACCCAGATTTTTCTTGGTTATGTAGCCCGTTTCCATTTTGGCTACCTATATCAGCTTTTGTAAGAATATCTTTAATATTAAGATTTATTTTATATGCCATCATAGGAGGGTCTTTGAAGCAGGGTAAATCTTTGTTGCAGTCTCTAATTATGTGCCAATGTTTCTGTATAATTCTACTCAGTTTCTTACTATGGCACAAACACCAAACGATCATCCTTATCTTGAATTTCTCTTGTAAGATGTATCGATTCCACGGATTTATCCATACTTGTGGGATATTCTCCTTCCTAACAGAGTCCTCACTTTCTCTCTACAAATACACCTACTCTATTTCTGGGGGACTTCAACATTCCCATTGATAACCCATCTACCCCTGCTGCCTCTAAACTTCTCTCACTCACTAACTCCTTCGGCCTCTCACAATCCACCCTACTCACTGCGATGGACACTCCTATCTCTGCTGTCTCTCTGATGTTGCCTGTTGCCCATTTCCCATCTCAGACCACTATCTGCTCACCAACAAAGATTTACCCTGAAGCAGGGTAAATCTTTGTTGCAGTCTCTAATTATGTGCCAATGTTTCTGTATAATTCTACTCAGTTTCTTACTACGGCTCCCATACTTGGAGACAAACACCAAATGATCATCCTTATCTTGAATTTCTCTTGTAAGATGTATCGAGATTCATCCATACTTGTGGGATATTCTCCTTCCTAACAGGAAGTGGCAAAGAGAGCACCCATAGCAGAGCTGTCTATATAGCTCCTCCCTTAGCTCCACCCCCCCAGTCATTCTCTTTGCCTGCTTAACTGCTAGGAAGGGTAAAGTGAGTGTGGTGACAAAAATGTTAGTTTTTATTTTCTCAAGCAAATGTTTGTTATTTTAAATGGTACCGGTGTGTACTATTCACTCTCTGGCAGAAAAGATATGAAGATTTCTGCAAGGAGGATGATGATCTTAGCACTTTGTAACTAAGATCCACTGAGGCTGAGGAGTACAGGAAAAACTTCAGTTGGGGGAACGGTTTGCATGCTATGCTGCATTGAGGTATGTTCAGTCAATTGTTTTTCTAGACAGACTGTGATAATTCTAGAAAAGGCTGACAATATCCCCATGAGGGAAGGGTAAGCTGTATTCAGACACTTTATTAGAGAATCCAAGCTTGCATAAAGGGCTTATTTGTTACTGGTGGCAATTATGGGAAAAAAGTTTTTATTGAAAGCTTAACTTTTTTTGAGGGACTTTAAGGGGTCAGTGTGGCTGATTTAAGGGTTATTAACCCACATGACTAGTTTAGAAACACTTTGGTGTGTTTCTTTTAGACCCCACTAACATCGAGTGAGGCGGGAGGGGTCTATTTTCGCGCCTCAGTTGCACAGTTTCTTTTACTCTGAAGGCATCCAGCTGCTTCTCCAGAGGGTCCTGCTGTGTTTGAGGGCCTAAAAGAAGGTTTTTCCCCACAAATCTATCCTAAAGGACAGGTAGGCGCCACAGCAGAGCTGTGGCAAGGTGCTGAACGTTTTTATACCGGTTTTTACATTAAGGGGTTAATCGTTTATTTGGCTGGCTGTGCAAACTTACTAAGGCTTTATGATTCTAATGTAAAAATTTCGTAAAGTTTACTGCTTTTTTACACTGTTTTGCAGAGTTTGTGCATCTTTTTTTCTCTTAAAGGCACAGTACCGTTTTTTTCTAAGTATTATTTACTTTGAATAAAGTGTTTTCCAAGCTTGCTTATTTCATTACTAGCCTGTTTAACATGTCTGACACCAAGGAAAATCCTTGTTCAATGTGTTTAGAAGCCATTGTGGAACCCCCTCTTAGAATGTGTCCCACTTGCACTGATATGTCTATAAATTATAAAGAGCATATTTTAGCACTTAAAAATATAGCAATAGATGATTGTCAGACAGAAGGAATTGAGGGTTTGCCACCTAGCTCTCCCCAAGTGTCACAACCAGTAACGCCCGCACAAGTGACGCAAAGTACCTCTAGTGCGTCGACTTCATTTACTTTACAAGACATGGCCACAGTTATGAATACAACCCTCACAGCGGTTTTATCTAAACTACCTGGTTTACAAGGAAAGCGTGACAGCTCTGGGTTAAGAACAACTGCTGAGCCTTCTGACGCTTTAGTAGCCGTATCCGATATACCCTCACAATGTTCTGAAGTAGGGGTAAGGGATTTGCTATCTGAAGGAGAGATTTCTGATTCAGGAAAGACGCTCCCTCAGACAGATTCTGATATGACGGCCTTTAAATTTAAGCTTGAACACCTCCGCTTGTTACTCAGGGAGGTATTAGCGACCCTGGATGATTGTGACCCTATTGTGGTCCCAGAGAAATTGTGTAAAATGGACAAATACTTAGAGGTTCCTGTTTACACTGATGTTTTTCCAGTCCCTAAGAGGATTGTGAATATTGTTACTAAGGAGTGGGATAGACCAGGTATACCGTTCGCTCCCCCTCCTGTTTTTAAGAAAATGTTTCCCATATCTGACACCATGCGGGACTCGTGGCAGACGGTTCCTAAGGTGGAGGGAACTGTTTCTACTCTCGCTAAGTGTACAACTATACCTATCGAAGACAGTTGTGCTTTCAATGATCCTATGGATAAAAAATTAGAGGGTCTCCTAAAGAAAATTTTTGTTCATCAAGGTTTTCTTCTCCAACCTATTGCGTGCATTGTTCCTGTAACTACTGCAGCTGCTTTCTGGTTCGAGGCTCTAGAAGAGGCTCTTCAGATGGAGACTCCATTAGAGGATATTATGGATAGAATTAAGGCCCTTAAGTTGGCTAATTCTTTTATTACAGATGCCGCTTTCCAACTGGCTAAATTAGCGGCAAAGAATTCAGGTTTTGCCATTTTAGCACGCAGGGCGTTATGGCTTAAGTCCTGGTCGGCTGATGTGTCATCAAAATCTAAACTGTTGAACATCCCTTTCAAAGGAAAGACCCTATTTGGGCCTGAACTGAAAGAGATTATTTCAGACATCACTGGAGGGAAAGGCCACGCCCTCCCTCAGGATAAAGCAAATAAGATGAGGACCAAACAAAATAATTTTCATTCCTTTCGGAACTTCAAGGGGGGTCCCGCTTCAGCTTCCCCTGCTGCAAAGCAAGAGGGGAATTTTGCCCAATCCAAGTCAGTCTGGAGACCTAACCAGGCTTGGAACAGGGGTAAAAAGGCCAAGAAGCCTGCTGCTGCCTCTAAGACAGCATGAAGGGGTAGCCCCTGATCCGGGACCGGATCTAGTAGGGGGCAGACTCTCTCTCTTCGCTCAGGCTTGGGCAAGAGATGTTCACGATTCCTGGGCTTTAGAAATTGTGTCCCAGGGATATCTTCTGGACTTCAAAGACTCCCCCCCAGGGGGAGATTTCACGTTTCTCAATTGTCTGCAAACCAGACAAAGAGAGAGGCGTTCTTACGCTGTGTAGAAGACCTACATACCATGGGAGTGATCCGCCCAGTTCCAAAAGCGGAACAAGGGCTAGGTTTTTACTCAAACCTGTTTGTGGTTCCCAAAAAAGAGGGAACTTTCAGACCAATCTTGGATCTCAAAATTCTAAACAAATTCCTCAGAGTACCATCTTTCAAGATGGAGACTATTCGGACTATTCTTCCTCTGATCCAGGAGGGTCAATATATGACTACTGTAGACTTAAAGGATGCGTATCTACACAACCCTATTCACAGAGATCATCATTGATTCCTCAGATTCGCCTTTCTGGACACGCATTACCAGTTTGTGGCCCTTCCCTTCGGGTTGGCCACGGCTCCCAGAATTTTCACAAAGGTGCTAGGGTCCCTTTTGGCGGTTCTCAGACCGCAGGGGAAATCACGGCACCTTATCTAGACGACATCTAAATTCAGGCGTCAACTTTCCAGCTAGCCAAGTCTCCCACGGACATCGTGTTGGCTTTTCTGAGATCTCACGGGTGGAAGGTGAACATTAAAAAGAGTTCTCTCCTCCCTCTCACAAGAGTTTCCTTCCTAGGGACTCTGATAGACTCGGTAGAAATGAAAATATTTCTGACGGAGGTCAGAAAATCAAAACTCTTAACCACTTGCTGAGCTCTTCATTCCATTCCTCGGCCATCCGTGGCTCAGTGTATGGAGGTAATTGGACTCATGGTAGCGGCAATGGACATAGTTCCTTTTGCCTGCCTACACCTCAGACCACTGCAACTATGCATGCTCAAACAGTGGAATGGGGATTATGCAGATTTATCTCCTCAACTGCATCTGGACCAAGAGACCAGAGATTCTCTTCTCTGGTGGTTGTCTCAGGACCACCTGTCTCAGGGAATGTGTTTCCGCAGGCCAGAGTGGCTCATAGTAACGACAGACTGCAGTCTAGAACTCCCTGAAAGCACAGGGCTTATGGTCTCGGGAGGAAACTCTCCTCCCGATAAACATTCTAGAACTGGGAGCGATATTCAATGCGCTTCAGGCATGGCCTCAGCTAGCTGAGGCCAAATTCATCAGATTTCAGTCGGACAACATCACGACTGTAGCTTATATCAATCATCAAGGAGGAACACAGATTTTTCTAGCGATGATGGAAGTAACCAAAATAATCCAATGGGCGGAGACTCACTCTTGCCATCTTTCAGCAATCCATATCCCAGGGGTAGAGAACTGGGAAGCGGATTTCCTAAGTCGTCAGACTTTTCATCCGGGGGAGTGGGAGCTCCACCCGGAAGTATTTGCCCAGCTGACTCAGCTATGGGGCACACCAGAATTGTATCTGATGGCGTCCCGGCAGAACGCCAAGCTTCCTTGTTATGGGTCCAGGTCCAGGGATCCCCAGGCGGTACTGATAGATGCTCTAGCAGTGCCCTGGTCCTTCAATCTGGCTTATGTATTTCCACCGTTTCCTCTCCTCCCACGTCTGGTTGCCAGAATCAAGCAGGAGAGAGCTTTGGTGATTCTGATAGCACCTGCGTGGCCACGCAGGACTTGGTATGCAGACCTAGTGGACATGTCATCGGTTCCACCGTGGACTCTGCCAATGAGTCTAATCCAAGGTCCATTCAAGCATCCAAATCTAATTTCTCTGCGTCTGACTGCTTGGAGATTGAACGCCTGATTTTATCAAAGCGTGGTTTCTCTGAGTCGGTCATTGATACCCTGATTCAAGCTAGAAAGCCTGTCACCAGGAAAATCTATCATAAGATTTGGCGCAAATATCTCTATTGTTGTGAATCCAAGGGTTACTCATGGAGTAAGATTAGGATTCCTAGAATATTGTCTTTTCTCCAAGAAGGATTGGAGAAGGGATTATCAGCTAGCTCCTTAAAAGGACAGATTTCTGCTTTGTCTATTCTTTTTACACAAGCGTCTGGCAGATGTCCCAGACGTTCAAGCGTTTAATCAGGCTTTAGTCAGAATCAAGCCTGTATTCAAATCTGTTGCTCCGCCATGGAGCCTAAACTTAGTTCTTAAAGTTCTTCAAGGGGTTCCGTTTGAACCTATGCGTTCCATAGATATTAAGCTTCTATCTTGGAAAGTTCTGTTTTTAGTAGCTATCTCTTTGGCTCGAAGAGTTTCTGAGTTATCTGCTTTACAGTGTGACTCACCTTATCTTGTTTTCCATGCAGATAAGGTGGTTTTGCATACCAAACCTGGATTCCTTCCTAAGGTTGTTTCTAATAGGAATATCAACCAGGAAATTGTTGTTTCTTCGCTGTGTCCTAATCCTTCTTCAAAGAAGGAAAGTCTGTTGCACAATCTTGATGTGGTTCGTGCTTTAAAGTTCTACTTACAAGCATCCAAAGATTTCCGTCAAACATCTTCATTGTTTGTTGTCTATTCTGGTAAGCGGGGAGGTCAAAAGGCTACGGCTACCTCTCTTTCTTTTTGGCTTAAAAGCATCATCCGTTTGGCTTATGAGACTGCTGGCCAGCAGCCTCCTGAAAGAATTACTGCTCATTCTACTAGAGCAGTGGCTTCCACATGGGCTTTTAAAAATGAGTCTTCTGTTGAACAGATTTGTAAGGCGGCAACTTGGTCTTCGCTTCATACTTTTTCCAAATTTTCCAAATTCGATACTTTTGCTTCTTTGGAGGCTATTTTTGGGAGAAAGGTTCTACAAGCAGTGGTGCCTTCCGTTTAAGGTACCTGTCTTGTCCCTCCCTTCATCCGTGTCCTAAAGCTTTGGTATTGGTATCCCACAAGTATGGATGAATCCGTGGACTCGATACATCTTACAAGAGAAAACAGAATTCATGCTTACCTGATAAATTTCTTTCTCTTGTGATGTATCGAGTTCACGGCCCGCCCTGTCTGTTTAAGAAAGGTAGTATATTTTTATTTAAAAAACTTCAGTCACCTCTGCACCCTATAGTTTCTCCTTTTTCTTCCTAGCCTTCGGTCGAATGACTGGGGGGGGTGGCGCTAAGGGAGGAGCTATATAGAAAGCTCTGCTGTGGGTGCTCTCTTTACCACTTCCTGTTATGAAGGAGAATATCCCACAAGTATGGATGAATCCGTGGACTCGATACATCACAAGAGAAAGAAATTTATCAGGTAAGCATGAATTCTGTTTTTTGTCCGAGAAAGCAGCTCAGATCTTTTAATTTGATTGGATTCACTCTTATCACTCTAACAGATTCTTCTCCGTCTCTTTTGTTGGTGACTCCTCCTCTCTATTGCCTCTGTCTGTTGGAGAACCTCAAGGCTCTGTCCTGGATCCTCTACTCTTCTCTGTTTACTCTTCTTGGGTAAACTTATCAACAGTTATGGCTTCATCTATCACGTCTATGCTGATAATACCCAGATCTACCTATCCACCCCTGCACTCTTTCCTTCTGTCAATTCTCACATCAGCGACTGCTTATCTGACATTTCCTCCTGGATGGCCTCTCACCACCTAAAAATAAACCTGTCCAAGACCAAACTAATTCTAATCCCCCCCCCCCCCTCTAACTCTACTCCAGTTTCTAATTTTTATATCACTGTTAGCGGCACCACTATCTCCCCATCACCCTAAGTCCTTTGCCTTGGAATCACATGACTCAAACCTGTCCTTCATTCCCACATCCAATTGCTCTCTTCATCCTGCCGCAACTACCTACGCAATATCTACAAAATTTGTCCTGAGTGCTGAAACTACTAAACAGCTAATTCACTTCCTGGTAATTTCCCGACTTGACTACTGTAATAACCTACTAACTGGCCTTTCTCTCTCCCACCTCTCTCCCCTTCAATCCGTCCTAAATGCCTCTGCCAGGCTAATTCAACTCTCCCGACGCTCTGTTTCTGCTGCACCTCTCTGTGAGTTCCTTCACTGGCTCCCCATTTACAGCAGAGTTAAATTCAAAATTCTCACCCTGACCTACAAAGCCCTCACCAATGCTGCCCCATCCTACCTGTCCTCACTCATTAACAAATATGCTCCAGCCCACCCCCTAAGATCCAACAATGACCTGCTCTTTGCATCCTCTACCATCACCTCCTCCCATGCTAGACTACAGGACTTCTCTCGTGCGGCACCAACCCTCTGGTACGCACTTCATCGAGCTGTCAGACTTTTCCCTAACCTGTCCTCCTTTAAACACTCCCTAAAGACCTGTTTGTTCAGGGAAGCTTATCACCCAACTCAGTAACAAATTATCTATCTCCTCACTAATATTATTCTCACCTCTACAGTCCCCACCTCCTGTTTCCCATCCTCCTACCCATCTAGATTGTAGGTTCCCATGGGGATAGGTCCCTTAATTCCCCCTGTATCTGTTTGTAAAATGTCTTTTATTGCATTGTTTCTCCATTGTACTATTATCTTTGTACCCATATGCAGCGCTGCAGAATCTGTTGCCGCTTTATAAATAAAGAAGAATAATAATAAAGGGATATGTAAGCCAAATCTTTTCTTTCATGATTAAACTAGAGCATGCAATTTTGTAGCAAATTTCTAAGTTACTCTTTTTTTCTTTGTTCTCTAGGTATTCTCTAGGTATCTTTATTTGAAAAGCGGGAAGGTATGCTTGGGTAGCGCTTTCTGATTGGTGGCTAAATTAAGCAACCAATCGGCAAGTGTTACACAGGTGCTGAACTAAAAATGGGCCAACTCCTAAGCTTACAGTTCTGCTGTTTCAAATAAAGACACCAAGAGAACGAAGAAAAAGTTATAATAGGAGTAAATTAGAAAGTTGCTTAAATTTGCATGTCTGAATCATGAAAGAAAAAATTTGGCTTTCATATCCCTTTAACGACCAGCAACATACAGGGTACGTTGTTGTCGTTAAGGGGTTAATGTTAATAATACATGCTAAAGTATAACAGTGGTAAAACAATTAATGCAAGCCTTCTGTACAAGTGCAATCTATCACAGAAAGAGTGTAAGTTAATAACAAACCCAAACTATAATAAAAGGAAAAGCCTTGAAAGCAAAGAAGGTTAAAACTACAAATCCAACAAATTCCCTCTTCTACTCTTTGCCCCTATGGTAATCCCAGCTCCCCCTTCCTCCTCCTGTGCCTATTAGTGCTCCTTTTGATAATCCGGCTGCCCACTTTGGGAACCACTGTTCTGAATCAAAAACTATATAGTTTGGTTATAACATGCAATATTAGCTTACAGTGGGCTCCATTTTCTAAGCAGCAGAGGTGTTTTTAGCAGTCAATAATACCCGCAATCTCATTCATTCTGGGTTTTTGACAGACCCTGCTCTTACGTAAGAGAATGGAGCGGTGCTACACAAGGAAATCCTTCCAAAATGATAACTGTTGGCTGCCCGCTAGCCACAAAGACGAATGGAAACTTGAATTACCAGCTGTCCACAGAAATACTTGACAAGCTGTGACTCTGCAAGAGTGGTAGGTGGAGGTTACACAATGGCTGCTCACAAAAGCTCTACATTATGCCCCTTCATAAAGATTTTTCACAGCTAAGCAGTAATTTAATTGGCTGCCAGTAACACTGAAAGCAATCATTTTATCTCTGGATGCCATTGACACGCACAGCACTGATTTGATGCACGCCTTAACTGCAAGTAGCACCCACAGGGCAGTGCTTTTAACACCAACCAACACCAACCATGGTTGCCAGTAAAAAAAGCTGATATTTTACCCTAGTAGCTAAATAAAACAGACAAAATTGCACATGACATGTAAAACAGTGATTTTTTTTTTACCCTTTAATTACATATATGTAATCCATAGAGTCATAGGGGCCGAATTGTCAAGCTCCGAATGGAGCAGTATGCCCCGGTTTCCGCGCAAGCCTTTAGGCTTGCCGTAAACAGCAGTTATGAAGCAGGGGTCTAAAGGTCGCTGCTCCATAACTTGTCCGCTGCCTCTGAGGCTGCAGTCTTCAATCCGTCCGATCCTCTACGATCGGGCTGATTGACACCACCTGCTAGCAGCCAATTGGCTGCGAATCTGCAGGGGGCGGCATTGCACAAGCAGTTCTTGTGAACTGCTTGTGCAATGATAAATGCCGACAACGTATGCTGTCGGAATTCAGCGATGTCTGTCAGACATGATACGCTACAGCATATCATGTTGGACAGACATTGGTAAATCTACCCCATATGATCCCTTAGGGGACTTTAAAAAAACGGAAATTTAAGCATGGTATTTTTGTATTGATTTTACTGGGCATCCTGATGAAATACTACACTGTCTGGTTAAATACTGTACACCTGGCAACCCTAGTTACACCCACAAACGGGTTAAACACACAGGTAAAGTCCATGCAGTAGTATTTAAGCAGCGCAATGACAGTCAGCCAATGAGGAGCAACAGTTGCTCGTAGTTATCAATATTCATTTGGATTCTGTTGCAAGAACTGGACTTTGTGTTTAACCCCTTTGTGGGTGATACACACATAGGACTAGATTACAAGTGGAGTGCAACTGATAGCATAGGGTGCATTATCCTTAGCACAACCTTGCAAAAGAATAGTGCACAATTGGGTATTACAAGTGGATGGTAAAAAAGGTTTACCAGAAAATCTTAATATGGCTGATTTTTTTTGTACCGCTATACTTTGAATGGATTGCATGGGGTCTGCTATTATCACACATATTACAAGTGGTAAATTAAGTGTTGTGCTTGAGCGCAACACAACATAGCTCTACAAAGTGTAGTGTTAAAGTGTTAATGCTTAAAAATATACATAACAAAACACATGTAACACATATTAAAGTATTTAACTTATATTTTTACATATTAAATGTAATATAAATGTTTGTTATTGGAATAAATGTTTTCACAGTGATTTAAAGGGATATGGTCTTTGTTCGGGTGCTCGATTAGAAAGGGCTCAAAGCTTTTTATGTATGTGTGTATTGTGACAGAGCTAATTGGATTGTGTATAATGGAATCTCAGTTACTACATAATGTTCTTGGTGGAATTGAAAATGTACTATTAATTGTGTATTATGGGCTGGTAATCCACTTCACAGTGTAGACGTGGCAGAGAATTGCAGGTGAGGAATTCAGTTCAGGTTTTCCCTATAAGCTAAGGTTTTCTCACCTGCAGTTAATTAAAGGGACAGTTCACCCAAAAATGTTCTCCTATTTAAATTATTCCCAATGATCCATTTTACCTGCTAGAGTGTATTAAATTGTTTACAAGTAGCTCCTTTACTCCTATTTCAGCATTTGAAACTGCTGATTTAGCCTGTGGTATCCCCACCTATATTGAAAGTTTTGATACTGGAGTATAGGCTATTGACAAGCCTAAGTAAACACAGCCAGCAGAAGAAATTACACCCTCAGTGGGGGTGCAGGATAGTTCAGTAATAAAATTATAATTTTCCATTGTTCTCTCTATGTATTAAGCTTTGGTGTTCCAGACAAATAAAAGACAAGGAAGCAAGTCTGTGTACACAAAGTTATAACATAATGAGATCTGATCTTACCTGAAGCTCAACCCATTGTTATAGGCTGTGGTTTAAAAGCACACAACCAGCTACTTCATATACACAAATAAACCTGAAAATGCAATTTCTCAAATATTTTATACTCTGCAGCTGGTATAACAAGTCATTTAACATACATTAATGGAAAAACAATTTTACAGTGTACTGTCCCTTTAATGTGAGGCTGCTAGTGAGAACCTGTATGTGAAAGACAGAATATATGTTGAAGTTGTGCTGCTGTCTAGAGGTCCTAGGCCTGTAAGTTTTTAAATCTGTTTGTAATTTTGCAGTGGAAGCCACACAACTTTAGTCAGGAATGCTTTATTCTGTTTAGTAAGTGCCATTGTACAAGGATTTAGCTTGTTTAAACGGTATACCTGCAAATTATCTGTGAATAAACAGGCCAAGGCTTTTACATCTAAATCCAGTGTGTGTGGAATACTTTCTGCTGTGAAGACTGTGTGTCAAAGCTGTTCCGGGGACAAAATCCCAAGGAGAGGGGTAGTATCGGATGGCACACTAATAAGTCTGTAAAGCAAAAAGAGACAATTTGCAAAAATGGGAGAAGTTGTTAAAATTCTGATCCAATCTGCAGCAGTGCTGCAAAAGACCAATGTTACACAGCAGGGTAACGTTGCAGCTTTTCAAGAACTGGTCAGAAAAAAATACAAAATCCCTGATTAAGCAGATGACAGCTACACTAGCAGTGGTGCATTGTTTGCTGAGCAAGGATCAGTAAAGTGCCAGTCTGGGAGGCTGTCCGGGAGTGCAGCAGGAGCACCACAAAGTTCTTGAGTGTTTGGCGTAAGTAGTCACCTGCAAAAGATGATGGCTACAGACAATGTAGAGGCTTACCTAATGGCATTTGAGCTAACCACTAAGAGGGAGGGCTGGCCTGTGACTGAGGGAGCGGGTGTACTTGATGTTTCTGAGTGGAGAACCCCAGAAAGCGTACTATTATTTGAATCCAGAGCAAGCCAAGGACTATAAACAATAAAAGGCAGAAATGTTGGCTCGCCTGGTGTGACTAATGCAGTTCTTGCCCAGAGGTTTCATGCCTAGAATTACAGCAAGGATAGAACTGTAAGATGTTTGACCTATTACATCTACATAGAAAGTAGCTAAAACCTGAGACTAATTCACCCAATGTCATTGTGGAGCTACTTGTAATGGATCTTTCCTGAGGATCTTACCAGTTGCCCTTTGCCAGTGGATGAATCAGAGTGATCCCTAAACCAATAACCAGCTGGTGGAGCTTGTGGAGAGATATGTTTTAGCTGGGGATCTGTTGCTTTACCCCATCCAAAATAAAACCCGGAGTCTGAAGCCCCAGAGCCCTTCTAAATCTAGTATAAAATGTTTTAAATGCAAAGAGTATGGGCATATAGCTAATAACTGACCTAATGATGTTGAAGCAACATCAATGAATTTGGATAATAACCAGGATTTGTATTCACTTTATTCTCAGTCTATTGTCTGTTTGTTTTGCAAACAAAGGTAACTGCTTGAATAGCCACCCTTGGTGTACTGTGTCTAGAAGGGGAAGTATCCCAAAAATTCAAAAGAGAGCATTTGCTCCCTAGCTTAAAGTACAAACTTCAAAACATTATTTACCTCCCCACTTAAAGGGACACTGAACCCAGATAGAGCATGCAATTTTAAGCAACTTTCTAATTTACTCCTATTATCAAATTTTATTTGTTCTCTTGCTATCTTTATTTGAAAAAGAAGGCATCTAAGCTTTTTTTGGTTCAGGACTCTGGAAAGCACTTTTTTTTATTGGTGGATGAACTTATCCACCAATCAGCAAGAACAACCCAGGTTGTTCACCAAAAATGGGCCAGCATCTAAACTTACATTCTTGCATTTCAAATAAAGATACCAAGAGAATGAAGAAAATTTGATAATAGGAGTAAATTAGAAAGTTGCTTAAAATGGCATGCTCTATCTGAATCACGAAAGAAAAAAATTGGGCTCAGTGTCCCTTTAATGAGATTAGATCTTTTCAAACAAAGATAAACAGGGTTATGCAAAACAGGGGAATAGGTAATAAAGGGATTATTTATCTTTTTAAACAACAACATTTCTGGTGTTGACTGTCCCTTTAACACCTATAAAATAAGTAGTTGGTGATAACCCAGAACAAACTGAGGAAGGGCCAACTAGTAGTGCAGAACAAAATAGAAGAAGAATTGGTTTGGAAGCCAACACAGGTAACTTTAAAGTGGTGTCATCCAACTTCGGTATTTGCCAGAGATAATATCTTGCTACAAAATGGTTCACAGGTTAATCCAGATAAGCCTCTTACTTAACTTTATTTTGAAGTAGATAATGATTTACTGTATTGAGGTTGATTTATCAAAGGCTTTCGCCATCCTTCAACCACCTACGACTGCAGGTTCTCACAAGAGAACCTGCAGACTGTATTCAACAAGCAGTGGTCATTAGACCGCTGCTTCCCTAACCTTTTACCACATCTTAGGTGGCAAATTTCAATCTCCCCGGTCTTGTCTGACTGGGGAGATTGACAGCTCCTGCCCACATGTGATTGGCTGTGCACGAGCGCAAAATAGCGCTTGTGTACAATGCTGAATTCCAGCAGCGGAATTCAGCCCTCTAGAGGTTTTGGTTATATTAGACTATGCTACCTGAGACCCAGAGTCAATATCCATGTGAACAACCTCGGCAAAATCCATTGCTAAGGAACTAATGTTTAGCTTGGTTGAGATACCCGAAGTGATCTTGACTAATCAGGGTACTCCATTTATGTCACGGGTTACAAAGGAATTATGTAAACTTAACATTAAAAAGTTAAAAACCTCTGTGTACCACCCACAGACTGATGGATTAGTTGAAAGGTTCAATAAAACTTTAAAAGCTATGTTGCAAAAAATTATTGACAAAGATGGGGAAAAATTTGAATTTTTTTGTTGCAATATGTGGTATTTACAATTAGAGAAGTGCCCCAAGCGTCTTCTGGGTTCTCTCCCTTTGAGTTATTGTATGGCAGTCATCCCAAGGGTTTACTGGACATAGCTACAGTAATGTGAAAAAGAGAGTAAACCATTTTTTGAATTCTATGGTTTTACGTATCAGGTTATAATAACAATCCATCTGGTCCTTAGCCGGTTAAGTAAATAAAAACAACCTCAGATGAACAACAACACATGACATATTACACTGTGTCATGATTTATTTAGCAAAAATAAAGCCAAAATGGAGAAGCCATGTGTGAAAACTAAGTACTTACTGCTAATCAAATGCCCTTGATTAATTGATCATCAATAAGTGTGGCCACATCTATAAAAGCCTAAGTTTTAGCAGTTTGCTGGTCTGGAGCATTCAGGAGTGTGTTAACACAATGCCAAGGAGGAAAGACATCAGCAATGATCTTGGAGAATCAATTGTTGCTGCCCATCAATTTGGGAAGGGTTATAAGGACATTTCCAAACAATTTAAATTCCATCATTCTACAGTGAGATTATTCACCACTGGAAAACATTCAAGACAGTTGCCAATTTTCCCAGGAGTAGAGGCACCAGCAAATTCATCCCAAGATCAAAGAAATTGCAAAAAACCCACGAGTTACATCTCAGACTCTACTAGGGTTGCCAGGTGTCTGCCTCAAAAATACCTGACATATAACCGGGGGGGGGGGGGGGGGGAGAAGATGGGTAAAACAAAAGTGTGTTAGTATATATATATATATATATATATATATATATATACACTAACACACACATACATATATACAGATCTGCTAAATACTGCATATAAAATCAAAATTTTGGGGGGATGTTATGGACTCCCCTGTAGTAACTGCATCATAGTGTGAAAATGCTCATCTTGAGTATGTAAATCCAAAAATGGGTGTACTATATCAGAATCTGCAGGTCCCATTCTGAGTGTGCCTGTGAATTCAAATAATTGCGCGTACTCTTTTATTTCTATTGTGCTAAAGTCATTTTCATTCGAAGTATTTATATGACAGAAATAGTCACTGTGGCTGTATAACCTGAGAGTGCATGCGGTTTTATTTGTGGGACTGTATTTTCTGGAGTGTCCACTGAATGCATTTGCGAATATGGACTAATTCCAAAAGTGTAATATACGGATATTATGTTTGTATTATGTTTTACCAGAGAGCTTTATACGTCTATGTCCGGTTTGACACAACGATACAGTCAAAACAAATACCTTCTGTATCTTAGCTTCCAAACTCATTATTGTGTCTATGGCTGGCTGCTATACTTCCCCACATGCATATCGGTCTTCCAGTAAATAGATTTGCGGCCGCCCTCTTAAAGTAATCACAAGTGGCAGACGGCCTGATAGAACACCGGTCTGCTTGACTCACTCCCAGTACCTTGCAAGTTTAGAGCACCCGCGCTGGACTTCAGCATCACGTGACTCAGATTATGTCACTCACTTCCAGCAGGGTCAGAAGGAGCGGCTGCAATCTCTGTGTGCTACGCATTCTCCCAGGTTCATGTGACTGAAATGTCACTCGAATTAAATACTGTCCGGTATATTTTTAAACATAATACCGGGCAGTAAATGGAAATACCGGACTGTCCGGTACAATAAGAAATAGACTGAACAAGTATGTTTTGTATGGAAGGGTTGCCAGGAGAAAGACTCTTCTCTCTAAAAAGAACATGGCAGCACAGCTTAGGTTTGCAAAGTTGCATCTGAACAAACTACAAGACTTCTGAAACAATGTCCTTTGGACAGACAAGACCAAAGTGAAGATGTTTGGCCATAATGCACAGTGCAACATTTGGTGAAAACACAGCATATCAGCACAAGCAGCTCATACCAACTGTCAAGCACATGGTAAAGAGGTGAGGATTTAGGATTGCATTGCAGCCCCAGGACCTGGGCACCTTGCAGTCATTGAGTCGACCATGAACTCCTTTGTATACCAAAATATTTTAGAGTTAAATGTGAGGCCATCTGTCCGACAGCTAAAGCTTGGCTGAAATTGGGTCATGCAACAGGACAATAATCCCAAGCACACCAGCAAATCTACATCAGAATGACTGAAAAAGAAAAGAAGGTGTTGCAATGGTCCAATCAAAGTCCAGACCTCAACCCGATTTAAATTCTGTGACGGGACCTTAAGAGAGCTGTGCATAAACGAATGCCTGCAAACCTCAATGAACTGAAGCAACGTTGTAAAGAAGAGTGGGCCAATATTCCTCCACAACGATGTGAGAGAGTGATAAAGTCATACAGAAAAATATTCCTTCAAGGTATTCCTGCTAAATTTAAAGGTGGTTCTACAAGCTATTGAATCATAAGGTGTACTTCGTTTTTCACACATGGCTTCTCCATTTTGGCTTTATTTTTGTTAAATAAACCATGACACAGTGTAATATGCCATGTGTTGTTCATCTGAGGTTGTATTTACCTAATTTTAAGACCTGCTTGAAGATATATATATATATATATATACCTATATATCCAATAGGCCCTATATAAGTATGAGCCTTATCACTTATTGTTATATTACTGCATATAATCATATAATCATAGGGTTAAATATTTCTGTTAAATGGTAAAATACATTATATTCTTTTGTTTTCTGTAATTTCTCAATATCAGAGCTTCAAGGTTTCCTGTCTACGTGCAATTGCAACATATTTTGTTCTTTTAACAAAACCACAGTGCTACTAAAATATTGGGGGGAGCTGGGCATTATAAATCGCTGATAAGTACATTATAAAGAAATTGTCGTGTGCCCATATTTGGAAAAATAACTTCCCATTTTTATGGGGTTCAGAATGTATAACTAATTTGTCTATGCTGATAATAAACAGAATTGCCAAGTACCTCTCTCTCTGTGTTTGTCTATTATTTGGCGATTCTCCAGGTGCCTGTTTATTGGAAATTGGTAAATCAGCTTCACAAGTCAGGAAGTAATAAACTCCGGCCGGAGGGAATATAAATTACCTACACTGCTAAGCACCAGATGATTGTTATTATGCTTTGATACGTAAAACCATATAATTCAAAAAGGGTGTACTTTCTTTTTCACATGACTGTAAGAAGACATGAAAACTGGAGGCTACCCCACATTGTAGTGTTATTGAACATATTTCTCAGATGCAGGAGTGTATGGCAGCCATTATTCCTATAAATAAAGAACATATGAAAGAAGGTCTAACAAGTTCAAAAGAAAAGTTAAAACAAGAATGCTAGGAGACTTCCGGTGGGCGGGCTAAGGAGTAGGCAGCTGGAGTTAACAGCTCCGGAGCTATACTGAATGAAATTGGGTATTTTTCGCTAGATTCAGCCCGAATCCACTACCTCTGACTCCTAAAATAGCCCGTGTGCACTTTAGCCTTGACACAACAGGTGCAAGCACAACGGCACATGGAAGTGCGCCTGCACAATTCAGGTTTTTACAGAGCAATCCTGTTTGAGAGACTGACTTACGCCACTCAGTCAAGTTTGTGGGAGGATTATCCACTGTCGGCAGACCGGCCTCACACATTGGAGTGGACTTAACCATTGGGACACGATCGGGCACAGATTTGATCCCTGGGGCTATTGCACTCGGTGCACGGAGGTAAACGGTCTTACCGATACATCTCCTACAGGAAGCCCAAGGGAATATTACCCAGATTGCTTGGGGCTGTCTGACCGAGAACACCCATGGGCAGCAGTTGACCAAAGAGAGTGGACAGTTCACAGTGGCGCGAAAAACAAAAGAGCGCAACGACGATAGACGCCATCTTGCCCTGTGTCTCCTCGAGAGGAAGAGCTGACCTGAGACAAGGATCTTGCCCACCAGAACTGCGGCATTGCTTGCTTGGCCCAACGGGGCTGGCTCCGGGTTCCTAAGAGGACAAAGTTTGCATCTGGTAGCGGGTCACTTGAGAATTGCCTCGGCTGCATACGGGAAGGCCGCTGCCGCTCCACATCGCCTGCACAGGTAATAGTGTTCGCTCCCATATAATCACTTGGGGTTGGAAGATAACTGAGGGAGGACAGACTACTATCCCCTCATACATGTGATTCATCCACTATTTGTGACATATTACCCCCTTTTTTTTGCTGTGCACTGCTTGGGACATCTTGGCCTGGGCATTGTGCTAGGAGCTGGGCCGGTGAGAGACTATACTGGGACATATAGACATAAGACAGCTCCGGTCAATTTGCGGGCCCCACAAATACAAATATAAATACTGCTTCACTGCTGCAGTTTGGAGAATCACTCTGCCTTGGAGAGCTTATTGTTTTATTTCCCACTTGGTTCATTTCTCCTGTTAAGTGTAGTCAGTCCACGGGTCATCCATTACTTATGGGATTATATCTCCTCCCTAACAGGAAGTGCAAGAGGATCACCCAAGCAGAGCTGCTATATAGCTCCTCCCCTCTACGTCATACCCAGTCATTCTCTTGCACCTAACTAATAGATAGGACGTGTGAGAGGACTGTGGTTATTAAAATTAGTTTTTATATCTTCAATCAAAAGTTTGTTATTTTAAACAGCACCGGAGTGTGTTGTTTTTTCTCAGGCAGCATTCAAAGAAGAATCTACCTGAGTTTGTGTATGATCTTAGCGGTCGTAACTAAGATCCATTTGCTGTTCACGGCCATTCTGAGGAGTGAGGTAACTTCAGAACAGGGGACAGCGGGCAGGGTTCACCTGCAAGGAGGTATGTTGCAGTATATTATTTTCTAAGGAATGGAATTGACTGAGAAAATACTGCTAATACCCATATAATGTAAGTGCAGCCTTAAATGCAGTAGTAGCGACTGGTATCAGGCTGATATGTATGTATGTTACACTGAGGTATTTCTGGGGAATGGAACTTCACTAAGAAAATACTGTATACATGTAACTTATATTTGAGCCCCCACTGCAGTGAAAGCGACTAGCAGCAGGCTTATTAGTATCATTTCATAATTTTATTTTAAAACGTTTCACTGGCATGTTAATCGTTTTTTTCTGAGGTACTTGGTGATAAAATCTTTTGGGCATTATTTTTCCACATGGCTATCGTTTATTTATGAATACATTCAGTTTACTGAGCTTCCCCACTGTTATAATATGAGTGGGAGGGGCCTATTTTGGCGCTTTCTTGCGCAGTAAGAATTCAGTCACAGTCTTCCTATTCCTTCCTCCATGATCCAGGACGTCTCTATAGAGCCCAGGGGTCTCCAAAACTAGTTTTGAGGGAGGTAATCACTCACAGCAGACCTGTGAGACTGTGCTTTTGACTGTGATAAAACGTTTATATTCTGTTATCCGTTTTTTGGGTATTAAGGGGTTAATCATCCATTTGCTGGTGGGTGCAATCCTTTGCTAATTTAATGCATTTACTGTGAAAATTTGGTTGCTATAACAAATTTTGTTCATTGTGATTTCAACTGTGACAGTTTATTGGTGCTTCTTAAAGGCACAGTAACGTTTTTTATATTGCTTGTAAATTTATTTCAAAAGTATTTTCCAAGCTTGCTAGTTTCATTGTTGGTCTGTTAAACATGTCTGACACAGAGGAAACTCTTTGTGCAATATGTTTAAAGGCCAATGTGGAGCCCAATAGAAATTTGTGTACTAATTGCATTGATGCTACTTTAAATAAAAGTGTACATGTAAAGAAAATTTCACCAGACAACGAGGGGGAAGTTATGCCGACTAACTCTCCTCACGTGTCAGTACCTTCGTCTCCCGCTCAGGAGGTGCGTGATATTGTGGCGCCAAGTACATCAGGACGTCCCATACAAATCACTTTACAAGACATGGCTAATGTTATGACTGAAGTATTATCTAAATTGCCAGAAATTAGGGGTAAACGCGACCACTCTGGGGTGAGAACAGAGTGTGCTGATAATATTAGAGCCATGTCTGATACTGCATCACAATTTGCAGAACATGAGGACGGAGAGCTTCATTCTGTGGGTGACGGATCTGATCCAAGTAAACTGGACTCAGACATTTTAAATTTTAAATTTAAGCTTGAGAACCTCCGTGTATTGCTAGTGAGGTATTAGCGGCTCTGAATGATTGTAACACGGTTGCAATTCCAGAGAAAATGTGTAGGCTGGATAAATATTTTGCGGTACCGACGTGTACTGACGTTTTTCCTATTCCTAAAAGGCTTACAGAAATTATTAACAAGGAGTGGGATAGACCTGGTGTGCCCTTTTCTCCCCCTCCTATATTTAGAAAATTGTTTCCAATAGACGCCACCACACGGGACTTATGGCAGACGGTCCCTAAGGTGGAGGGAGCAGTTTCTACTCTGGCTAAACGCACCACTATCCCGGTGGAGGATAGCTGTGCTTTTTCTGATCCAATGGATAAAAAGTTAGAGGGTTACCTTAAGAAAATGTTTGTTCAACAAGGTTTTATATTACAACCCCTTGCATGCATTGCGCCTGTCACGGCTGCGGCGGCATTTTGGTTTGAGTCTCTGGAAGAGACCATTAACTCAATTACATTGGATGAGATTACAGACAAGCTTAGAGTGCTTAAGCTAGCTAATTCATTTATTTCCGATGCCGTAGTACACTTAACTAAACTTACGGCTAAGAATTCAGGATTCGCCATTCAAGCTCGCAGAGCGCTGTGGCTTAAATCTTGGTCAGCCGATGTGACTTCTAAATCTAAATTGCTTAACATACCTTTCAAAGGGCAGACATTATTCGGGCCCGGTTTGAAAGAAATTATCGCTGACATTACTGGAGGTAAGGGTCATGCCCTGCCTCAAGACAGAGCCAAACCAAGGGCTAGACAGTCTAATTTTCGTGCCTTTCGTAACTTCAAGGCAGGAGCAGCATCAACTTCCTCAGCTCCAAAGCAGGAAGAAACTGTTGCTCGCTACAGACAGGGCTGGAAACCTAACCAGTCCTGGAACAAGGGCAAGCAGGCCAGAAAACCTGCTGCTGCCCCTAAGACAGCATGAAGTGAGGGCCCCCGATCCGGAAACGGATCTAGTGGGGGGCAGACTTTCTCTCTTCGCCCAGGCTTGGGCAAGAGATGTCCAGGATCTCTGGGCGCTAGAGATCATATCTCAGGGATATCTTCTGGACTTCAAAGCTTCTCCTCCAAAAGGGAGATTTCATCTTTCAAGGTTGTCAGCAAACCAGTTAAAGAGAGAAGCGTTTCTACGCTGTGTACAAGACCTTTTATTAATGGGAGTGATCCATCCAGTTCCGCGGTCGGAACACGGACAAGGGTTTTACTCAAATCTGTTTGTGGTTCCCAAAAAAGAGGGAACCTTCAGACCAATTTTGGACTTAAAGATCCTAAACAAATTCCTAAGAGTTCCATCGTTCAAAATGGAAACTATTCGGACAATCTTACCTATGATCGAAAGGGGTCAATTCATGACCACAGTGGATTTAAAGGATGCCTACCTTCACATACCGATTCACAAGGATCATTATCGGTACCTAAGGTTTGCCTTCCTAAACGGGCATTACCAGTTTGTAGCTCTTCCCTTCGGGTTAGCCACGGCTCCAAGAATCTTTACAAAGGTTCTGGGCTCTCTTCTGGCGGTACTAAGACCGCGAGGAATTTCGGCAGCTCCATACCTAGACAACATTCTGATACAAGCGTCAAGTTTTCAGACTGCCAAGTCTCATACAGAGTTGGTTCTGGCATTTCTAAGGTCGCATGGGTGGAAGGTGAACGTAGAAAAGAGTTCTCTATTGCCACTCACAAGAGTTCCCTTCTTGGGGACTCTTATAGATTCTGTAGAAATGAAAATTTACCTGACAGAAGACAGGTTAACAAAACTTCTAAATGCTTGCCGTGTCCTTCATTCCATTCAACACCCGTCAGTGGCTCAATGCATGGAGGTAATCGGCTTAATGGTAGCGGCAATGGACATAGTACCTTTTGCACGCCTGCATCTCAGACCACTACAATTGTGCATGCTAAGTCAGTGGAATGGGGATTACTCAGATTTGTCCCCTATGCTGAATCTAGATCAAGAGACCAGAGATTCTCTTCTATGGTGGCTTTCTCGGCCACATCTGTCCAGGGGGATGCCCTTCAGCAGGCCAGACTGGACGATTATAACAACAGACGCCAGCCTACTAGGTTGGGGCGCTGTCTGGAATTCCCTGAAGGCTCAGGGATCATGGACTCAGGAGGAGAGTCTCCTTCCAATAAACATTCTGGAATTAAGGGCAGTTCTCAATGCTCTTCTGGCTTGGCCTCAGCTAGCAACTCTGAGGTTCATCAGGTTTCAGTCGGACAACATCACGACTGTGGCTTACATCAATCATCAGGGAGGGACAAGGAGTTCCCTAGCTATGATGGAAGTCTCAAAGATAATTCGCTGGGCAGAGTCTCACTCTTGCCACCTGTCAGCGATCCACATCCCAGGCGTGGAGAACTGGGAGGCGGATTTCCTAATTCGCCAGACTTTTCATCCGGGGGAGTGGGAACTTCACCCGGAGGTATTTGCACAACTGCTTCGGCGTTGGGGCAAACCAGATCTGAATCTTATGGCGTCTCGCCAGAACGCCAAGCTTCCTTGTTATGGTTCAAGGTCCAGGGACCCGGGAGCGGTTCTGATAGATGCTCTGACAGCACCTTGGGTCTTCAACATGGCTTATGTGTTTCCACCCTTCCCGATACTTCCTCGACTGATTGCCAGGATCAAACAGGAGAGAGCATCGGTGATTCTAATAGCACCTGCGTGGCCACGCAGGACCTGGTATACAGATCTAGTGGACATGTCGTCCTGTCCACCATGGTCTCTGCCTCTGAGACAGGACCTTCTGGTTCAGGGTCCTTTCAAACATCCAAATCTAATTTCTCTGAGGCTGACTGCATGGAGATTGAACGCTTGATTCTATCAAAGCGTGGATTCTCGGAGTCAGTGATTGATACCTTAATACAGGCTAGGAAACCTGTTACCAGGAAAATTTACCATAAAATATGGCGTAAATACTTACATTGGTGCGAATCCAAGAGTTACTCATGGAGTAAGGTTAGGATTCCTAGGATATTGTCTTTTCTACAAGAAGGCTTAGAAAAGGGTTTATCTGCTAGTTCGTTAAAGGGACAGATCTCAGCTCTGTCCATTCTTTTACACAAGCGTCTGTCAGAAGTTCCAGACGTTCAGGCTTTTTGTCAGGCTTTGGCCAGGATTAAGCCTGTGTTTAAATCTGTTGCTCCGCCATGGAGTTTAAACTTAGTTCTTAACGTTTTACAGGGTGTTCCGTTTGAACCCCTTCATTCCATTGATATCAAGCTGTTATCTTGGAAAGTTCTGTTTCTAATGGCTATTTCCTCGGCTCGGAGAGTCTCTGAGTTATCGGCCTTACATTGTGATTCTCCTTATCTGATTTTTCATTCAGACAAGGTAGTTCTGCGTACTAAACCTGGGTTCTTACCTAAGGTAGTCACTAACAGGAATATCAATCAAGAGATTGTTGTTCCATCATTGTGCCCTAACCCTTCTTCAAAGAAGGAACGACTTCTGCACAATCTGGACGTTGTCCGTGCCCTGAAATTTTATTTGCAGGCAACTAAAGATTTTCGACAAACTTCTTCCCTGTTTGTCGTTTATTCTGGACAGAGGAGAGGTCAAAAGGCTTCGGCTACCTCTCTCTCTTTCTGGCTTCGTAGCATAATACGTTTAGCCTATGAGACTGCTGGACAGCAGCCTCCTGAAAGAATTACAGCTCATTCTACCAGAGCTGTGGCTTCCACTTGGGCCTTTAAAAATGAGGCCTCTGTTGAACAGATTTGCAAGGCTGCAACTTGGTCTTCACTTCACACCTTTTCAAAATTTTACAAATTTGACACTTTTGCTTCTTCGGAGGCTGTTTTTGGGAGAAAGGTTCTTCAGGCAGTGGTTCCTTCCGTGTAAAGGTCCTGCCTGTCCCTCCCATCATCCGTGTACTTTTAGCTTTGGTATTGGTATCCCATAAGTAATGGATGACCCGTGGACTGACTACACTTAACAGGAGAAAACATAATTTATGCTTACCTGATAAATTCCTTTCTCCTGTAGTGTAGTCAGTCCACGGCCCGCCCTGTTTTTACGGCAGGTCTAAATTTTAAATTAAACTCCAGTCACCACTGCACCCTATAGTTTTTCCTTTCTCGTTTGGTTTCGATCGAATGACTGGGTATGACGTAGAGGGGAGGAGCTATATAGCAGCTCTGCTTGGGTGATCCTCTTGCACTTCCTGTTAGGGAGGAGATATAATCCCATAAGTAATGGATGACCCGTGGACTGACTACACTACAGGAGAAAGGAATTTATCAGGTAAGCATAAATTATGTTTTTTCAAGCGGACACATTGGGAGTACTATTTAAGACGCGCACTACCTGATCCTTGACACAAACTGGTTAAAGACAAGCGGATCAAATCATCAACATTGTTCTGTTTGTCTTTTATTTCTACAGTAATATTTGGGTGCATAAGTGGGATATTATTGTGATTGACTGATTGGTTTTTATGGATAAATTCTTGGCAGGAGGTAAAATGTCTGGGAAAAATAAAGGTTCAGGAAAGGCTAGGGGAGCTGCTAACCACTCACAAGAGATAACTTCTGTTGTGCAGGATATTCATGCAATACCTATGGACACACATGTTGTGGTACAGCAGCTTTCCTCCATCTTTCTCCCCAAAATGGAATGTTTACAAAAAGGTCTTGATCACGTAACAGGGGAAATGAAACAGTTTTCTGTTAGATTCACTGAGATGGAAGATAGGGTGTTCAGGGCTTGAAGATACATCTGTCACGCATGATACTCAGATAGACGCCCTAGTGAAACAAAATGTGATCCTGCACCAGAGGTTAGAGGACTTAGAAAATAGGTCCCGTCGCAACAATTTGCGTATACTAGGGATACCTGAAAGTGTAAAGCCCAAAGACCTCATTCATTTTGTAGAAGACACCTTGCCTTTATTACTTAAGTTGACTCCCAGTGTTCAAGGGCAGTGTCGAGAGAGCACACAGGGTAGGCCCAGGCAGGCAACAAGAGAGAGGTAACACACAGCCTAGACAAGTCATGGTCAAACTATTGCATTTCCAGCTAAAGGTGGAAATTTTGCGTGCCTATAGAAAAGTTTCCCCAACTATGTATGAAGGCTCGAGGTTACTCATATTTCAGGATTACTCCTCTGAGCTCATGAGAAAGCGTAAAGAGTTCTCTCCACTATGCTCTAGGTTAAATGGGGAAGGCAGGAAGGTATATCTTTTGTATCCCGCTAAATTGAAACTCTTGACCTCCTCGGGCCCTAAGTTCTTTGATACCCCACAGGAGGTTACTGAATTCCTGGGAAGAGAGTAAAATAGGTCAGCAGCAGGTTCACCTAGATCTTCTCACTCAGACCCGGGCTGAGGAGTGTCAAATATACCACATCACAGGTCAAAAACTTCTAAATGGTATGGATAATAGAAGCCCTTAATGATAAGTTATGATGTATTTCTTACTCAAACAGGGATATACTGTTACAGTTGAATATATTGTTAAAGTTTTCTATGTTAATGTTTTATTTTATGTTGGACTGTTACGAAGTGTCATTATAATCTTGCAAACATTGATTTCTCGCAAAGTTGGGACAAAAGCTCTGTGCTTGGGTGCAGAGCAGTTTGTAAACATTAGTCTAGATAACCAAGCCAGAATTGATGAGGAAAGAATTCCCCAATTATTGCTTTATCAGGGACGAGCGCTGAGCCAGTTCAGGTTGTTGATTTGTTTATTATATGTAGTCATAACACTACCAATGTACAGTTCTCAAAGGTATGGGGCATAGGTTTTGTACTTAGGTACAGAACAAACAGAGGTATTTAGTCTAGATCTTCAAGACAATATGGATGTGGAAGAAATTCCCCAACCTAGAGAGTACCAAATTTTCTTTTTATGTTTGTTACTACTGCAAGATGCCAACTCATGTGTAACTGTTAACAATTGTTTTTTCTCTGGGGAAAAGGTCACACCCGTTCATTTTGAAACATCCCTAGTCCACGGTGATCATTCTCTGAAACGTGGTGGTGGGGGTGAAAATATATATATATATATATATATATATATATATATTTTTTTTTTTCTTCTCCCGTCCACCTACTTGGAGAGGGGGGCGACCGGTACTCGTTCCTTACACCTAGATGGCGGTAAGACTGTTCTCATGGAATGTGGGGGGGATTAATTCTCCAACTAAGGAGCATTATATTGACACACTTACGACGCTTAGGGGCCGACATTGCACTATTGCAGGAGACCCATCTATCTGAGGTGGAACATGAAAAACTTAGGAGGGATTGGGTGGGATCGGTAGAATATGTTTCGCATACTAACTCGAGCAGGGGAATAGTGATCCTCTTTGGGAAGCGGGGGAAGTTTGAGGTTATGGCAACACACAAAGACAGTGAGGGGAGATATTTAATTGTACAGGTTAGGATTAACCAGAAAGTAATGGTAATCTGTAATATATATGCTCCAAATTGTAAATCCACAGCTTTCTGGACCACACTCATCCAAACATTGACCCCATACATGGGAACGGACGTAGTGCTTGGGGGGAGTGCTTGGGGGGGATTTTAACCTGGCTCCTAACTCCATATGTGATAGAATACAGGATCCAGAGCGCACTAGGATAAGGCCTAGACCCAAGAGCAAAGGAACCTTTGAAAAAAAGGTATTCTCTAGACTCTCTGACTCTTTACAATTGGTTGATATCTGGAGACTGCGGAACTCTGAAAGCAGAGACTTTACGTGCATCTCTAGGGCAACACCAACACTTTCGAGCATAGATCTTTTTCTGATATCTCCCAACCTAATTCCGAGTGTGACCAAAACTAAGATTCACAATGTAGTGATCTCTGACCATGCCCCTGTCGAACTGGAGATCTCTATGGACCCCTTTGTCTCTAATAAAAACACGCTAAAATTCCCTGGTTATCTGTATACTTCGGATGCCTTTTCTAAACACCTGACTCACGCATGGAATGATTACTATACAGATAATCAAATGCATCTGAGTACTCCGGAACTGTTCTGGCATACGGCCAAAGCAGTATTAACAGGAGATATCATATCCTATGTAGCTACGTTGCGTTGGAAAATGCAGGCCAAACTGCGGAAACTGCAGGAGACTCTGACAGAGTCTTATCAGGCGCGTACTGAGGTGACCCGAATCCTTTGTCACAGAATAAATACCTTACTAGTAAAGGAGAGTTGGACGTCTTTCTCCATCACCAGGCAGTTACACAAATTCTTAGATCTAGTGCCAAGTATTACAGAGGGGGTGATAGATCGGGCAAATTGCTTGACTCGCCGACAACCCATAGTGAGGCGCGTAGGCCAATTGCTGCCCTTAAATACCATAACAACACCCACAAGACCCCGAAGTCTATTGTGAATGCTCTGGCAGAATATTATTCCAACCTGTATGCCACCCAGAAGGTGCCCCCTGGGGAGTCTATATCCTCTTTCTGGGAAGACCTTGATCTGCCACAGATTAGCACGGAACAATTGGCTGTTTTAAATGCCTCTATCTCCCCAGAGGAGATAATGAAAACAATTTCTTCCATGTCTAATGGTAAAGCGGCAGGTCCAGATGGGCTGCCTATTGAATTTTACAAATTGCTAAAGGCACAAATGACTCCTACCCTTACTACATTATATAATCTGTATTACAGAGATTTGGTTCCCCCTCCCAAGACGTTCACCATGGCACATATGTCTCTGATTCCGAAACCGGGAAAAGACCCTGAATTGCCTGAGTCATATCGTCCGATTTCTCTTCTCAATTCGGACTACAAGGTACTAATGAAAATTTTGACCGACAGACTAAAAGTAATACTGACAGATATTATTCACCCCGATCAGACTGGGTTCATGTGTAATAGAACCTCAGTGACTAATGTACGACGTGTTCTGCATGCAATAGCATACTTTTCAGGCGGGTCGAAAACTATGGGAGCACAAAGTGAGTCGGAGGCCTTCCTGCTGTCCCTAGACACGGAGAAGGCCTTCGACAGGTGGTCTAGAGTCACCTGAAGCGATGCGGCACTTTGGATTTGCGGGTGCCTTCCTGAGTTATGTTGGCAATGTATATGCGGCTCCCTGGATCCATGTTATGGCCAATGGCCTGTTTTCTCCACGTATTACCTTGCAGAGGGGTACTTGTCAGGGGTATCCCCTTTCTCCCCTTCTTTTCAACCTGGCCCTGGAGCCCCTAGCGATCAAACTGCGTGGAGTCTATCCTGGTGTCGCCATAGGAAACGCAAGATTACACCTGGCCCTTTATGCGGATGACATGCTTCATTTTGTAGAACATCCGGCAAAATATATCCCCAAAATTCTGGCAACTATTGAGGCCTTTGGGTCCTTTTCAGGCTACAAAATAAATGAAACCAAATCGGAGATTTTATGGCTCCGTAGACACCGTATTCAAACCTGCGTCTATCCATTCAAAGAAGCTACCCCCACCTTGACTTACTTAGGGATTCACTTATCCACAGATGTTGACACCTTGTACCATGCTAACATCACCCGGGTGTGTAGAGAAATTAAGCAGACCTTGGAGGGCTGGAGGAAACTTCCTGTGTCTCAGAGACATATTGAAAGTTTGGCAGCTGACACTACGTCATTTGGGGCGCGTTTGCGTGTCTTCTAGGATGATACCGCTAAGGTACAACAGTGACTTCCCTCCGAGCGCTGACACTTCTCCCTTCATCACTTGGGAGGGTGCGGGTCTGCGCCTGGTGGGAGACACTCTGGATCCAACTACGCAGGGAGTTAAAACATTTACTGACTTGCAACACCAGTTCAGATTACCAAGGACTCCTTTTTATGCTTACCTACAAATGAGACACTATATAAACCAGCTAATCAAAGCAGATCCACACTTTTGGGAGCCACATGCTCTCAACCCTTCACTGGTCTCATTTAAATTAGGCAAATCCACAATTTCAGGACTATACAAAACACTACTTGGCAAGGCTGAAACCAAAAATTTAGAGACGCTAGCGAACAAATGGAGTAGAGACATGAATGGTGAGGGCCTGACGGAAGCAATTCTGCAAAGTTTAGAAACTGTGAGAAGGGCGACATTATCTGTGACACTCAGGGAATCTCAGGTCAGAATGTTACATAGAGATTACTTAACTCCTCGCAGGCTATCTAAATGGAATCCTAATGTAGTAAATGTAGATTGATTGATCCTGACTTCCTTCACTATTTCTTTTTGTGCCCTCAGATTGGACAGTTTTGGGGAAAGGTTGCTTATTGGATTACCAATACCTTGGCGATTAGGGTTAAAATTGGAATTGAACAGGTTTGTTTCTTGGACTGGGGGGAGCAGAGTCCTGGACTAGGCCCTTTGCTCACGACGGTAATTCTAGTTGCAAGAAAGGTTATCTTGAAGGTTTGGACTGTGAAAACCGCCCCCTCCTTTGTAACGTTTAGACGTAGTCTTTACAGGCAGCTACTCATAGAACAACTAGACACTAGGGTGGACACTACTAAACGACTAAAGCACTTTTTAAATAAGTGGCGGGTATATATTGCTACAATGAGTATTGAACACCAGAGACAAATTCTTGCCCCTTTTGCTCACACTGAATTTATGCTGACAGCCTCCCTGAGGGGTGAATGGGGATTCTTGTACCAGCAACTGGATAGCGGGGGGGGGAGAGACGGGTTGAGGATATGGGTTTTTTTGGGGGGGGGTTTCTCCCTACTACCACAGGGACCGAGGGGTGTGCCTAAAGTGGTGCACATTGATTCTATAAAAGAGTTAACAGCTTGACTAAGATTAAGGATCATGTTTGTTCATATTTGTGTATGTTTATAAAGTTAAACGATGATTGGGAATACTGAAATGACCAGTGGCATTCGGTTACTAATGATTACGGGGAATTCAAAAGCAAAAGATACAGTCAATGATTATTTCTTGAGGTATGGGGTAACTTGGTTTATTACCCTTATCAATGATACACTGTTAAATGTGAACTTTGCCTGTAAAATGTTTGAAGTTCTCTATAAATGCTACACGCAGAATGTCTTAATTTGTACTGTATATGTCATTCTCTTTATCCTCAATAAAAAGTTAATTTAAGGGGGGCGGAGCCGGCCACGGACCAGTATGGCCGCAAAAATGTAGTGCTCCCAGAAGCTGATTCCTGCCGCACCTTCTAACGGCAGTCCAGAGGCAGATCATAAAGGACTCAGGCGTGTAAGCGTTTGGGGAAGCCTGAAAGAGTAAAATCACATAATGAGAGACACCGGAGGAACATAAACTGCTCCCTGATCCGGCACAGCTCAGGCCTATAGGTGTTATGCCAGTGGCGCAAACCGCCATTTTCAGCAGAGCCGAGTAGGAGTGAGAGGCGTGGACCCGACCTTTCTGGAGCTAGCATAGCAGCGGACACAGCCTAATGGAGCAGGGGATGAGTCGGTAGTTGCACCGATAGCCACCAGCAACACAGCGCTGCCCAGGTAAAGAGAGGGGAGAGTGGGGGCCCATAACCCATAACTATAAGGACACGCTAGCCACGGTGCACCCTCATCCAAGGGACTTATGTGCAAAGAAAACCGGAGGCTGGGGTAATAAATGCAGACATTTTTTCAGCCATACATGGAGGCCTAGAGGTGCAAACACCGGTCTGTAGCACAGACACAATTACATTCAAGCAGTACAGATAAAAACAGTCTGTGGCTGCCATCACCTCCTATAGTTTGTTACACAACTAGAGTCACAACACTGTAGCCCCACAGGAGAGGGTATGAAATCATTAAACATACAGTAAAGTAAACCTTGCAACCAGCCAGAAGAGAAAAAAGGGTTATAGAACACTGTAATTGCTACCCTAAGCATTAACCTTATTCAGGGAGTGACTTTCCAGAGACATTAAGTGCAATTGTATTGCAAGAATAAAGCAGCATAAAATAGCATCAGTGTAAAGTCACCATAAGAATCAACACTACCATGGAGTCCAGAAGACAGCAAAAACAGACAAAATTCAAAAACCAGTAAATTCCTCAGGATCTAAAATGAACTCTTTCTTTAAGACAGTGATCACACCGAATGTAACAACACCAAACTCCCCCACATCAGACATAGAAGAAGAAAGGGTTAGTGCAGATGACACCCCCCACGAAGATGAGTCTCCCCTCACCAGAGCAGACCTGAACGCATTACCCTCTAAGGAGGATTTCTCAACCTTTATGCAGCAGGTCAGTCAATTAATCCGGGATGGTCTGGCTGAAGTTAAAAAAAATATTACTGATCTGGGTAACAGAGTAGTACAGCTTGAGGAATATGCTGGGGAAGTGTCAGAGACCACAAATTTAACAACACTACAACTTCAACACCAAACCACGGAGATCATACAACTGCAAAACCAGATAGAGGACTTAGACAACAGGGGCCGCAGACAGAATCTAAGAATAAGGGGTATCCCTGAAACCATCTTGCCTGCGGCACTGCAACAATACCTGCAAAACTTGTTCTGCTTCCTGCTGGACACAGACCCCGACACAGACATAATGCTGGACAGAGCTCACAGAGCGCTGAGGCCGAAACCTCAGCCCTCTGCACCACCTAGGGATGTTATCCTGAAATGCCACTATTTTCAAGATAAAGAGAATATCTTAACAGCAGCGAGAAAGAAATCGCCTGTCCGTTACTTAGACACCCCTCTGCAAATATATGCAGATTTAAGTCCTCTCACCTTATCAAAACGCTGAGAGGTGGGATTCCTAACCAAACACCTGAGAAGTCTGGGAATACCATATAGCTGGGGCTTCCCCTTTTCCTTGAGGGCACTAAAAGATAATAAAGAGGCTATTTACAGAGACTTAGAAGATCTGTACACTTTTTGCACACAATTAAATATTGCAAAACCAAAGATACCCGCAGAAGGTGGCGGGGGACAGGATGAAGACTCAGCACGGCGCCTACCACCGAAAGCACAGAGGCAGAAATGGACAACGGTCCAGAGGAAATTAAAGCCGACGGCCCCGAAGCATACGCATAGAGAATCTAATGGCACAGTTCCACCATGAAGACAGAAACAACCACATCAATAGGACTTTCCTTAGTATAGAACAGATCCAACATTGATACTGGGCAAGAAAATAGTGCAAACGGTTCATTTGGCTGGTTAAACAGTAACAAGTTTCTTTTATATTTATAACCGTTTTTTTCATTTGTACCAATAAGTTCTTAATTATGGACATAGACTTTATTGCATATACTCTGGACATGCATTCATTTCTATAATACAGTTGGCAGGAACAGCAGCAACATTTGGATTGCTGTTACCTCCCATTTTCAGTAGAATGAGATTAGTTTATAAAATGTTAGATATTATTGTTATGTTCACTGTTAGTAAGTTAATTAGTGCTCATGTGTTCCTTTTTGGTCCATTTACAGAAATATTTCGATAGAAGCAATGGTTATCTCTTGCAGCCACAAGGGTTCTGTCCTGGTCCTCCGGGCTGGGGGGTGAAGCGGACGCCTCCAGGAGGTGGTATTATCATTCAAGGTAAGACTACACACCCAAATTTGATACGACACAATGCATAGAAATATAGGCATAATATCTCAGAACACCAAGGGACTTAACTCCCCCTCAAAAAGATCTATAGCGTTGAAGTGGTTTGCTAAACTGAAAAGCTCGGTCATATTTGTACAGGAAACCCACTTCCCCAAAAATGCAGAGCCCAAATTCTCATCAAGAGACTTCCCAATAGGGTACCTTAATTCCAATGATAAGAAGAAAAACGGGGTTGGTATTTTAATACACCGCAATACACCTTTTCAGTTGATCAAAACAGTGGGTGACAAAGAAGGTAGAATACTCATAGTGGTAGGCTTAATGTATAAAAGACCAGTGACATTAGTTAATGTGTAAGCGCCTAATGCTAGCAGAACACTCTTCTTTAAAAGACTACTTTCGTTAGTCCTAGAAAACAAGAAAGGCGTATTGATCTTGGGGGGTGATCTCAATGTAACCATGGACCCCCGGTTGGACACGACCGTTCCTAACACTAATGCAGCTCATAGACCCCCAGACTTTGTATATTGTTGCCTTCGACAATTGGGTTTGATAGCTATATGGAGGATACAACATCCCCAACAAAGGAATTATACATTTTATTCTAACCCTTGGGCTTCATATTCACGGCTAGATTATCTTTATATTGACCAATCAAGTCTATCTCTTGTAGTAGACTCAGATATCCAACCAACCACATGGGCTGATCATTCAGTAGTCTCCATCTCCTTAAAATGGCCAGAAATCCCAGTCAGTCCTTATATATGGAGACTAGATGAATATCTCCTACGCCACCCATCAACATATCAATCTCTAACCACATCAATCACAGAATACTTTCAGTTCAACACAAGTACAGATGTACCACCACTTAGTGTATGGGAAGCGCACAAGGCAGTAGTTTGAGGGGAATGCATCAAACACAGAGCTTATCTTCACAAAACACACAATTTGGCGGTTAACTCCTTACTCTCCAGACTGCATGACTTAGAACTAGAACATAAACAACGGCCAAAAGACCCAAACCTCCTATCATTAATAATTAAGGTTAGGGCGGATCTTAACAGCATACTCACAAGGGAGGCCCAGAGGACAGCACAAAAATTGAGAAAGACCTTTTTTTTCAAAGGAAATGGAACAGGCTCCATGCTAGCAAGGGCTCTGAGGACTAAAACGGGTCTAACACATGTACACAAAATACAAAAGCAGAATGGGACGGATACTCATGACAGCAAAGAAATTGCGGATAGTTTCAGAGACTTCTATGCAAGACTTTACAACTTAAAACCACTGGGCACACAGACACACTTAGAGGAAATGGTCCGATATATCCATGCTGCCAACCTAAACCCTTTGACTTTAACCCAAAAGAGAGATTTGGACATGCCAATAACCCTAAAAGGCATACTGACTGTTATCTCCCATCTCCCAGCGGGAAAAGCCCGGGTTCAGACGGGTTCACTAACTCGTACTATAAAACTTTTAAGCATATACTAGCCCCCCATCTCTTGACCTTGTTCCAGGCCATAGACAATAACCTAAAATTTTCACCGGACATGTTAATGGCACACATTGCAGTAATATTAAAGCCAGACAAACCACAGGAACTACCGAGAAGCTACAGACCTATCTCTTTACTTAATTCGGACATTAAGATATTTAGCAAAATAATAGCAAACCGTATAAATACAGTATTAAATGACATTATACATACCGACCAGGTAGGCTTTACGCCTCGTCGCGAAGCACGAGACAATACAATATGAGCGCTAATGTTATCGTCGTACGCAAAGTTTCATAATATACCGGCAGTTATAATGATGACAGATGCAGAAAAGGCGTTCGACAGGACAAATTGGCAATTTCTCAAAAAAACATTAGAAACATTCGGATTTGGAACCAAAATGATAGAGTCTGTAGCTTGTACACCTGCCCAAGCGCTATAGTTAGAGTAAATGGCTTGCTTTCAGATCCATTTACTATCCAAAATGGTACGCGACAAGGGTGCCCTCTCTCTCCCATTCTGTTTATATTGTCAATGGAGGTATTCGCAGCCCACATACGCGCCAATAAAGATATACGAGGCATCACTATAGGACCTAACGAATTCAAAATTGCTATGTATGCGGACGACGTCCTTTTTTCGGCAACCTCTCCCAGTAGTACCATCCCAATGATACTGCATGAAATCGAGAGATTCGGTGCTTTTTCAAATTTTTTAGTGAACCAAACAAAATCAGAAGTTTTGAACATATCACTTAGTCCAACAGAATTTCGCAAACTTTCGCGGGTTTGCCCTTTGTGGCTACAGTCAGAGTCAGTCAAGTATCTGGGTATCCACCTCTCCCCTAATCCCTCTACCCTCTTTAAGAAAAATTATCCCTTTTTAGTACCATATCAAGAGACCTCAATACTTGGGCAACTAAAACACTTTCATGGTGGGGAAGGATACATTCTATTAAAATGACGATACTACCCAAGATTCTATACTTACTACAAGCTCTACCAATACACCTCCCCTCCTGGTTCATAGCTCGGGTTCAAGGACAGTTAAATTCCTATGTATGAAGCAAGATTAGACCTAGAGTTAACAGAAACACTTTATACAGGCCCACGAGCATGGGTGGGGTGGGACTGCCAAAAATAGAGGAATATTATCATGCAGTGACTCTCCAGAGAATTTTAGACTGGCACGGTTCAACAACACACAAAGCATGGGTGACTACCGAATCCCATATCTTACAAGTTCCATTTGTAAGAGCGTTGTGTTGGGTCCCCTCTGATCTGAGACCAACGCAATGCAGACACTTAGATATACACAAACACCTTTTCAAAGTATGGGAGAAAATAAAAATACTATATCCTCATATCTCCTCCATTAGATCTCCACTATTCCCTATAGTTCTCAACACTGAGATGGTGGGGGGTTTGGATAAAGGATTTAGAAGACTCAAGGAATGGGGATATACAATCCCACTGTGCAGATTCATAGAAGAAGGGAAATTACTGGATAGACACAGGCTAGGGACTATTGCTGGCGGAAGGTTTACACATTGGCTTAAACACGCACAGCTTCAGCATTTCCTACAAACATCACCCCACAGAAAGGAATTTCTTCGCTCATTGACCCCTTTGGAAAAATTATGTGATAGAGAAACGATAATCCAGAGCCCCTTATCATTATCTCGCAGACTTTTATTAGAACCTCAAAACACCACATTACCAAATTTTAAAATAAGATGGGCTCACGACCTTCACACTGATAATAGGTAAGACCGACAGTCCTTGTGGTTTAAAGTCATGTAATATCCATATGGGACATGTATTAACTATGGAACACTGAGTTAGTTTGTAGAGTAGTAGTTAAATTGGTTTTGTTAATTCCTGCTGAACAGTATGAATAGACATAAGCGTAATGTATAATGACTGTTTGATACCTTATGTAAAATGAAAACAAAATAAATAAAAAAAAAAAAGTTAATTTAAAAAAAAAAAAAAAACAAGAATGCTAGGGTAGCTGTATTTTAGCCAGGGACAGAGATCTAGTTTTGGTTTCCACTGTTAAAGACAAGTTCTTGGCAACCTGGCAGAGACCCTATAAAGTAATTGCAAGGACAGGTGAAGTTAATTATAATGTAAGGCAATCGGGTAGGCAGAAGGAGGAGCAAATATATTATGTCAATTTATTGAAGCCTTGGAAAGAAAGTGAGGTCCTTGTTACTACAAAAGTATTAGCTAGTACTGTTAAAGATAAAAGTGAACCTGAAGTTAATGTTTCAGAAACCTTGTCTATACACCAAAAACGAGAGATAAGAGTTCCTCAGAATAAAGTATTTTCCACAATCCCCAGTAGAATTAATGTTATCAAACATGATATTATAAATGAACCAGAGAAAAAGATTAACCTTAAGCCCTACAGAATATCTTAAGCCCGTAGGGAGGCAATTAAAACAGAAGTTGGGAAAATGTTAGATTTGGGCATTACTGAGGAATCCCAATGGGTCAGGAGTAGTCCAATAGTTCTTGTACCAAAACCTGATGACACAATTCCATTCTGAAATGATTATCATAAACTGAATTCAATTTCAAAATTTGATGCGTATCCTATGCCAAGAATTGATGCGTTGGTAGAGAGACTGGGGAAAGCTAGTTACCTAACCACAATATACCTTACCAAGTGTTATTGGCAGGTGCCTCTCACAGAGCAGGGAAAAGAAAAGACTGCATTTTCCACACCTGATGGTCTGTTTCAATATTGTAACCCTACACGAGTTAGTTTCCAAGTCACAAATACCCAGAAACTGATGTAGTGGTAGGAAGTAACCAACTAAAGGCTCTGGACAACTCCTGGCAGAGACTGATTCAGAAATGTACAGTAGAGAATAAAATATGGGACCGTACCGGGATAGCGTAGCCACCAGGGATTATAGCTTGTGAGGTACCAGAGGGGTAAGAAGGGCCAAGGTCAAAACACAGTCTGAGGTTAAAGCCAGGTATCAATCTGGTCTTGGGAGGTACCAGAGAAGTAAGAAGAGCTAAGGTGAAAACACAGTCTGAGGTTAAAGCCAGATAAGGTTGTGATACATAATGAGGATTGGGAATCTCATCTTCCAAAAGTACAAGCTGTTTTGTATTTAATACAAAATGCTGGTTTAACAGCTAACCCTAACAAATGTACAATTGGCCTAGAAAAGGCTAAATACTTGGGCTATTCCATTGGTAGAGGAAAAATTGAAGCCATATAAAAGTGGCCAATGTCCCTAACTGAGAAGCAAGTAAGGGCTTTTATTGGGTGTGTTTGTGTATTACAAGATATTTATTTAACTTTGCAATGATTACTAGCCCTTTAACTTATTTGACTAAAGCAAAATCCCCTGTAGTTGTTAAATGGTCTACAGAAGCAGAAAAGCATTCAGACAGCTTAAGGAGGCCATATGTGATGAGTCAGTTCTGATAACCCCTGACTTTTCCAAAGAGTTTTTTACAGACGGATGCTTCAGATGTGGGTCTTGAGGCAGTCCTTTCTCAAGAGAGACTGGGGGAAGAGCACCCTGTCTTGAATTTGAGTAGGAATCCTCGTGAAAGGAAATACGCTAAAGTGGAAAAGGAGTGTTTGCCAATAAAATGGGCGGTTGACACTCCAAAATGTTATCTTTTAGGGAGGAAGTTTATACTGGGAACTAATCATGCTCCACTTACATGGATGAGGTGAAGCAAAAAGAAAAACAGTAGAGTTCCTGAGTTTGTAAGCATATAATATTTTGATTGAACACAGACTAGGAAGTAAACAAGGAAATGCTGATATCCAGCATTCTATCCAGAATGCAGTCACTTGTTGCTAAGGTCGCTTATCCCAGTAGGTCTGAGCTGGGGGGAGAGAGGATATGTGACAGAGCTAATGGGATTGTGTATAATCACAAATTCTTCAATGTTCTTGGTGCAATTGAAAATATACTAATAATTGTGTACCATGTGCCGGCAATCCACTCCACAATTTGGTTGTGACAGAGAATTGCAGGTGAGGAGTCCAGTTCAGGTTTTTCCAACAAGCTAAGGTTTTCTCACCTGCAGTTAATTAATGTCAATCAGCTGAAGCTGCTAATGAGAACCTGTATGTGAAACAAAGAATATATGCTGAAGTTGTGCTACTGTCTATTGGTTCTAGGCCTGTAAGTTTTTAAATCAGTAGTTTTGCAGTTGTGTAGAGAAGCCACAAAACTTTAGTCAGAGATACTTTATTCTGTTAAATAAGCGCAATTGTGCAAGGATTTTGTTTTTGTTTATGTTAAAACTGTATACCTACAAATTGCCTGAATAACTAGGCCAAGGCTTTTACATCTAAATCCAGTTAGAAGTCGATGTCAATAAGCTCGTGAGAGACTTAACACTAAAAAAATTCTTTTGGAATAAAAATAAAGGTGAATCTACCATATGTGATGAAACTGATTTAGTGATGAATATTGGTAAGATTGGCGTATGCAATCCCTCTGACATCACAGATTTCGCTGATACTTGTGACTATTTATCATTACATGACCTTCTTCATGAATCTTGTGTCTCTGATACTCCCCACAACATGATAGGTGCACATGGAGGTTTTAAACCCCGTTCAGTTTTCTACCCTACTAGGGAACGGGGACCCTTCCTAGAAGCTTTCCACCACAGAATAGAACAAGACCTCATTGATCTGAGTAAAAACCACAAACATGTCTTTCCCAATTTAAATACATCACAGCAACAGGCCCTCACACATTTGCAGAGTAGAAAGGATATTATCATAAAGAACTCTGATAAAGGGGGAAGTATAGTCATTATGAATAAGTGTGACTATGTAGCAGAGGCAAGAAGGCAGCTCTATGATGTAAATGTATACGACAAATTGAGGGGTAACCCGATTTGACTTATCAGAATCAATTATGGGATTTGTTGGATGATGGCTTGCATATGGGTATAATCGATCAAGATACTAGAGACTTTTTATTTGTGGCCAGACCGGTCATCTCAATCTTCCACCACCTCCCCAAGGTACACAAATCCTTGGAGTAGGTGCGTGGAAGACCTATTGTCTCAGGAATAGGCTCATTATTTGAAAAATTGTCCGGCTGGGTTGAGTCTCTACTGCAGCCATTTGTACATATGTTGCCCTCTTTTGATAGGGATACAAAACATCTCCTAAAGACATTGGAGGAAGTTCAATGGGATGCAAACTGCTCGTGGCTAACAATAGATGTTGTCTGATTGTATTCTGCTATCCCGCATTCTTGTGGTCTAGTAGCCATTGAAAATGTTTTGAACTTGTATAGTAATTATGATGATGGATTAAAGAGTTACCTATTAAGGGTTATTGAGTTTTTGCTCAGTCATAATTTTTTTGAATTTGGTGGTGAGTTCTTTCTGCATAGACGTGGGACCGCTATGGGGGCAAAATTTGCCCCAGCGTACGCCAACCTCTTTATGGGTTGGTGGGAGCGGTCCCACGTCTATGCAGAGAGAAATCCCTACAGGAAGTACATAAAAGTGTATAAAAGATACATAGATGATTTGCTGTTGATCTGGACGGGTACACAAGCTGAAGCACAAGAATTTGTGAGCTTCTTGAATGACAATAGAGTTAATTTGGAATTTACTTTTGAATACCATGGCTCTCAAATTCCTTATCTTGATATTATCCTTATGGGAGATGTGGCTAGTGGTCAAATTGATACAACTCTGTATCGCAAACCAATTGCATCTAATGCATTCTTGCATGCCCGTAGCAACCACCCCTCACATACGGGATTTGGTATTGCTAAAGGGCAGTTTATCCGTATTAAACGGAACTGCTCGAGGGATCTTCACTTTGAAAATGAGAGCATTATCCTAAAAAACCAACTAAGAGAAAGAGGGTACAAAAACAAGGTAATTAACAGAGCTTACCTTGAAGTAAGCAGGATGCCCAGAAGTGACTTGATACATGGAAGTTGCCATGGACAAGTTATTAATAAGTTTGATAAGGATAAACCTACTTTTGTTACCACATTTAGTCCTCAGTTTGGGGCTATCTGTGAAATAGTAAATAAACATCTTCCCATACTGTCGGCAGAAGACAGTTTGAGGAACTATACCTCAGAAGGATGTAAATTTGTTGCTAAAAGGGGTTACACCTTAGGGAATATACTCTCACCAAGTATGTTAAAGATGGATAAAACATCTACAAGTAGTTGGCTTCAAGTAAAAGGTCATTACAAATGTCACTACAGCAAGTGCATAGCATGTAGCTACGCAAAGACTACACGTACCTTTCAGTCCAAAATGACTCAGAAAGAGTATAATATTCTTGATCTGACCAATTGTAGAACCACACATATTGTGTATCTTGTAGAATGCTCTTTATGTGACAAGCAATACGTTGGGTGCTCGACTAGAGAAGCACAGACACGTATATGTGAGCACCTAAGAAATATTGAATTATCAATTGAATGCTCAGGCTTGACACAACATTTTATACAGGTGCACAATCAAGATGTGAGCAGTTTAAAATGGCAGATCATTGAGTATATTAGACCCTCTTTTAGGGGGGGTGACAGAGCACAGAGAGTTTTGTTTAGAGAAGCTTACTGGATTTTCCAGTTAAAAACTCGCAGACCAGGAGGTCTGAATATAGATCACGATGTCATTAACTTCTAGCAAAGAAGATGATTTGAATATTTAATCTAAAGACATTATGTTCCTTACATTTTGCTTAGGGTCAATTCATTGATTATAGCTAGGAGACATGTATATATAAAAAATACAGCACCATAGAGTAGTTTGGTTGTGAATTATAAAGTTGTGTATACATACTTGCATATTGGTAGTACATATATGGTGGACTTTGAAATATTTAGGTAAAATAATATGTAGGTATAATTAACAGGGTTAACAGTTGAGTATATATTTGAATATTTAGGAAGGAAGGGTTGAATTTATTTTGAATTAGTAGCATTTCATATAATGTTTTTCAAAAACACCCCCAAATATTCAGAGTGTAATTGTAAGGATTCCAACGTGACCCTAATATAGCTTTATTCCAAGTATAGAATTAATACAGTTATGCTTAGGGATAGATACCTCTTTTTACGTAACCACTGTATTTTACACAAATTTATAATCTTTTGTTTACTTTTCCTTTCTGTAAATATGCAGTATTGGTATTTGTGTCATAAGGGTATTTGCCTCTCAATGTATCATGGTGTGGTCCCTTTAAATATGTTCATGATCACAGCAGGACTGGGATTTTCAATCAGTTTAGGGCTATTTAAGCCCTGAATGGTTGAGAGTGACTATGTCTATGAGTAAGGCTAGTTGGAAGCCGAAACGCGTGAGACTACATTACTAGTCCTGCTGTGACTTTTTTGTTTTATATTGTTTTAAGCCTGTTCCTTTTCCTGCAATAAAAGAGACTTTCTTTCTAAAAACGCCTTGAGGTTTGCCGGATCTTTTGTTTCTGCAAATCTAAATCCAGTGTTGTGGAGTACTTTCTGCTGTAAAGACTGTGTGTCAAAGCTGTTCTCTTAACAAAATCCAAAGGAGAAGGTTATTTTAGTCACAGTATATATAAATGTGTGGTTTTATATATGTGTGTGTTTGTGTAAGTATCACCCTCTGATATGTTTATTATATATTTTTATATTGTATTCTTTCTCATTTGCTGCATAGATTGTAAGTTTAGAAAAACACCTCTAATTGTTAGTTTTTATTAAATCATATATATATAGAATCCTAGAAATTTTGGAAGGTGAACAGATAATATGGAACCATGAAGCATCTGTTTGAAATATTTAGAAAATATGCTATGTACACTTTAGAAACTGACACAAAAAATTCACTTTATTCTATAATGTATGGTTTGTCTGCTTTTTGTTATTCCTACAAATTATTTTTTCTAAAAGTGCTTGTTCTGCTAAAAATCAGGTATGATACACATCGGTATCTTTACAGACAAAGCACTTAAATTTGGGTTTTTAAATGCATGAAGTTTAATGACTAAAAGTGGCTTTAGCACATAGGTGTGAAATGGTTCAGCATTAAAAGGGCTCAACTGGCTTTAGGAGTTTATAAGGCTTTGGGATTACAGGTTCAATTGGCTATTTAAACATCGGAGGCTTTTGGGACTGAAGTGAAGAACAAATAGTAAATCAGGCTACCTAATGTCCTTAGCAGATTCCAAGCAATATTTAAGATGTCTAGCAACCTCAGGCCTATATAGAATAGCCAGTTGTTTTTATGATTTGAACAGAGGAACCACAATTCATTTTCTGAGAAGAAACTGAGGTCTGAAAACCTCATATTTTTTGATCGATGATCACGTAATGATTAAAACCCACCTAAGTAGCAGTCTAGAGGTGGGCAAATCTACCAGCATACTAGTCTTACAAGTTAATAAGGTTAAAGACACAATGCAAAAGATTCACAGGAAGGATACTGAAGGACCTACTAAATTAAGATCCCATACAGGAATGTAATCTTTGAAGACAGGACAGATTCCTCTAAGGGCCTAAAAGAATATCAATATCAAGATGGAATCCAGTCTTTAAATGAGAAGAAACTAGAAAAGTATGGAAACCTGAACGTTTTGGAGACTTATGGATAAACCCATATTCACAGAAACGTGAGATAATTGTGGGTATTTTCTCCTGTTAAGTGTGGTCAGTCCACGGGTCATCATTACTTCTGGGATATTAACTCCTCCCCAACAGGAAGTGCAAGAGGATTCACCCAGCAGAGCTGCTATATAGCTCCTCCCCTCTACGTCACCTCCAGTCATTCTCTTGCACCCAACGAATAGAATAGGATGTGTGAGAGGACTGTGGTGATTATACTTAGTTTTATACCTTCAATCAAAAGTTTGTTATTTTATAATAGCACCGGAGTGTGTTATTCCTTCTCTGGTAGAATTTGAAGAAGAATCTACCTGAGTTTTTTCTATGATTTTAGCCGGCGTAGTTAAGATCATATTGCTGTTTCTCGGCCATCTGAGGAGAGGCAAACTTCAGATCAGGGGACAGCGGGCAGATTAATCTGCAAAGAGGTATGTAGCAGCTTATTATTTTCTGACAATGGAATTGATGAGAAAATTCTTCCATACCGATATAATGTAAACTCAGCCTTAAATGCAGTAGCAGTAACTGGTATCAGGCTGTCATGTATGTATATTTTACACTTCAGTATTCTGGGGAATGGCTCTTCACTGGAATTATACTGTATGCATAAGACTTTAGCCTAATTTGCAGGGACTAGCAACAGGCTTTTTAATAACACTTAATTTATTTATGTTAAACGTTTTTTGCTGGCATGTAAAATCGTTTAATTTTCTGAGGTACTGGGTGAAAAAATGTTTTGGGCACTATTTTTTCCACTTGGCAGTCGTTTTTATTTAATTTATGACAGTTTACTGATCTCTCTCACTGTTGTGTATGAGGGGGAGGGGCCTTTTTTGGCGCTTTTGCTACGCATCAAAAAATCCAGTCAGAAGTTTATTGTCTTCCCTGCATGATCCGGTTCATCTCTACAGAACTCGGGTCTTCAAAACTTGTTTTGAGGGAGGTAATCACTCACAGCAGAGCTGTGAGATTGTAGTTGACTGTGATAAAAAACGTTTATTTCTGTATTTTTTTTCTGCTATCAGGGTTAGTTATCCTTTGCTAATGGGAGCAATCCTTTGCTAAAAGTGTGTTTCTTACAAAGATTTGATGCTATAACTTTTCAGTTTATCAATTTTCAACTGTCATAACTTTTTCTGTGCTTCTTATAGGCACAGTACGTTTTCATATTATAGTAAATTACTTGAAAAGTATTTCCAAGTTGCTAGTTTATTTGTTAGTGTGTTAAACATGTCTGATTCAGAGGAAGATATCTGTGCTATATGTGCTAAAGCCAAAGTGGAGCCCAATAGAAATTTATGTACTAACTGCATTGATGCTACTTTAAATAAAAGTAAATCTGTACAAATTGAACATATTTCACCAAACAACGAGGGGAGAGTTATGCCGACTAACTCGCCTCACGTGTCAGTACCTGCATCTCCCGCTCGGGAGGTGCGTGATATTGTAGCGCCGAGTACATCTGGGCGGCCATTACAAATCACATTACAGGATATGACTGAAGTTTTGGCTAAATTACCAGAACTAAGAGGTAAGCGTGATCACTCTGGGGTGAGAACAGAGTGCGCTGATAATATTAGGGCCATGTCAGACACTGCGTCACAATTTGCAGAACATGAGGACGGAGAGCTTCATTCTGCGGGTGACGGTTCTGATCCAAACAGACTGGATTCAGATATTTCAAATTTTAAATTTAAGCTGGAAAACCTCCGTGTATTACTAGGGGAGGTGTTAGCGGCTCTGAATGATTGTAACACAGTTGCAATACCAGAGAAATTGTGTAGGTTGGATAAATATTTTGCGGTACCGTCGAGTACTGACGTTTTTCCTATACCTAAGAGACTTACTGAAATTGTTACTAAGGAGTGGGATAGACCCGGTGTGCCGTTCTCACCCCCTCCAATATTTAGAAAGATGTTTCCAATAGACGCCACCACACGGGACTTATGGCAAACGGTCCCTAAGGTGGAGGGAGCAGTTTCTACTTTAGCTAAGCGTACCACTATCCCGGTGGAGGATAGCTGTGCCTTTTCAGATCCAATGGATAAAAAGTTAGAGGGTTACCTTAAGAAAATGTTTGTTCAACAAGGTTTTATATTGCAACCTCTTGCATGCATTGCGCCTGTCACGGCTGCAGCAGCATTTTGGTTTGAGTCTCTGGAAGAGACACTTGAATCAGCTCCATTAGATGAGATTACACACAAGCTTAAAGCCCTTAAGTTAGCTAACTCATTTATTTCGGATGCCGTAGTACATTTAACTAAACTTACGGCTAAGAATTCCGGATTCGCCATTCAGGCGCGCAGAGCACTGTGGCTAAAATCCTGGTAAGCTGATGTTACTTCTAAATCTAAATTGCTTAATATTCCTTTCAAAGGGCAGACCTTATTCGGGCCCGGGTTGAAAGAAATTATCGCTGACATTACAGGAGGTAAAGGCCATGCCCTGCCTCAAGACAGAGCCAAACCTAAGGCTAGACAGTCTAATTTTCGTTCCTTTCGTAATTTCAAAGCAGGAGCAGCATCAACTTCCTCTGCACCAAAACAGGAAGGAGCTGTTGCTCGCTACAGACAAGGCTGGAGACCTAACCAGTCCTGGAACAAGGGCAAGCAGGCCAGGAAACCTGCTGCTGCCCCTAAGACAGCATGAATTGAGGGCCCCCGATCCGGGAACGGATCTAGTGGGGGGCAGACTTTCTCTCTTCGCCCAGGCTTGGGCAAGAGATGTCCAGGATCCCTGGGCGTTAGAGATCATATCTCAGGGATATCTTCTGGACTTCAAATCCTCTCCCCCAAGAGGGAGATTTCATCTGTCAAGGTTGTCAACAAACCAAATAAAGAAAGAGGCGTTTCTACGCTGCGTACAAGATCTTTTATTAATGGGAGTGATCCATCCGGTTCCGCGGTCGGAACAAGGACAAGGGTTTTACTCAAATCTGTTTGTGGTTCCCAAAAAAGAGGGAACTTTCAGGCCAATCTTGGATTTAAAGATCCTAAACAAATTCCTAAGAGTTCCATCGTTCAAAATGGAAACTATTTGGACAATTTTACCCATGATCCAAAAGGGTCAGTACATGACCACAGTGGATTTAAAGGATGCTTACCTTCACATACCGATTCACAAAGATCATTACCGGTATCTAAGGTTTGCCTTTCTAGACAGGCATTACCAGTTTGTAGCTCTTCCATTCGGATTGGCTACGGCTCCAAGAATCTTCACAAAGGTTCTGGGTGCTCTTCTGGCGGTACTAAGACCGCGAGGAATTTCGGTAGCTCCGTACCTAGACGACATTCTGATACAAGCTTCAAGCTTTCAAACTGCCAAGTCTCATACAGAGTTAGTACTGGCATTTCTAAGGTCGCATGGATGGAAGGTGAACGAAAAGAAGAGTTCTCTCTTTCCACTCACAAGAGTTCCCTTCTTGGGGACTCTTATAGATTCTGTAGAAATGAAGATTTACCTGACAGAAGACAGGTTAACAAAGCTTCAAAATGCATGCCGTGTCCTTCATTCCATTCAACACCCGTCAGTAGCTCAATGCATGGAGGTGATCGGCTTAATGGTAGCGGCAATGGACATAGTACCCTTTGCACGCCTACATCTCAGACCGCTGCAATTGTGCATGCTAAGTCAGTGGAATGGGGATTACTCAGACTTGTCCCCTACTCTGAATTTGGATCAAGAGACCAGAAATTCTCTTCTATGGTGGCTTTCTCGGCCACATCTGTCCAGGGGGATGCCATTCAGCAGGCCGGACTGGACAATTGTAACAACAGACGCCAGCCTACTAGGTTGGGGCGCTGTCTGGAATTCTCTGAAGGCTCAATGGAATCAGGAGGAGAGTCTCCTACCAATAAACATTCTGGAATTGAGAGCAGTTCTCAATGCCCTTCTGGCTTGGCCCCAGTTAACAACTCGGGGGTTCATCAGGTTTCAGTCGGACAACATCACGACTGTAGCTTACATCAACCATCAGGGAGGGACAAGAAGCTCCCTAGCAATGATGGAAGTATCAAAGATAATTCGCTGGGCAGAGTCTCACTCTTGCCACCTGTCAGCAATCCACATCCCGGGAGTGGAGAACTGGGAGGCGGATTTCTTAAGTCGTCAGACTTTTCATCCGGGGGAGTGGGAACTTCATCAGTAGGTCTTTGCCCAAATACTTCGACGTTGGGGCAAACCAGAGATAGATCTCATGGCGTCTCGACAGAATGCCAAGCTTCCTCGTTACGGGTCCAGATCCAGGGATCCGGGAGCGGTTCTGATAGATGCTTTGACAGCACCTTGGACCTTCGGGATGGCTTATGTGTTTCCACCCTTCCCGATGCTTCCTCGATTGATTGCCAGAATCAAACAGGAAAGAGCATCAGTGATTCTAATAGCGCCTGCATGGCCACGCAGGACTTGGCATGCAGATCTAGTGGACATGTCATCCTGTCCACCTTGGTCTCTACCTCTGAAACAGGACCTTCTGATCCAGGGTCCCTTCAAACATCAAAATCTAATTTCTCTGAAGCTGACTGCTTGGAAATTGAACGCTTGATTTTATCAAAACGTGGTTTCTTTCATGTAATTAGCAAGAGTCCATGAGCTAGTGACGTATGGGATATACATTCCTACCAGGAGGGGCAAAGTTTCCCAAACCTCAAAATGCCTATAAATACACCCCTCACCACACCCACAATTCAGTTTTACAAACTTTGCCTCCGATGGAGGTGGTGAAGTAAGTTTGTGCTAGATTCTACGTTGATATGCGCTCCGCAGCAAGTTGGAGCCCGGTTTTCCTCTCAGCGTGCAGTGAATGTCAGAGGGATGTGAGCAGAGTATTGCCTATTTGAATGCAGTGATCTCCTTCTATGGGGTCTATTTCATAGGTTCTCTGTTATCGGTCGTAGAGATTCATCTCTTACCTCCCTTTTCAGATCGACGATATACTCTCATATATACCATTACCTCTACTGATTCTCGTTTCAGTACTGGTTTGGCTTTCTACAAACATGTAGATGAGTGTCCTGGGGTAAGTAAATCTTATTTTCTGTGACACTCTAAGCTATGGTTGGGCACTTTGTTTATAAAGTTCTAAATATATGTATTCAAACATTTATTTGCCTTGACTCAGAATGTTCAACTTTCCTTATTTTTCAGACAGTCAGTTTCATATTTGGGATTATGCATTTGAATTATTCATTTTTTCTTACCTTCAAAATTTGAATCTTTTTTTCCCTGTGGGCTGTTAGGCTCGCGGGGGCTGAAAATGCTTCATTTTATTGCGTCATTCTTGGCGCGGACTTTTTTGGCGCAAAAATTCTTTTCCGTTTCCGGCGTCATACGTGTCGCCGGAAGTTGCGTCATTTTTTGACGTTATTTTGCGCCAAAAATGTCGGCGTTCCAGATGTGGCGTCATTTTGGCGCCAAAAGCATTTAGGCGCCAAATAATGTGGATTTGGCGCTAAAAAATATGGGCGTCGCTTTTGTCTCCACATTATTTAAGTCTCATTTTTCATTGCTTCTGGTTGCTAGAAGCTTGTTCTTTGGCATTTTTTCCCATTCCTGAAACTGTCATATAAGGAATTTGATCTATTTTGCTTTATATGTTGTTTTTTCTCTTACATATTGCAAGATGTCTCACGTTGCATCTGAGTCAGAAGATACTACAGGAAAATCGCTGTCTAGTGCTGGATCTACCAAAGCTAAGTGTATCTGCTGTAAACTTTTGGTAGCTATTCCTCCGGCTGTTGTTTGTATTAATTGTCATGAAAAACTTGTTAATGCAGATAATATTTCCTTTAGTAATGTACCATTGTCTGTTGCAGTTCCTTCAACATCTAAGGTGCAGAATGTTCCTGATAACATAAGAGATTTTGTTTCTGAATCCATCAAGAAGGCTATGTCTGTTATTTCTCCTTCTAGTAAACGTAAAAAATCTTTTAAAACTTCTCTCCCTACAGATGAATTTTTAAATGAACATCATCATTCTGATTCTGATGACTCTTCTGGTTCAGAGGATTCTGTTTCAGAGATTGATGCTGATAAATCCTCATATTTATTTAAAATGGAATTTATTCGTTCTTTACTTAAAGAAGTATTAATTGCTTTAGAAATAGAGGATTCTGGTCCTCTTGATACTAATTCTAAATGTTTAGATAAGGTATTTAAATCTCCTGTGGTTATTCCAGAAGTTTTTCCTGTTCCTAATGCTATTTCTGCAGTAATTTCCAAAGAATGGGATAAATTGGGTAATTCATTTACTCCTTCTAAACGTTTTAAGCAATTATATCCTGTACCGTCTGACAGGTTAGAATTTTGGGACAAAATCCCTAAAGTTGATGGGGCTATTTCTACCCTTGCTAAACGTACTACCATTCCTACGTCAGATGGTACTTCGTTTAAAGATCATTTAGATAGGAAAATTGAATCCTTTCTAAGAAAAGCTTATCTGTGTTCAGGCAATCTTCTTAGGCCTGCTATATCATTAGCTGATGTTGCTGCAGCTTCAACTTTTTGGTTGGAAACTTTAGCGCAACAAGTAGCAAATCATGATTCTCATGATATTATTATTCTTCTTCAGCATGCTAATAATTTTATTTGTGATGCCATTTTTGATATTATTAGAGTTGATGTCAGGTTTATGTCTCTAGCTATTTTAGCTAGAAGAGCTTTATGGCTTAAGACTTAGAATGCTGATATGGCTTCTAAATCAACTCTACTTTCCATTTCTTTCCAGGGTAACAAATTATTTGGTTCTCAGTTGGATTCTATTATCTCAACTGTTACTGGTGGGAAAGGAACTTTTTTACCACAGGATAAAAAATCTAAAGGTAAAAACAGGGCTAATAATCGTTTTCGTTCCTTTCGTTTCAACAAAGAACAAAAGCCTGATCCTTCGTCCTCAGGAGCAGTTTCAGTTTGGAAACCATCTCCAGTCTGGAATAAATCCAAGCCTGCTAGAAAGGCAAAGCCTGCTTCTAAGTCCACATGAAGGTGCGGCCCTCATTCCAGCTCAGCTGGTAGGGGGCAGGTTACGTTTTTTCAAAGAAATTTGGATCAATTCTGTTCACAATCTTTGGATTCAGAACATTGTTTCAGAAGGGTACAGAATTGGTTTCAAGATGAGACCTCCTGCAAAGAGATTTTTTCTTTCCCGTGTCCCAGTAAATCCAGTGAAAGCTCAAGCATTTCTGAATTGTGTTTCAGATCTGGAGTAATTATGCCAGTTCCAGTTCCGGAACAGGGGATGGGGTTTTATTCAAATCTCTTCATTGTACCAAAGAAGGAGAATTCCTTCAGACCAGTTCTGGATCTAAAAATATTGAATCATTATGTAAGGATACCAACGTTCAAGATGGTAACTGTAAGGACTATCTTGCCCTTTGTTCAGCAAGGGAATTATATGTCCACAATAGATTTACAGGATGCATATCTGCATATTCCGATTCATCCAGATCACTATCAGTTCCTGAGATTCTCTTTTCTGGACAAGCATTACCAGTTTGTGGCTCTACCGTTTGGCCTAGCTACAGCTCCAAGAATTTTTTCAAAGGTTCTCGGTGCCCTTCTGTCTGTAATCAGAGAACAGGGTATTGTGGTATTTCCTTATTTGGACGATATCTTGGTACTTGCTCAGTCTTTACATTTAGCAGAATCTCATACGAATCGACTTGTGTTGTTTCTTCAAGATCATGGTTGGAGGATCAATTTACCAAAAAGTTCTTTGATTCCTCAGACAAGGGTAACCTTTCTGGGTTTCCAGATAGATTCAGTGTCCATGACTCTGTCTTTAACAGACAAGAGACGTCTAAAATTGATTGCAGCTTGTCGAAACCTTCAGTCACAATCATTCCCTTATGACTGCTGCATCAGACGCGATCCCCTTTTGCTCGTTTTCACATGCAACCTCTTCAGCTCTGTATGCTGAATCAATGGTGCAAGGATTACACAAAGATATCTCAATTAATATCTTTAAAACCGATTGTTCGACACTCTCTAACGTGGTGGACAGATCACCATCGTTTAATTCAGGGGGCTTCGTTTGTGCTTCCGACCTGGACTGTAATTTCAACAGATGCAAGTCTCACAGGTTGGGGAGCTGTGTGGGGATCTCTGACGGCACAAGGAGTTTGGGAATCTCAGGAGGTGAGATTACCGATCAATATTTTGGAACTCCGTAACAATTTTCAGAGCTCTTCAGTTTTGGCCTCTTCTGAAGAGAGAATCGTTCATTTGTTTTCAGACAGACAATGTCACAACTGTGGCATACATCAATCATCAAGGAGGGACTCACAGTCCTCTGGCTATGAAAGAAGTATCTCGAATTTTGGTTTGGGCGGAATCCAGCTCCTGTCTAATCTCTGCGGTTCATATCCCAGGTATAGACAATTGGGAAGCGGATTATCTCAGTCGCCAAACGTTGCATCCGGGCGAATGGTCTCTTCACCCAGAGGTATTTCTTCAAATTGTTCAAATGTGGGAACTTCCAGAAATAGATCTGATGGCGTCTCATCTAAACAAGAGACTTCCCAGGTATCTGTCCAGATCCCGGGATCCTCAGGCGGAGGCAGTGGATGCATTATCACTTCCTTCATCCTGCCTATATCTTTCCGCCTCTAGTTCTTCTTCCAAGAGTAATCTCCAAGATTCTGAAGGAATGCTCGTTTGTTCTGCTGGTAGCTCCGGCATGGCCTCACAGGTTTTGGTATGCGGATCTTGTCCGGATGGCCTCTTGCCAACCGTGGACTCTTCCGTTAAGACCAGACCTTCTGTCTCAAGGTCCTTTTTTCCATCAGGATCTCAAATCCTTAAATTTAAAGGTATGGAGATTGAACGCTTGATTCTTGGTCAAAGAGGTTTCTCTGACTCTGTGATTAATACTATGTTACAGGCTCGTAAATCTGTATCTAGAGAGATATATTATAGAGTCTGGAAGACTTATATTTCTTGGTGTCTTTCTCATCATTTTTCTTGGCATTCTTTTAGAATACCGAGAATATTACAGTTTCTTCAGGATGGTTTAGATAAGGGTTTGTCCGCAAGTTCCTTGAAAGGACAAATCTCTGCTCTTTCTGTTCTTTTTCACAGAAAGATTGCTATTCTTCCTGATATTCATTGTTTTGTACAAGCTTTGGTTCGTATAAAACCTGTCATTAAGTCAATTTCTCCTCCTTGGAGTTTGAATTTGGTTCTGGGGGCTCTTCAAGCTCCTCCATTTGAACCTATGCATTCATTGGACATTAAATTACTTTCTTGGAAAGTTTTGTTCCTTTTGGCCATCTCTTCTGCCAGAAGAGTTTCTGAATTATCTGCTCTTTCTTGTGAGTCTCCTTTTCTGATTTTTCATCAGGATAAGGCGGTGTTGCGAACTTCTTTTGAATTTTTACCTAAAGTTGTGAATTCCAACAACATTAGTAGAGAAATTGTGGTTCCTTCATTATGTCCTAATCCTAAGAATTCTAAGGAGAAATCGTTGCATTCTTTGGATGTTGTTAGAGCTTTGAAATATTATGTTGAAGCTACTAAATCTTTCCGAAAGACTTCTAGTCTATTTGTCATCTTTTCAGGTTCTAGAAAAGGCCAGAAAGCTTCTGCCATTTCTTTGGCATCTTGGTTGAAATCTTTAATTCATCTTGCCTATGTTGAGTCGGGTAAAACTCCGCCTCAAAGGATTACAGCTCATTCTACTAGGTCAGTTTCTACTTCCTGGGCGTTTAGGAATGAAGCTTCGGTTGATCAGATTTGCAAAGCAGCAACTTGGTCCTCTTTGCATACTTTTACTAAATTCTACCATTTTGATGTATTTTCTTCTTCTGAAGCAGTTTTTGGTAGAAAAGTACTTCAGGCAGCGGTTTCAGTTTGAATCTTCTGCTTATGTTTTTCATTAAACTTTATTTTGGGTGTGGATTATTTTCAGCAGGAATTGGCTGTCTTTATTTTATCCCTCCCTCTCTAGTGACTCTTGTGTGGAAAGATCCACATCTTGGGTAATCATTATCCCATACGTCACTAGCTCATGGACTCTTGCTAATTACATGAAAGAAAACATAATTTATGTAAGAACTTACCTGATAAATTCATTTCTTTCATATTAGCAAGAGTCCATGAGGCCCGCCCTTTTTTGTGGTGGTTATGATTTTTTTTTGTATAAAGCACAATTATTCCAATTCCTTATTTTATATGCTTTCGCACTTTTTTATCACCCCACATCTTGGCTATTCGTTAAACTGAATTGTGGGTGTGGTGAGGGGTGTATTTATAGGCATTTTGAGGTTTGGGAAACTTTGCCCCTCCTGGTAGGAATGTATATCCCATACGTCACTAGCTCATGGACTCTTGCTAATATGAAAGAAATGAATTTATCAGGTAAGTTCTTACATAAATTATGTTTTTTCTGAGTCAGTTATTGATACCTTAATACAGGCTAGGAAGCCTGTTACCAGAAAGATTTACCATAAGATATGGCGCAAATACTTATATTGGTGCGAATCCAAGAGTTACTCATGGAGTAAGGTTAGGATTCCGAGGATATTGTCTTTTCTACAAGAAGGTTTAGAAAAGGGTTTATCCGCTAGTTCTTTGAAGGGACAGATTTCAGCTCTGTCCATTCTTTTACACAAACGTCTGTCAGAAGTTCCGGACGTTCAAGCTTTTTGTCAGGCTTTAGCTAGGATCAAGCCTGTGTTTAAAACTGTTGCTCCACCATGGAGTTTGAACTTAGTTCTTAATGTTTTACAGGGTGTTCCGTTTGAACCCCTTCATTCCATTGATATCAAGCTGTTATCTTGGAAAGTTCTGTTTTTAATGGCGATTTCCTCGGCTCGAAGAGTCTCTGAGTTATCTGCCTTACATTGTGATTCTCCTTATCTGATTTTTCATTCAGACAAGGTAGTTCTGCGTACTAAACCTGGGTTCCTACCTAAGGTGGTCACTAACAGGAATATCAATCAAGAGATTGTGGTTCCATCTTTGTGTCCTAATCCTTCTTCGAAGAAGGAACGTCTGCTACACAATCTAGATGTAGTCCGTGCCCTGAAATTTTATCTACAGGCAACTAAGGATTTTCGACAAACGTCTTCCCTGTTTGTCGTTTATTCTGGTCAGAGGAGAGGTCAAAAAGCTTCGGCTACCTCTCTCTCTTTTTGGCTTCGTAGCATAATACGGTTAGCCTATGAGACTGCTGGACAGCAGCCTCCTGAAAGAATTACAGCACATTCTACTAGAGCTGTGGCTTCCACTTGGGCCTTTAAGAATGAGGCTTCTGTTGAACAGATTTGCAAGGCTGCAACTTGGTCTTCTCTTCATACTTTTTCCAAATTTTACAAATTTGACACTTTTGCTTCTTCGGAGGCTGTTTTTGGGAGAAAGGTTCTTCAGGCAGTGGTTCCTTCCGTATAAAGAGCCTGCCTGTCCCTCCCGTCATCCGTGTACTTTAGCTTTGGTATTGGTATCCCAGAAGTAATGATGACCCGTGGACTGACCACACTTAACAGGAGAAAACAAAATTTATGCTTACCTGATAAATTCCTTTCTCCTGTAGTGTGGTCAGTCCACGGCCCGCCCTGTTTTTTATGGCAGGTAAAAAAAATTTGAATTATACTCCAGTCACCACTACACCCTTTGGCTTCTCCTTTCTCGTTGGTCCTTAGTCGAATGACTGGAGGTGACGTAGAGGGGAGGAGCTATATAGCAGCTCTGCTGGGTGAATCCTCTTGCACTTCCTGTTGGGGAGGAGTTAATATCCCAGAAGTAATGATGACCCGTGGACTGACCACACTACAGGAGAAAGGAATTTATCAGGTAAGCATACATTTTGTTTTTTTTATTTTTTTGAGTGGTATTAGTTATAATTTTAATACATACCCATGATAAAGCCATGTGGTATACTTTCCAATGGAATTCTGATGGAATGGAATTGACTTCATGGTTTTGACTCCTAACACAAAAAATGTAAGTAAACATTGTAAAGAAGAATACAAAAATAGAAAGGATTCCAGGAGATTATAAAAGTAAATAGTGTGTATCATGATTATAAGATCTAAGGTTGAAATTGAGAACTACTACACTTCAAACTGCTAAAGTGTAGTTCAGAAGCTACATGGTTAAATGACACAGCCCTCTTTGTGTAATATAAATATGCATGGATAGAAAATGAAGCAGAATCAGAAAGGGGTAGAAAAAATCCTAATAGTATAACTCAGTACAACAGTCATCAGCAATAAATATAGTCTGTCATTTTTGCATACAGTTCTTGAAGAAAATAAATAAGCAGAGAACAGCATCTTCTGCAAAATGTCTAAACCTATGTACAGTTGATTGTGTATCATCTAAATCTCTTCAATAGACTTATAGCTTTCTAATGAGCTGTTGTCCGTGTATTATCATGTATATAATTTGTAAACACAAACAGATACCATAAACTATATGAAGTGTTTTTCTAACAATACAAACATTTTCTGTTTATCACCAAACATTTCATTTATCCCATTACACTGTGAAAGAATTATTATCTATCCTGTTGCAGCAAAGCCCTGTCTTGTATAATGGAATTCTATTTTGGAAATGTATTTCGGTATTATAAGGTTCCACTTTATAGTGACTATGGTTCAATCAGTGATCTAAAAGGCACTTAAATGCTTTGAACAAGACACATAAAAGGCTTTTATTGCAAACGCTTTGCTGTATCTACCAATTTTGACATTGATCTCATTCCATGTAAGGACATTTTGGATTCTACCCATAGCATATAAAATCACATGGTGGCTTTTGATCTCCAGCTGGTGATTAAACCACATGATGGAAGTTTTGAATTTTTCTTCAGCCCATTAGCATACCCCTAAAACAGTCCTCTCATAAATGTATGAGTTGTTCTATCTCCTAAATAGAAACATTTACAGAGAAAGATCAGAAAATTACACCTGCTTCATTTACATTAACCAAATAATGGAACTGTCTGGACAAAGGTCAATTTATTATTAGGATCAGTTAATAGAGAGATACACGATAAATATAATGTAAACTACCATGTAACCCAGGTAAAGTAATTTTAGTGGCTGTTCAGGTAATTTTCTTATTGTAGACATCTAAAAAAATGACTACAAAATACTAAAAGCTTTTTTTTAATTCACTGATAAATACAATGTGTTTGGGAGAATTTTTTTTGTGAGGTATAGCTAAAGGAGGGGAAGTTAAGGGTGTTGTATGTTTTTATTTTTTTGCTTTTAAAGAATGGCGTATAATATATGCAATCTTAGAAGAAGAAAGCATGTTTTGTTTCTGCATAGCAATGGAAAGCATAATGGTGAATAATTCCTAAACTAATGGCTCCCAATTAGGTTACCACATTCACCAGCTGATGGAATTAGAATTGATACTTTATGAAACTGTAACTTTAACCTTGATTATTTATTAAATTGTATTCTCTCCCCATTGTTAACAGTGTCTTTAAATATAAACTCATATCAAAACATTTTCATGGACACACTGATAAAAAGTATCATGACCACCTTTCTCTGGATCTGAGGCTAGAAGAAAGATCATAATTGTTTCATAATGCCTATTCAACACTACCTTCCTTTATAATAACAGGCAAATATAATCTGTAGTTTACCCAGAAGCACACTTCTCTGTAACTATGTTCTTAAACCAGCAGTCATAAGGAAGTCATATCCAGTTATCTACTGGTGGCCTGATAAAATCAAAAGTGTTGTTTCCACACCATGCAAATTTGAGTCATCGTATCCTATTTCTTTTTTACCTATTCACGTATCTGTAATTGTTGATAGCAGGAATTGTAGATAACCATAAATAGGCTCTGACATTCTTCTGAACTTAGACATCAAATAGATTTGATCATCAACTAAGCCAAACATCCTACTAGATCCCTTAGGATTCATTATTCACATTTCTTGTCCATCTAGGCTATTATTATTGTTAGTTCAGAGCATTTTTAAAGCCCTTAAGGGTCTCAAAATCAATGCCTCAACTCATGGACTTATGCATTACATTTAATGAACCCAAGAATGGACATTCAATGTTGAAAATCAATGATTCTCCTCTTTCTTTAGCCACCCTTCCCCATAATACTGAAAAAGATTGTACCAACCCCGCTGCAGCCTTGTTTCTTTATGAATAAAATATTTCACAGAAAACATTTAAGACAGTTTAATTGTTGATCCCTAATCATTTATGGAAGCTTGCTAAAAAATTATGGGCTAGATTACAAGTGTAGCGCTAACTGTTGTGTGCTAGTGATAGCAGGTTTTTACACTCGTTGGAAGAGTGCTCGTATTACAAATTGAAAATGATCACGAGACTGCAATTGCATTTTATGCTCATCTGGTTATTGAGCCTTAAAATCTTGCGTAAATGATAGTGCGTTAAAAAAAGTTGAACTAAACACAACATAAATACATTGAAAATTATAGTCACACTCATATAAACACTATCTGATAAAAATGATTCCTATAAATTGTTAAAAAGTTATAATGGCTCAAGGGTATATGGTATATGATAGGGTGTTTGACTGCAAAGGGATATATTGTATACAGTGAGGGGAAAAAATATTTGATCCCCTGCTGATTTTATACGTTTGCCCACTGACAAATTAATGATTAGTCTATAATTTTAATGTTAGGTTTATTTGAACAGTGAGAGACAGAATAACAACAACAAATTCAGAAAAACGCATTTCAAAAAAGTTATAAATTGATTTGCATTTTAATGAGTGAAATAAGTATATGACCCCTTTGCAAAACATGACTTAGTACTTGGTGGCAAAACCCTTGTTGGCCACCGGGTTTGCACACATCTCAGGAGGGATTTTGTCCCACTCCTCTTTGCAGATCCTCTCCAAGTCATTAAGGTTTTGAGGCTGACGTTTGACAACTCGAACCTTCAGCTCCCTCCACAGATTTTCTATGGGATTAATGTTTGAGGACCGGCTAGGCCACTCCAGGACCTTTAATGTGCTTCTTCTTGAGCCACACCTTTGTTGTCTTGGCCGTGTGTTTTGGGTCATTGTCATGCTGGAATACCCATCCATGACCCATTTTCAATGCCCTAGCAAAGGGAAGGAGGTTCTCACCCAAGATTTGAAGGTACATGGCCCCGTTCATCGTTCCTTTGATGTGGTGAAGTTGTCCTATCGCCTTAGCAGAAAACCACCCCCAAAGCATAATGTTTTTACCTCCATGTTTAACAGTGGGGATGGTGTTCTTGGGGTCATAGGCAGCATTCCTCCTCCTCCAAACACGGTGAGTTGAGTTGATGCCAAAGAGCTCGATTTTGGTCTTATCTCATACTTTCACCCAGTTCTCCTCTGAATCATTCAGATGTTCATTGGCAAACTTCAGACGGCCTGTACATGTGCTTTCTTGAGCAGGGGGACCTTGCGGGCGCTGCAGGATTTCAGTCCTTCACGGCGTAGTGTGTTACCAATTGTTTTTTTGGTGACTATGGTTCCAGCTTCCTTGAGACCATTGACAAGATCCTCCCGTGTAGTTCTAGGCTGATTCCTCACCATTCTCATGATCATTGAGACTCCACAAGGTGAGATCTTGCATGGAGCCCCAGACTGAGGGAGATTGACAGTTATTTTGTTTTTCTTCCATTTGCGAATAATTGCACCAACTGTTGTCACCTTCTCACCAAGCTGCTTGGCGATGGTCTTGTAGCCCATTCCAGCCTTGTGTAGGTCTACAATCTTGTCCCTGACATCCTTGGACAGCTCTTTGGTCTTGGCCATGGTGGAGAGTTTGGAATCCGATTGATTAATTGATTGCTTCTATGGACAGGTGTCTTTTATACAGGTAACAAGCTGAGATTAGGAGCACTCCCTTTAAGAGAGTGCTCCTAATCTCAGTTTGTTTCTTGTATAAAAGACACCTGGGAGCCAGAAATCTTGCTGATTGATAGGGGACCAAATATTTATTTCACTCATTAAAATTCAAGTCAATTTATAACTTTTTTGAAATGTGTTTTTCTGTCTCTCACTGTTCAAATAAACCTACCATTAAAATTATAGACTGATCATTTCTTTGTCAGTGGGCAAACGTACAAAATAAGCAGGGGATCAAATATTTTTTTTCCTCACTGTATATACATACATATACATGTCTCCCTCTATCCCGCCTCTCTCCCCTTCAATCCATCCTAAATGCCTCTGCCAGGCTAATCCAACTCTCCCTGCGCTCTGTTTCTGCTGCACCTCTTTGTGAGTCCCTTCACTGGCTCCCCATTCACAGCAGAGTTAAATTGAAAATTCTCACCTTGACCTACAAAGCCCTCACCAATGCTGCCCCACCCTACCTGTCCTCACTCATCAAAAAATATACTCCAGCCCGCCCCCTAAGAGCTAACAATGACCTGCTCCTTGCATCTTCTACCATCACCTCCTCCCATGCTAGACTACAAGACTTCTCTCGTGCGGCACCAACGTGCGGCACCAACCCTCTGGAACGCACTTCCTCAAGCTGTCAGACTTTCCCCTAACCTGTCCTCCTTTAAATGCTCCCTAAAGACCTTTTTGTTCAGGGAAGCCTATCACAAATACATTTTACTTACCTATCAGTTGCCCTCATCTATCTCCTCACTAATATCATTCTCACCTTTGCAGTCCCCACCTCCTGTTTCCCATCCTCCTACCCATCTAGATTGTAAGTTTCCACTGGAATAGGGCCCTCCATTTCCCCTGTATTTGTCTGTAGAATTTTGTCTTTTACTGTATTGTATCTCCATTGTACTTTTATCTTTGTACCCATGGGCAGCGCAGCGTAATCTGTTGCCGCTTTATAAATAAAGAATAATACATATAAATATATATATTTTTATATGTATATATGTGTGTACCTAAGTATGTGTTTTAATGTTTATTTACTGTGCATATTTCACAATCCGAATTTTTATTGTAAATAAATATTTTTATATGTATCTGTATATATTTCTATATATTTCATCCTTACTCATGGGATATCACCTCCTGGTCAGCAGGAGGAGGCAAAGAGCTCCACAGCAGAGCTGCATAAATAGCTCCTCCCTTCCCCCAACCCAGTCATTCTCTTTGCCTGTGTTAGTGATAGGAAGAGGTAAAGTGAGGTGTTAGTTTAGATTCTTCAATCAAGAGTTTTTTATTTTTAAATGGTGCCAGTGAGTACTATTTTCTTACAGGGTGTAGCCAGGACCTGATCAGCCTCTTTTTAGCAAACTACAGGTGGCTTTAAGGCTTTGGGAACTGGTGGGATTTATTTCTCACTGCGCCTCCCATACTGCAGGCTGCCCTTTTGCAATATGGTCTTAGACATGCATAACTAAGGCCGGTATGTCTCCACAGAATGACAAGAAGATAATGAAGACTTCTTTATAGCTGTGGTACGTTTTCATGCTGTCGACAGCAACAAGTTATGTGCAGCTCCTTTTTTCCTGGGACAGAATTTACTCGGGAGTCGCTGCTAACTTTTATCTACAAGCCCCTTATTTTACCCAGGTCTTCCATTGAAGTAAGGTGGAGGTGGTGGGGGTGGATTGTCTAGATCCTGGTTTCTCAACAGCCGGGCCGTGGCCCACTACCGGGCCGTGATAGCCCTGCTGGTGGGCCCCGACCTGTCATGCACCCACTGCACACTCTTACCCCACTGCACACCAGGGGCAGACTGAGACCAATCAAGGCCCCAGGAACACTGTCTCACACTGGCCAAAATGTATTAAATTTTATGCAAATGAACATGGTAGCCTCCCTGACCTGCCCCCAACAGGCCCCTCAACCTCCAGAGCCAGGACCCCCAACATTAAGGTCCAGAGAAAGGGCACCCAACCTCCAGGGCCAGACCCCACACTCTATGGCCCTCACAGTGACAGACCCCCGCCAGGGCCCCCACTAAACCCACACTTATTTGCTTAGTTACTGATAGGGCAACTGAAAACTCCAGCTTAAGGAATGCACAAGGATCCGTGGAGATGTCATTTGTGGGCCCCCCTTCTTGCTGGTAGCTCAGCCCAGGTCCTATTTGCCTGACTGATCAGCCCGCCCCTGCTGCTCACTATATATATATATAACTACCGGGCCTTGGACATGTCTAGCTAAAATTTACCGGGCCTTGAGCTCACTTTGGTTGAGAACCACTGGTCTAGATCCCTCAGGGCACATTTATGTAAATATGTGGGAGCGTTTATGGACTGAATGGAACTTGTCTCCGGTGTGTGACAATCCGTTTGTTTCTCTGTATGCGCCCCTTAGATAAACCACATTGCCGTTTCACTGTAAAATGCAGCGACATACCTGTTTGTTATATTATTTTTTACTGCACAGCAACTGGTTGTAAAAAGTAGAGCGCTCATATTGGTTCGATGGACTTACTTTATTCACTCATATGGGGCATGTTCTCTTGTCGGTTATCTGATACGTGTAACATGTGTGTCAAGCCGACCCTGGAGTTTGTTATATTATTGCGGCAACTGTTTGTACTGTTCCACTGTACACACATATGGGGCATGTTCTCCCGGCGGTTATCTGATACGTGTAACATGTGTGTCAAGCCGACCGGGTGTTTGTTATATTATTGCGGCAACTGTTTGTACTGTTCCGCTGTACACACATATGGGACATGTTCTCCCGGCGGTTTTATTTCAATACGTGCCGACCGGGAGCTTCATATCTGCCGTCATTACTTGTGCTCACTTCGCTCTTTTCTAGTGATGTCCGGTTCATGAACAAATCGTTCTTTTGAACCGGATCTTTTCACTGAACTGCATGAATCAGTTTACCAGACTGAACTGATTAGTTTGAAACAGTTCAGTTCCTGAGTCATCAGCAGCACTGGTAATAGGATCCTAGAGTGAGTTCTGCTCTGCTAACTCCTCCTTTAATGAATCACACAGCAGTATCTCACTCTAGGATCATATTACCAGTGTTGTTGAATCAGTGTACTGTTAGCTAATTCGTTTGCAATGAATCAGTCTGTTAACAGTTCACTGATTCAAAAGAAGTGAACTGTTTGCAAACGACTCAGTGTACTGTTAACGGACTGATTCATTGCAAACGAGTTAGCTAACAGTACACTGATTCAAATATCAGGTCACAGTCACAGCAGTTCTCAACAGACCCCTGCATTTACCCCCTAACTGCAACTTACATTAACCCATTCAGCATCCCATGTTTGTTTATATATATATATATATATATATATATATATATATATATATATATATATATATATATATATATAAAACCCATTCAGCATCCCATGTTTGTTTGCTTGTTTATTTATATATATATATATATATATATATATATATATATATATATATAAAATTTGTTGTTCTTCCTCTATATCTAAGCTAACTTTTACTTAGCAACAGCTACAAATTATATATATATATATATATGTAGCTGTTGCTAAGTAAAAGTTAGCTTAGATATAGAGATAGCTTGTGCAGGAAACGGATCTGCAAATCTGCGGCTCTACAGTTCACCTACTGAACATGAGGTAGAGCCTCTACCTCATGTTCAGTAGGTGAACTGGTGAATCGGTTCATGAACCGGTTCAGTTAATCGAACCGTCCGAAATGAACCGATTCACCCAGAAGAACCGAACTTCCCATCACTACTCTTTTCAAGCGTAATTAGGCACTATACATGTAAACACCCACAATGGGCGGTCCCTAAGATGGCGTTGTTCATAGCGTGCCCTTTTTCTTCCCCTTCCCGGGGAGTTGTGCAATTGATGGGTGTGTTAAAATGAAAGAGTAGAACACACTTAATGTTGCTGCTTTTGCACTTTGTATATAATTAGGTGCTATTTCTCTTTACACCTGGAAGAGTCGTGTAACGTGTGTCATATCGTTCTAAGACTCTTTGTACATACACTTCTGTTTTACTATGAATTTTAGTCATGTTGTTTCAAACATGATGTTTTCCGTATAGATTGTTTATGTTGTGATGCCTCAACCCAGCAAGCTTATCGGAGATGTCCGTAGTTGCTCTGGCTCTTGTGTGTGAATTAAACATTCTTAGTTTAATTTTTAAGGAGACAGTGACACACTAATACAGATAAGGTTCTTCTCAATTTTAAGAGTCAGTACCGTTTTTTATTGGTGGGGTTTTGTTATTTGAAATTCTGCTTGGTATTTCACAACAAGTGCACACATAATATATTTTTTTTATATTTTTTCTGGCCCACATGCAGTGCTCTGCGGTTCCTTGCATTTTCCATTCAGGACATGGTTGCTTTAATGTTCATAGCAACGTCTACTTCCAGCAAGGTTTACATACTAATTGGAAGTGACAGTACAGTTTTTACTGGGTCACCCTTATTAAAGAATTGTGGCTGTTTTGTTAATTCATCCTTTGTGTCATAGGATGGTACAAAAACACAGAAGAAATAAGTTACTTTGAGATTTAAAGAGACAGTAACGTCTAGCTCTGTGTACATTGTAATATGTTTGTTAGTTCTTCTTATATGTCTGAAAGATGCAACAAACACGTTCAAGAATAGAGGACTTGGAATTAGTGGGTTCCCTTATGAAATTCTAGGTTTCTCAGGGGGTTGCTATTGCGCCCGGCAGATGGCATTGTTACGGTTCCAAGTGCAGCTACTTATTGGTTTGCTGCTCTGGAAGAGTCTTTTAAGTCTGAGTCTTCTTTGGAAGTGATTCATTCAGCTAATTCATTCATCTCCGACGCTTCTGTGCTGATTACCAATTTGGTGGCTAAGAGTCGGGGTTCTTCCTCTTAGCACGCAGAACCTTTTGATGAGATTTTGGTCTGTGGCTGTTTTTTCTTCCAAATCTAAACATTTTTGGTTCTCACTTACGTAGGGGACCTTGTGCGAACCTGACTTGAAGGAAGTTATTTCTGATGACAGAGAGGTTTTTCGTTCCTTTCAAAAATTTCGAAGGAACATACTCTTCCTCTAAGCAGGAGGGGAACTTTCCACTAGCTAAGCTACCCGGTAACCCAATCAGTTTTGAACAAGAAATGTTCTGAGGTACCTGCTGCTGCTTCCAATTCAGCATGTAGGATTAGCCCCAACCTAGGACTGGATCTGGTAAGGGGCAGATTGTTTTTCTTCATCCAGGATTGGATGAGAGATGTTCAGGTTGCCTGGGTATTAGATATTGTGTCTCAGGGATTCTATCTGGAATTCCTAAAATTTTTCTTCAGAAGAAGGTTTCTTTTTTCACATTATCTGCAATTCTGATAAAAAGAGAGGCGTTCTTATGTTGTGTATAAAGACCTCTCCACTATGGGAGTAATTTGTTCCGCTCAGAAACAAGTATAGGGGCTGGGGTTTTTACTCAAATATTTTGGTAGTTCCCAAAAAAAAGAGGGAACGTGCAGACCCATTTTAGATCTAAAGAGTCTAAACAAGTTTCTCAGAGTTCCATCCTTCAAGATGGAGACTATTCGGAATTGATCTAGGAGGGTCAATATATATGACTACTGTGGACTTAAAGGATGCATATCTTCATATTCCTATCCACAGAGATCATCACCAGTTCCTAAGGTTTGCCTTCCTGGACAAACATTTTCAGTTTGTGGCTCTTCCTTTTGGGTTGGCCACGGCACCCAGGATCTTCACGAAGGTTCTAGGGTCTCTGCTAGCGGTTCTCAGACCGCGGGGCATTGCAGTGACGTCTTATCTGGACGATATTCTGAACCAGACATCGTCTAATCAACTGACAAGGTCTCATACTGACATGGTTCTGTCCTTTCTAAGGACTCACGGGTGGAAGGTGAATTTAGAAGAGAGTTCATTAATTCCACAGGTAAGGGTTCCTTTCCTGGGAACTCTAATAGAATCTGTATTCATGAAAATCTTCTTGACGGAAGTCAGAAAATTACAGATTCTGAATACATGCCGAGCCCTTCAGTCCAATCCTTGGCTCAGTGCATGGAGGTAATTGGATTGATGGTGGCGGCAATGGACATCATTCCTTTTGCTCGTTTTCATCTCAGACCTCTACAACTGAGCATGCTCAGACAGTGGAATGGAGATTATGCAAATTTTTCTCCTCAGATAGATCTGGATCAGGAGACAAGAGACTCTCTCTTTGGTGGATGTCGCAGGATCATCTGTCCCAAGGGATGTGCTTCCGCAGACCCTCATGGGTGATAGTGACAACGGACGCCAGTCTACTAGGATGGGGTGCAGTCTGGAATTCCCTGAAGGCTCAGGGTGTGTGGACTCAGTCAGAGTCTCTACTTCCAATCAATATTCGGGAGTTGAGGGCAATATTCAATGCTCTTCAGGCTTGGCCTCAGTTGGCTTCGGCCAAATTCATCCGATTTCAGTCGGACAACATCACGACTGTGGCTTACATCAATCATCAGGGAGGAACAAGTAGTTCCTTAGCGATGACAGAAGTATCCAAGATAATTCGGTGGGCGGAGGCTCACTCTTGTTATCTGTCAGCAATCTACATCCCAGGAGTGGACAACTGGGAAGCAGATTTTTTGAGCAGACAGACGTTTCATCCGGGGGAATGGGAACTCCATCCGGAGGTCTTTGCCAACCTGATTCTCAGATGGGGCAGACCGGAGCTGGATCTTAGGGCATCTCGTCAGAATGCCAAGCTCCCAAGATACGAATCCAGGTCCAGGGATCCTCAGGCCGAACTGATAGATGCCTTGGCAGTGCCTTGATCGTTCAACCTAGCTTATGTGTTTCCGCCGTTTGCTCTCCTTCCCCGGGTGATTGCTCGAGTCAAACAGGAGAGGGCTTCTGTGATTCTCATCGCTCCTGCGTGGCCTCCCAGGACATGGTATGCCGATCTGGTGAACATGTCCTCTCTGCCGCCGTGGAAGCTTCCATGGAGGCAGGACCTTCTCATTCAGGGACCCTTCCATCATCCGAATCTAATTTCTCTGCTGCTGACTGCTTGGAGATTGAACGCTTGATTTTATCTAAGCGAGAGTTCTCTGATTCAGTCATTGATACCTTGATCCGGGCACGTAAGCCTGTTACTAGAAAGATTTACCATGGAGTAAGATTAGGATTCCTAGGATTTTATCTTTTCTCCAAGAAGGATTGGAGAAAGGGTTATCGGCAAGTTCCTTAAAGGGACAGATCTCTACCTTATCTATTTTGCTACACAAACGTCTGGCAGATATTCCGGATGTTTAATCTTTTTGTCAGGCTCTGACTAGAATCAGGCCTGTGTTTAGACTTATTGCTCCTCCATAGAGTTTGAATTTAGTTCTTAAGGTTCTTCAAGGTATTCTGTTTGAACCTATGCATTCCATAGATATTGAATTATTATCTTGGAAAGTTTTATTTTTTTCATTCCGATAAGGTAGTGTTACGTACCAAACCTGGTTTTCTTCATAAGGTTGTTTTCAACAAACATATTAATCAGGAATTTATTGTTTCTTCATTGTGTCCTAATTCTTCTTCTAAGAAGGAGCGTCATTTACATAACTTGGACGTGGTCCGTGCCTTGAAGTTCTACTTGCAGGCAACTAAGGATTTTCTTCAAACATCTTCATTATTTGTGCGTAGGGGTCAGAAAGCTACGGCTCTCTTTCTTGTTGGCTGAAGAGTATCATCCGTGTTGCATATGAGACTGCTGGACAGCAGCCTCCAGAACGAATTATGGCTCATTCTACTAGGGCTGTGGCTCCTCGTGGGTATTTAAAAATGATGCTTCTGTTGAACAGATTTGCAAGACTGCAACTTGGTCGTCTCTTCACACTTTTTCCAAATTTGATTTTTTTGCCTCGTCTGAGGCTGTTTTTGGGAGAAAGGTTCTTCAAGCAGCGATGCCTTCCGTTTAGGTTCCTGTCTTGTCCCTCCCTTTTATCCGTGTCCTATAGGTTTGGTATTGTATCCCATAAGTAAGGATGAAATCCGTGGACTCGTCATATATTGTAAAAGAAAAGGAAATTTATGCTTACCTGATTTATTTCTTTTACGATATGACGAGTCCACGGCCCACCCTGTCGTTTTCTAAGACAGGTTTTTATTTTTGTTAAACTTCAGTCACCTCTGCTCCTTAGCTTTTCCTTTCTCTTCCTATCTTCGGTCTGGTCTGGGTTGGGGGGGGAAGGGAGGAGCTATTTATGCAGCTCTGCTGTGGAGCTCTTTGCCTCCTCCTGCTGACCAGGAGGCGATATCCCATAAGTAAGGATGAAATCCGTGGACTCGTCATATCGTAAAAGAAATACATTTATCAGGTAAGCATAAATTTCCTTTTTTCTATGTGAAGAAAAATGTAAAATATGCATAACGTGCTTCCGGTTTCCCACTTTATTATAAAAAATAATTTTATAAATACTGTAAAAAATTCTAAATATACCATAGAATATATATATATATATTTTACAGTAACTATAATAATTTTTATAATTGTTATTAATATTTTTTAATATTTTAATAACGCAATTTAATATTACTTTGTTTTCATGTGTGCTATACCGTCCGCGTTAGACCTAAAGCGCAAAACCCAAAGCGTATTACTCAGATTTTACATTGCTATGTTCGTCACAAAGAAAAAAAAAATTCATTATTAAATATTTATTTCTATATATATGTTATAATGTTTATTTAATATATATATATATATATATATATATATATATATATATATATATATATATATACCTATGTGTTTACAGGTATAGATATAAACAGATTTATATTAGTATTCGTATTTACAATAAAAATTACATTATCCTGTATGTTAGTGTTTCCCAAAGCGGTCCTCAAGTACCCCCAACAGTCCTGCTTTTCATTATAGCTGAACTAGAGCACAGGTGAAATAATCAGCTGATGGATGAGAGCAGGTTGGTTACTGTTCAGTTTATTAGTTCACCTGTGCACTGGTTCAGCTATAATGAAAACCAGGACTGTTGGGGGTACTTGAGGGCCGCAGTTGGGAAACACTATGTGAAAAACATTGCAATGTGAAATATTCCGGTTTAGCGCATGAGCCATAGGTTTTTTCTTCTGTGCTCTTGGGGCGAGATTACATATGTGGCACTGGGCGCAAAACCCTGCGTCGCCAATTTTTAGTCTAATTGAGCTATGATATATACGGCGCAGCATACAAGTTACGTGCGTACATTTTACCCGCCTTCAGTTTTTACTCCTTTAAACTAACATACACACAACTCAAAGTACCTAATTACACTATTAACCTCTAATCTGCCAACCCCTCATAATGCAAAGTACCTAATTAACCTATTAAGCCCTAAACCGCCATCCACCCACATCGCAAACTACCTAATAAACATATTCACATTTAACTGAAAACTAAGCCCCCTAACCTAACGCCCCCTAAATTAACCCCAATTAAAAAACATTTACATAAAATAAAAAAATACTATCTACATTACAAATTAATTAAAAATTACAAAAAACAAAAACAAACATAAATTACTTTAAAAAAACTAACATTACAAAAAATAACAAACTAGCGGCTAGATTACGAGTTTTGCGTTATGAGGGGTGCGGTACTAACTTGCATGTTATTGTCACCGCTCACTTCCCTACAGCGCTGGTATTACAGGTTTTTATAAACCCGGCGTTAGAAGGCAAGAAGTGAGCGTAGAGCAAAATAGTGCTCCATACCGCGGTGAGCTGGTTGTACGTGCTCGTGCACGATTTCCCCATAGACATCAATGGGGAGAGCCGGCTGAAAAAAAGCCTAACACCAGCAAAAAAGCAGCGTAAAGCTCCGTAACGCAACCCCATTGATTCCTATGGGGAAACTAAATTTATGTTTACACCTAACACCCTAACATAAACCCAGAGTCTAAAAACCCCTAATCTTACACTTATTAACCCCTAATCTGCCGCCCCCGACATCACCGACACCTACATTATACTTATTAACCCCTAATCTGCCGCTCCAGACATCGCCGCCACCATAATAAACATATTAACCCCTAAACCACCGCACTCCTGCATCTCAAACACTATTTAAATAATATTAACCCCTAATCTGCCACCCCCGACATTGCTGCCACCTACCTACATTTATTAACCCCTAATCTCCCGCCCCCCACGTCGCCGCCACTATACTAAAGTTATTAACCCCTAAACCTAAGTCTAACCCTAACACCCACTAACTCAAATATAATTAAAATAAATCTAAAGAAAACCTACTATTAATAACTAGATAATTCCTATTTACAACTAAATACTTACCTGTAAAATAAAACCTAAGCTAGCTACAATATAACTAATAGTTACATTGTATCTAGCTTAGATTTTATTTTTCTTTCACAGGCAAGTTTTTATTTATTTTAACTAGGTAGACATCCATCCTCAACGAAGCCGGGAGAAGTCCTCAACAAAGCCGGGAGAAGTCTTCATCCAAGACTGGAGAAGTGGTCCTCCAGACGGGCAGAAGTCTTCATCCAGATGGCATCTTCTATCTTCATCCATCCGATGCGGAGCTGGTCCATCTTCAAGACATCCCGCGCGGAGCATCCTCTTCTTACATAAAAAGTTATTCTTAATCTAATACCCCCTTAAAAAAAAGACACCCCACAATAAAAAAAAACTAATTTACCAATAGCCCTTAAAAGGGCCTTTTGTAGGTCATTGCCTAAGTTTAACAGCTCTTTTTCCCTGAAAGAAAACAAAGTACCCCCTAACATTACAACCTCCCAAAATAAAAAAAATACCTAACTTAAAAAAATACCCTAATCTATCTATTGCCCCTAAAGGAGCATTTGTATGAGCATTGCCCTAAAAAGGCCATTCAGCTACTGCCCATAAAATTTTAAAAAAAGCCCTAATATAAAATAACCCCCCCCCCAAAAAAAAAAAAATAGCACTAACCCCAAAATAGGTACTCACCATTGATGAAGTCTGGCTATCCATCTTCTTCCAGGCGGCGCAAGGTTTTCATCCAGACGGGTCCATCTTTGTCCATCGTGGGCCCATCTTCTTTCTTCTTGCCAGAGGTGGTCTTCAGATGCATGGAGCGGTCTTTGGCGGTGGCGGTCTTCGGCAACGGGGAGGTCCTTTTCATGCCATCGTCTGCACACACGCTGAAGATTGAATGCAAGCTACCCTTTTTTTATATATATATATATATATATATATATATATATTTTATTTTTGTAAAACACACAGGTAGTATCAGTGCTAAACAGATTAAAAGTACACCATACATATATTAATCACTGTCTTTTCCATATGTTAAATATAGTCACTGTTATAAGAAGGTGAAGACAATCCAAAAAACGTTTGCAGCCTGAATCCCTTAAAAGCTCAGAGGTGACCCAGCAGGAAGTCTCAGCAGAAATCTATGAAAACAGAGGAAGGGAATCCGGATCTGGGTGTAGTAGGTTCAGATTCCACAAATATCAGCTACTTAAATGCCAAATTTGTACTCACTTGTTGGGACCTCAAACTATATGAGGTATGGTAAATGAATGGAGGCTATTATCAGCCCTGATGATCTCCTTAGATGCTGTTAATATCAGAGTAGATTTTCTGTCCTGTATACTTCAGCCCTTCCACAAAAACTCCCAGGTCCTTGATTGGTATTACCAAGCACAGCTTTATGTTGATTGTTCAGCTTTATGCTGATTGTTCTGTGAGTGGGTTTTGGGGATTTAGGGCGATATAACTTATTGTACACTTGCAGAGAGCAAGATTCAGTGGGATTAAAAGTACACATTAAGCGCCTTATACACAAATATAAATATACCCTGGAGTAAAATTGTACAAGTAAAATAAAATAATAAAATGTTCCCATCCAGGTACTAATAAAAATCCTCTGTTATTGCTGCCTTTATTCTATAGCAAGTTCTAGAGGAATGTTTGAACAAAAAATATAATGTAATACAATATAAAATGGTCTACATTGGTTCTATAACAATATATTTAACCTCATATAGCCATATTATGAAACCTTCCCTGTCAGGGAGATTACACTTCAAAACGAGTGTTACTGAAGGAGATAATACTTTAAAAAAACCTGTAAATAGATATAATTGTTATATTTAACTTTTAAACCTAATTATTTGCTACCTTGAAAATGCTCAAAAAGAAAGTTTACAGATATTTATGCAGCTAAACTCAAGCAAGTTTTTAATCATTGAATAATGTATGTTCATAAATGTACAATTTAAGAATTTCACAAAATAGGTTAGATGTGTAAATCACATCTCCTACAGTTCATGTGAAAAGATTTTACCTGGGAGTTTCAACAAGGTTAGATTTTCATTTTTATATCTATTTATATGGGATTTCATATCCTAAAGAACGAGAGCTACAATCATGTCCCGCTGTATTTTTGACCACTATAAACTTGCATTTTCTTCACAGTATTTTGGAGAATGATCATTAAAGACGTAGCATTATTTTCTAATATATAATTTATCAGCAGAGCCTCACATTAATGCCTGCAGAGTACTGTGTTTGATAACTTTAGAATGCTATAGACTAGAGGAAGCAGTTACTTGTATAAAGATCAAATTACTTCACCTAACAAGTACGTTTCTTTTCATAAAACCACTTTTCACTCATTTCAAAGTGAAAACTTCTCTCCTTCTAAATGGGTATGTTCTTTCTCAGATTACAGCAATTATAGTAGTTTTATTTTGCATTTAAATTGTATGTGAGATTCTGTGACCAACAGAAAAGAAAAATATATATATATACTTTTTTATTCCAGGGCTTTTTAACTGCCAGGATGCATCTTCACTTGCCTTTGAATCAAACTAGAAGAATAATAAGCTCTGATATGGGCGTATCGCAACAATAATTAATTATTAATAGACGTGCATTTGGTTTCATCACAAGTGCAAATTCATGACTAAATAGGGATATTAATTTTCCACAAAACTAATATCCGAACTAATGCACCCCAAAATTTAAAGAAAACTATGAAATACTGATGAAATTCATCAGTATTCATTTGTTTCCTTTAAATGGTTATACTTATACTTTCCCTGAATATTCGTTGGTTGCACGATTGGGTATTCGTTTAGTTTTAAACAAAACAAATAATTAACATTCTTAGAAAAAGTTCACCTGTAGCTTTACACTTAAATTTAGTGTCAAAATACCGAAAACACTTGTTACCTTAATAAAAAAATTGCATGTATTAAAAAAAAACGAGGTGACTGGAAAGAACTATACACTGAAATCAGAGTAATCTAACTTTTATTGGCTGCAGGATTTAATTTTTAAGGACTGGCCATTTCAGACAAAAACTTCCCTAAAAGACCAGAGCATTTTTAGCATTTTTGCCATCACTACATTTAAAAAGAAATAGAGCCTTTTCTTCTGTTATGTGTGATCAGTCCACGGGTCATCATTACTTCTGGGATATAACTCCTCCCCAACAGGAAATGCAAGAGGATTCACCCAGCAGAGCTGCATATAGCTCCTCCCCTCTACGTCAGTCCCAGTCATTCTCTTGCACCCAACGACTAGATAGGATGTGTGAGAGGACTATGGTGATTATACTTAGTTTTTATGACTTCAATCAAAAGTTTGTTATTTTACAATAGCACCGGAGCGTGTTATTACTTCTCTGGCAGAGTTTGAGGAAGAATCTGCCAGAGTTTTTTACTATGATTTTAACCGGAGTTGTTAAGATCATATTGCTGTTCTCGGCCATCTGAGGGAGGTAAAGGCTTCAGATCAGGGGACAGCGGGCAGATGAATCTGCATTGAGGTATGTAGCAGTTTTTATTTTCTGAATGGAATTGATGAGAAAATCCTGCCATACCGTTAAAATGACATGTATGTATACACTTCAGTATTCTGGGGATGGTATTTCACCGGAACTACTCTGTTGAAGGTCACTAATCCTTTTAATAACTATTTATCATGTTAAACGCTTTTGCTGGAATGTAGAATCGTTTACATTGCTGAGGTACTGTGTGAATAAATATTAATGGGCATTATTTTCCACTTGGCAGCCTTTTTTGCTTTTATTTGTGACAGTTTCGTTTCTCTTCACTGCTGTGTGGGAGAGGGAGGAAAGTTTGATGCTATAACTGTTTTTCAGTTCATTATTTCAACTGTCATTTAATCGTTTAGTACCTCTTTGAGGCACAGTACGTTTTTGCTAAAAAAGATTATAACCAAGTTGTAAGTTTTTTTGCTAGTGTGTTAAACATGTCTGACTCAGAGGAAGATATCTGTGTCATTTGTTCCAATGCCAAGGTGGAGCCCAATAGAAATTTATGTACTAACTGTATTGATGCTACTTTAAATAAAAGTCAATCTGTACAATGTGAACAAATTTCACCAAACAGCGAGGGGAGAGTTATGCCGACTAACTCGCCTCACGCGGCAGTACCTGCATCTCCCGCCCGGGAGGTGCGTGATATTATGGCGCCTAGTACATCTGGGCGGCCATTACAGATAACATTACAAGATATGGCTACTGTTATGACTGAAGTTTTGTCTAAATTACCAGAACTAAGAGGCAAGCGTGATCACTCTGGGGTGAGAACAGAGTGCGCTGACAATACTAGGGCCATGTCTGATACTGCGTCACAGCTCGCAGAGCATGAGGACGGAGAGCTTCATTCTGTGGGTGACGGTTCTGATCCAAACAGATTGGATTCAGATATTTCAAATTTTAAATTTAAATTGGAAAACCTCCGTGTATTACTAGGGGAGGTCTTAGCAGCTCTTAATGATTGTAACACCGTTGCAATACCAGAGAAACTGTGTAGGTTGGATAAATACTTTGCGGTACCGGCGAGTACTGACGTTTTTCCTATACCTAAGAGACTAACTGAAATTGTTACTAAGGAGTGGGATAGACCCGGTGTGCCGTTCTCACCCCCTCCAATATTTAGAAAGATGTTTCCAATAGACGCCACCACTCGGGACTTATGGCAAACGGTCCCTAAGGTGGAGGGAGCAGTTTCTACTTTAGCTAAGCGTACCACTATCCCGGTGGAGGATAGCTGTGCTTTTTCAGATCCAATGGATAAAAAATTAGAGGGTTACCTTAAGAAAATGTTTGTTCAACAAGGTTTTATATTGCAACCCCTTGCATGTATCGCGCCGATTACGGCTGCGGCAGCATTTTGGATTGAGTCTCTGGAAGAGAACCTTAGTTCATCTACGCTAGACGACATTACGGACAGGCTTAGAGTCCTTAAACTAGCTAATTCTTTCATTTCGGAGGCCGTAGTACATTTAACCAAACTTACGGCTAAGAACTCAGGATTCGCCATACAGGCACGTAGGGCGCTGTGGCTAAAATCCTGGTCAGCCGATGTTACTTCTAAGTCCAAATTACTTAATATACATTTCAAGGGGCAGTCTTTATTTGGGCCCGGTTTGAAAGAAATTATCGCTGACATTACAGGAGGTAAGGGCCACGCCCTACCTCAAGACAAAGCCAAAGCTAAGGCTAGACAGTCTAATTTTCGTCCCTTTCGGAATTTCAAAACAGGAGCAGCATCAACCTCCACTGCACCAAAACAGGAGGGAACTGTTGCTCGTTACAGGCAAGGCTGGAAGCCTAACCAGTCCTGGAACAAGAGCAAGCAGGCCAGGAAACCTGCTGCTGCCCCAAAGACAGCATGAATCGAGAGCCCCCGATCCGGGACCGGATCTAGTGGGGGGCAGACTTTCTCTCTTCGCCCAGGCCTGGGCAAGAGATGTTCAGGATCCCTGGGCACTAGAGATCATATCTCAGGGATACCTTCTAGACTTCAAATTATCTCCCCCAAGAGGGAGATTTCATCTGTCAAGGTTGTCAACAAACCAGATAAAGAAAGAGGCGTTTCTACGCTGTGTACAAGACCTGTTATTAATGGGAGTGATCCATCCGGTTCCGCGGTCGGAACAAGGACAAGGGTTCTACTCAAACCTGTTTGTGGTTCCCAAAAAAGAGGGAACTTTCAGGCCAATCTTAGATTTAAAGATTCTAAACAAATTCCTAAGAGTTCCATCCTTCAAAATGGAAACTATTCGGACAATCTTACCCATGATCCAAAAGGGTCAGTACATGACCACAGTGGATTTAAAAGATGCTTACCTTCACATACCGATCCACAAAGATCATCACCGGTATCTAAGGTTTGCCTTCTTAGACAGGCACTACCAGTTTGTAGCTCTTCCATTCGGATTGGCTACGGCTCCAAGAATCTTCACAAAGGTTCTGGGTGCCCTTCTGGCGGTACTAAGACCGCGAGGGATTTTGGTAGCTCCGTACCTAGACGACATTCTAATACAAGCTTCAAGCTTTCAGACTGCCAAGTCTCATACAGAGTTAGTTCTGGCATTTCTAAGGTCGCATGGATGGAAAGTGAACGAAAAGAAGAGTTCTCTTTTTCCTCTCACAAGAGTTCCATTCTTGGGGACTCTTATAGATTCTGTGGAAATGAAGATTTACCTGACAGAAGACAGGTTAACAAAGCTTCAAAATGCATGCCGTGTCCTTCATTCCATTCAACACCCGTCAGTAGCTCAATGCATGGAGGTGATCGGCTTAATGGTAGCGGCAATGGACATAGTACCTTTTGCACGCCTACACCTCAGACCGCTGCAATTGTGCATGCTAAGTCAGTGGAATGGGGATTACTCAGATTTGTCCCCTACTCTGAATCTGAATCAAGAGACCAGAAATTCTCTTCTATGGTGGCTTTATCGGCCACACCTGTCCAGGGGGATGCCATTCAGCAGGCCAGACTGGACAATTGTAACAACAGACGCCAGCCTACTAGGTTGGGGCGCTGTCTGGAATTCTCTGAAGGCTCAGGGACTATGGAATCAGGAGGAGAGTCTCCTTCCAATAAACATTCTGGAATTGAGAGCGGTTCTCAATGCCCTTCTGGCTTGGCCCCAATTAACAACTCGGGGGTTCATCAGGTTTCAGTCGGACAACATCACGACTGTAGCTTACATCAACCATCAGGGAGGGACAAGAAGCTCCCTAGCAATGATGGAAGTATCAAAGATAATTCGCTGGGCAGAGTCTCACTCTTGCCACCTGTCAGCAATCCACATCCCGGGAGTGGAGAACTGGGAGGCGGATTTCTTGAGTCGCCAGACTTTTCATCCGGGGGAGTGGGAACTTCATCCGGAGGTCTTTGCCCAAATACTTCGACGTTGGGGCAAACCAGAGATAGATCTCATGGCGTCTCGCCAGAACGCCAAACTTCCTCACTACGGGTCCAGATCCAGGGATCCGGGAGCGGTTCTGATAGATGCTTTGACAGCACCTTGGAACTTCGGGATGGCTTATGTGTTTCCACCCTTCCCGCTGCTTCCTCGATTGATTGCCAAAATCAAACAGGAGAGAGCATCAGTGATTCTAATAGCGCCTGCATGGCCACGCAGGACTTGGTATGCAGATCTAGTGGACATGTCATCCTGTCCGCCTTGGTCTCTACCTCTAAGACAGGACCTTCTGATACAGGGTCCATTCAAACATCAAAATCTAACTTCTCTGAAGCTGACTGCTTGGAAATTGAACGCTTGATTTTATCAAAACGTGGTTTTTCTGAGTCGGTTATTGATACCCTGATACAGGCTAGGAAGCCTGTTACCAGAAGGATTTACCATAAAATATGGCGTAAATACCTATACTGGTGCGAATCCAAAGGTTACTCCTGGAGTAAGGTTAGGATCGCTAGGATATTGTCTTTTCTACAAGAAGGTTTAGAAAAGGGTTTATCAGCTAGTTCATTAAAGGGACAGATTTCAGCTCTGTCCATCTTGTTACACAGGCGTCTGTCAGAAAATCCAGACGTCCAGGCCTTTTGTCAGGCTTTAGCTAGGATCAAGCCTGTGTTTAAAGCTGTTGCTCCGCCATGGAGTTTAAACTTAGTTCTTAACGTTTTACAGGGTGTTCCGTTTGAACCCCTTCATTCCATTGATATAAAATTGTTATCTTGGAAAGTTCTGTTTTTAATGGCTATTTCCTCGGCTCGAAGAGTCTCTGAGTTATCAGCCTTACATTGTGATTCTCCTTATCTGATTTTTCACTCAGACAAGGTAGTTCTGCGTACTAAACCTGGGTTCTTACCTAAGGTAGTCACTAACAGGAATATCAATCAAGAGATTGTTGTTCCATCCTTGTGTCCAAATCCTTCTTCAAAGAAGGAACGTCTTCTACACAATCTGGATGTAGTTCGTGCCCTCAAGTTCTACTTGCAGGCAACTAAAGATTTTCGCCAAACTTCTTCCCTGTTTGTCGTTTATTCTGGACAGAGGAGAGGTCAAAAAGCTTCTGCTACCTCTCTCTCTTTTTGGCTTCGTAGCATAATACGTTTAGCCTATGAGACTGCTGGACAGCAGCCTCCTGAAAGAATTACAGCCCACTCCACTAGAGCTGTGGCTTCCACTTGGGCCTTTAAGAATGAGGCCTCTGTTGAACAAATTTGCAAGGCTGCAACTTGGTCTTCGCTTCATACTTTTTCCAAATTTTACAAATTTGACACTTTTGCTTCTTCGGAGGCTATTTTTGGGAGAAAGGTTCTTCAGGCAGTGGTTCCTTCTGTATAATGAGCCTGCCTATCCCTCCCGTCATCCGTGTACTTTTGCTTTGGTATTGGTATCCCAGAAGTAATGATGACCCGTGGACTGATCACACATAACAGAAGAAAACATAATTTATGCTTACCTGATAAATTCCTTTCTTCTGTTGTGTGATCAGTCCACGGCCCGCCCTGTTTTAAGGCAGGTAAATATTTTTTAAATTATACTCCAGTCACCACTTCACCCTTGGTTACTCCTTTCTCGTTGATTCTTGGTCGAATGACTGGGACTGACGTAGAGGGGAGGAGCTATATGCAGCTCTGCTGGGTGAATCCTCTTGCATTTCCTGTTGGGGAGGAGTTATATCCCAGAAGTAATGATGACCCGTGGACTGATCACACAACAGAAGAAAGGAATTTATCAGGTAAGCATAAATTATGTTTTTTATATTTACCTATCAAAACTACATATTTTAGTAGACAGCCCAAAATATTGATCTAGGCCCATTTTGGTATATTTCATGCCACAATTTCACTGCCAAATACTATCAAATAAAAAAAATCATTAACTTTTTCACAAACTTTAGGTTTCTCACTGAAATTATTTACAAACAGTTTGTGCAATCATGGCACAAATGGTTGTAAATGCTTCTCTGGGGTTCCCTTTGTTCAGAAATAGCAGATATACAGTATATGGCTTTGCCATTGCTTTTTGGTAATTAGAACCCCGCTAATTGCAGCTGTGCACCACACTTTTGTTATTCCCAGCAGTAAAGGGGTTAATCAGGTTAGTTTTAGCTTTAGTGTAGAGATTACCCTCGCACCTGACACTTCTCACCCCCTGATCCCTCTTAAACAGCTCTCTTCCCTCTCCCACCTCCCAATGGTCACCCCTATCTTAAGTACTGGCAGACAGTCTGCCAATATGCAGTTTTACATCTTTTTTATTTTTGTCCTTAGTGTAGGATTACCCCCTTACCCTTCCACCTTCCTGATCCCTCCCAAAAAGATCTCTATCCCTCCCCCTTCTAACCAATTCCCTCCATCCTAGGTACTAACAGCTGTCTGCCAGTACACAGTTTTCTATCATTCTTAATTCATTTTAATAAAAAATAAAAAAAACCATTTTGTTCTGTAGTGTAGCTGCCCATCTCCTTCCTCCAACATAGGATCCCCCTCTACCTCCTTCTCCCTCCTCCCCCTCCCTCCTTCCCCCTCCCTGACATTTTTTTTCGGTAGCGTATCAGTCCCACCCGCTCCCGCCCCCCTCCAGTGATGGATCACCCACCCGCTCCCTCCTAACCATCCCACACCACCAACGATCGGCATCACTGCTGTCCAATGCAGAGAGGGCCACAAAGTGTCCCTCTCTGCATCGGTTACTCTCCGGCAGGTAGAGTGTGTGTGAGTGTACAGCCTGTATAACAGTGTAAATTTGCTGTCCCGTCAAAATAACTCAACACAAAGCCATTAATGTCTAAACCGTTGGCAACAAAAGTGCCTTAACCCTCTTGGGCATGGAGTTCACCAGAGCTTCACAGGTTGCCACTGGAGTTCTCTTCCACTCCTCCATGATGACATCACAAAGCTGTTAGAGACTCGCGCTCCCCCACCTTCCGTTTGAGGATGCCCTACAGATGCTCAATAGGGTTTAGGTCTGGAGACATGCTTGGCCAGTCCATCACCTTTACCTCCAGCTTATTTAGCAAGGCAGTGGTCGTCTTGGAGGTGTGTTTGAGGTTGTTATCATGTTGGAATACTGCCCTGCGGCCCAGTCTCCAAAGAGAGGGGATCATGCTCTGCTTCAATATGTCACAGTACATGTTGGCATTCATGGTTCCCTCAATGAACTGTAGCTCCCTAGTGTAAATAGCACTCATGCAGGCCAAGACTATGGCACTCCCACCACCATGCTTGACTGTAGGCAATACACACTTGTCTTTGTAATCCTCACCTGGTTGCCGCCACACACACTTGACACCATCTGAACCAAATAAGTTCATCTTAGTCTTATCGAACCACAGGACATGGTTCCAGTAATCCATGTACTTTGTCTACTTGTCTTCAGCAAACTGTTTGCAGGCTTTCTTGTGCATCATCTTTAGAAGAGGCTTCCTTCTGGGACGACAGCCATGCAGACCAATTTGATGCAGTGTGCGGCGTATGGTCTGAGCACTGACAGGCTGACCCCCCACCCCTTTAACCTCTGCAGCAATGCTGGCAGCACTCATACGTCTATTTCCCAAAGACAAAATCTGAATATGATGCTGAGCACGTGCACTCAACCTCTTTGGTCAACCATGGCGAGTCCTGTTCTGAATGGAACCTGTCCTGTGAAACCACTGTATGGTCTTGCCCATCGTGCTGCAGCTCAGTTTCAGGGTCTTGGCAATCTTCTTATAGCCTAGGTCATCTTTATGTAGAGCAACAATTCTTTTTTTCAAATCCTCAGAGAGTTCTTTGCCATGAGGTGCCATGTTGAACTTCCAGTGACCCGTATGAGAGTGTATGAGAGAGATAACACCAAATTTAACACACCTGCACCCCATTAACACCTGAGACCTTGTAACCCTAACGAGTTACATTAATTGGGCCCAATTTGGAATCTTAGGGGTGTACTCACTTTTTTGTTGCCAACGGTTTAGACATTAATGGCTGTGTGTTTAGTTATTTTGAGGGGACAGCAAATTTACACTGTTATACAGGCTGTAGACTCACTACTTTACATTGTAGCAAAGTGTAATTTCTTCAGTGTTGTCCCATGAAAAGATATAATCAAATATTTACAAAAATGTGAGGTGTGTACTCACTTTTGTGGGATACTGTACATACATACATACATACATATATATGCTTATATGTATGTATATATATATATATATATATATATTTATATGTGTGTATATGTATTTACAGACAGATATACACATATAAACACATAAATACATATATTAAAAAAAGCAAAAAAGAGACATAGAGGAAGGTACATTACCCCTCCCCCACAAAGTAAGGGAATTCAGCACATTTCAAAAATATATATTTATTTAAAGTTTATATTTTCTTAGATATTTCTCTAATTCAGGGGTGTCCAAACTTTGCTCTCCAGAGGTTTTGGAACTACATTTCCGATGATGCTCAGCCAGCATTTTATCTAGCTGAGCATCATGGGAAATGTAGTTCCAAAACCTCTGGAGAGCAAAGTTTGGACACCCCTGCTCTAATTCATCAAGTATTGTCTATACAAAAATAAAAAATGTACATTCAAATATGGGTGGTACCACTTTTAAATTCCAATGATCTTACAAATACACACTATGGGGCCGATTTACCAAGCTCCGTATGGCTCGTATGACCGCAGTTAGAAACCGCACATAAGGTCCCACCTGCATAATCCAAGCAACATCCGTATCTCACCGTCCTTGTTTGATTAACTGCTGCCTTTACCATACCTCCAACTGTTGGGACATAGCTCCTCATACGGTTCCAGGTGATTGCAGCTTTCAAAATCCGAGGGGGATCCGCTTTCTTACAGACACATATTCGGATGTATATATGCATTCAAATTTGTAAGAAGTCCAGCAAACGAACCCATACAAATGCTCTGGCTCTTTCTATTAATTCCTTTACTTTGTGGGGAGGGGTAATATACATGCACCTTCCTCTATTTCTCTCTTTTTGCTATTTTGAATATATAAATCTGACTAAGGGCTTGCACCAATACTCCTTAGTGGATGTTTCCTTTTTGTACTTATGTGTAAAGAGTAATATTGGTGGCTACTTTTTTTTGTCTATTTCCTATATATTTCTTTAATGATTCAGATAGAGAATACAATTTTAAACAACTTTCCAATTTACTTCTATTATTTAATTTGCTTCCTTCTCTTGTTATCCTTTGCTGAAAGGTTTATCTAGGCAAGCTCAGGGGCAGCCTTTAAGTAGATGAAAATATGTAAAAACATATTTATTCAATATCCATATTTAATAAAGTATTTACTGTAAATATTTTGCATTCCAATGTTCTTCACATAGGGGAATATCTTCTATGTATTTTAAACAGATATTCCTATATTATATATATATCTGTATCTATATATATATATATATATATATATGTGTGAACGAAGTAGAATATACAGTATCTCCCACAAGTGGGGATATAAGCTTTTGAATATTAGGAACGCAAACACCACAGAAAGAAAGAGAATTGATATTTGTATCAATAAATAACTGATGTTGATTATACGCTAAAAAGTTAATATTGGTAATTTGAATAAGAATGAAAATAAGGGTGAAATCAAAGCCAGCTGCCAGAAGATTATATGCCAGTTAAAGCGAATATCTTTTTCCAAGATATTCTAGGTGAAGGGAATGTAAGGGGAGAAAAAATAGCTATAAACTTAGCGCTTGGAGATGATATCACCCTGGGTATATAGTAAGTTTAGAAACTCATATGTATCATAAACATTATATAGGAACGATAAAATATGTACAAATAGATGCAGTAAAAATTAATATAAGATGATGATAAATATAAAATATATTAAGTAATTGTCACGCCGCCGCGCCGCTACTCGCTATGGCTGTTGCCATAGAAGCAGCAGTGGTGACTCGTTGCTATGGTTGTTGCCATAGACGCAGCCGGTGCTTCAGAGCGTGCAGCGATGACGTAATTGCCACACGCTGCCTCTCTATCCTGGATGCCGCGCCTCTGTACACCTGTGTGTCCTCCTTGGCTCAAGTTGGCGCCTATGTAAGTACCTGCAGTGCTTACATGCACTGCCCAAGTATAGGTGTTACTTAGTGTGCTCCTGGGTGTTATTGTTACTGTATGCTGCACTGTTATATTGTCGCTGACCTCTGCTTGTCTGACCACTCTGCCTGTTAACCTCTAAACTGCTGGATTGATACTGCTGCTGAACTCTGCTTGTCTGACTACTCTGCCTGTTAACCCCTAAACTGTTCAATTGATATACTACTGCTGAACTCTGCTTGTCTGACCACTATGCCTGTTAACCCCTAAACTGCTGGATTGATATACTGCTTCTGAACTCTGCTTGTCTGACCACTCTGCCTGCCTAACCCCTAACTGCTGGATTGATATACTGTTGCTAATCTCTGCTTGTTTGACCATTCTATTGGTTTACCCCTGAACTGTTATACTGTTGGGTTTCCCTTTGTTGCTGACTCCTGCCTGTTCTTGGTCCTTCTATTGCTTTACCCTGTACTGCTATACTGCAGGATTTCCTTCCTATTGTCGCTAAGGACTGCCCTGCCTACTGTGAGTACTATTTACCTCATTTTAGAAACTTTCTCTGCTCTGGGATATTTCCTATCACTCCACTTGACGCTGGGATAAGAAGACTATTGGCCAAGTTTGGTTTGATAGAGGAATATCCCACGAGCATTACATTATACTTGGGCCATGGATCCAAATGAGGTTGCAAGAGCAGTCCACCTTCAGGGACAGATGCTGGGAACCCATACCGTATATACTTGCAGAATGTGGACTCTAAACTAGAGGCTATATCCGTTATGCTCTCCTCATTGGTTGCAGAAAAGAACGTTACTCCTGTTGTTGCGCAGCCAGTCCCAACTGCCAGTGCTGTATCCGCTTCCCCTGCTTCTGGAAACATACCCCGGATACCTTTGCCACGCCGCTACTCGCTATGGCTGTTGCCATAGACGTGGCGGTGGTGACTCGTTGCTATGGCTGTTGCCATAGAAGCAGGCGGTGCTTCAGTGCGTGCATCGATGACGTCATTGCTACACGCTGCCTCTCTATCCCGGATGCCATTCCTCTGTACACCTGTGTGTCCTCCTTGGATTGATTGGCGCCTATGAAAGTACCTGCAGTGCTTACATGCACTGCCCAAGTATAGGTGTTACTTAGTGTGCTCCTGGGTGTTATTGTTACTGTATGCTGCACTGTTATATTGTCGCTGACCTCTGCTTGTCTGACCACTCTGCCTGTTAACCCCTAAATTGCTGGATTGATATACTGCTGCTGAACTCTGCTTGTCTGACCACTCTGCCTATTAACCCATAAACTGTTGGATTGATATACTGCTGCTGAACTCTGCTTGTCTGACCACTCTGCCTGTTAACCCCTAAATTGCTGGATTGATATACTGCTGCTGAACTCTGCTTGTCTGACCACTCTGCCTGTTAACCGCTAACTGCTTGATTAATATATTGTTGCGGATCTCTGCTTGTCTGACCATTCTATTGGTTTACCCCTGAACTGTTATACTGTTGGTTTTCCCTTTGTTGCTGACTTCTGCCTGTTCTTGATCCTTCTATTGCTTTACCCTGTACTGCTGTGTTTCCTAAGGACTGCCCTGCCTACTGTGAGTACTGCTTACTTCATTTTACAAACTTTCTCTACTCTGGGATATTTCCTATCACTCCACTTGACGCCGGGATAAGAAGACTACTGGTCAAGTTTGGTTTGATAGAGGAATATCCCATGAGCACTACATTATACTTGGGCCATGGATCCAAATGAGGTTGAAGAGCAGTCCATCTTCAGGGACAGATGCTGGGAACCCATACCGTATACTTGCAGAATGTGGACCCTGCTTCTGGAAACATACCCCAGATACCTTTGCCTGACAAGTATGATGGTACTACTGACTGTAGAGGTTTTCTTAACCGGTGCAGGCTGCACTTTCACAATGATCCTCACACCTTCCAGTCTCATCAGTCAAAGGTCACCTTTATCATTTCTTTATTGTAAGACAAGGCTCTCTGGCCTGGGTCTCTCCCTTTTTGGAGCCTTCAACTCCTGAACGATGCTGATGCTTTTATTACTGCATTATCTTCTGTGTTTGGGACTTCTGGTCGTGCTTCTGCTGCAGACTACTCTCTCTTTGATCTCCGCCAGAGCAATAGGACTGTGGCACAATATGCCATCAAGTTTTGCACCTTGGCACTTGAGACCAGTTGGGACAGCAGTGCCCTCAAGGTTGCCTTTAGGAGAGGTTTGCATGAATGCATCAAGGACGAACTTACTTACAGAAATGTTCCTTCTTCCCTGGATGAATTTATATCACTTTGTATCAGTCTAGATTCTCGCTTCCAGGAGAGACAAGCTGAGAGAAACAAAAGTTGTAGAATCCTTTCTTCTCATCCTCTTACTCATCCAGTTTATAGACTATCCTCTACCCCTTCAGCACCTCCAGTTACCTCTGTAGAGAAACCCATGGATCTCTCTTCCCTCAAGCCCTCTTAATCCGAAAGACAGAGAAGAAGAAGATTGAAACTGTGTTTTTATTGTGGTTATAACTCACACCAGCTTAAGAACTGTGATATTCTGCCGGGAAAAGCCAATGCTTAGAGGCTAATATTGGGGTACTTCTAAGTGTGGTCACTACTGAGACGCCTCACTCCTCTCGGATCCTGGTACCTGTTATCCTGACCTTCCTTCAGAATTCTGTCCACGCTCAAGCCTTTATTGATTCAGGGGCAGCTGGAAATTTTCTTGATCAGCATTTTAGGATTCAGACAGGCTTACCTCTTCTGCAGAAAAAACAATGGTTCAATGGTTCAAGATAACTACTCTGGATGGCACTCCCCTTGGATCAGGTTTAATCCATTTTGAATCAGCACCCCTAACCCTGACTGTGGGAGTCCTTCATACTGAACAGTTGCAGTTTGATGTCATTCATTCTCCAGCACAGCCTGTCATCCTTGGTCTTCCTTGGCTTTGTATACACAATCCACAGTTTGACTGGGCTGAGGGACAGTTGACCTCTTGGGGTACATTCTGCTTCCACTCCTGCCTTGCTAAGGCTACTCCTCCTCTCCGCATTCCCATAGCCAGTCTACAGACCCCTTCAAGCCTTCCCTCAGTATATGCAGATTTCACAGACGTATTTGAAAAGAAATCAGCTGATACTGATGCTGCCACCCCACCATTCTTATGACTGCAAAATTGACCTCTTTTCTGGAGCCCCACTTCCTAAAGGGGGGACTTATCCACTCTCCAAAGCTGAAACCAAGTCCATGGAGGACTATATTCAAGAAAACCTCGCTAAAGGTTTTATTCCTCCTTCCTCTTCTTCTGCCAGGGCTGGCTTCTTTTTTGTCAGTAAGAGGGACGGTGGGCTCAGACCCTGTATTGACTACAGAACCCTAAACAACATCACCATCAAGAATCACTATCCCATTCCTTTGATCACTGAACATTATGATTCACTTCAGAATGTTCGCTACTTCACCAAGCATACAATCTTATTCGTATCTTCCCAGGGCATGAATGGAAGACTGCCTTCAACATGAGATCATGGCATTATGAATACCTCGTAATGCCCTTTGGGCTGTGTAATGCCCCTGCAGTCTTTCAAGCATTTGTCAACAATGTCTTCCATGACCTCCTCAATCGCACTGTCATAGTCTACCTGGATGATATCCTTATTTTCTCTTCCACCCTTGAGGAGCATCATGAACATGCAAGACAGGTACTTCTTCACATCAGAGACAATTCTCTGGTAGCCAAACTGGAGAAATGTGAGTTTGATCATTTCCAGATCCAGTTCCTTGGTGATGTCATCTCAAAGGAGGGTTTTGCCATGGATCCTTCTAAGCTCACAGCAGTTCTGGAATGGCCTCAACCAACCTCATTAAAGGAACTACAGAGATTCTTGGGGTTCTCCAATTATTACCGCAAGTTTATAAAGAACTTTTCCCAGATAGTTGCTCCACTCACTGAGTTGACTAAACGGAACAAAGACTGCAAAAATTGGCCTCCTGAAGCCATGAATGCCTTCTTTCTTCTGAAAAAAGCCTTTTGTTCAGCTACTGTGGTCCGCCATCCTGATCCTGACCTGCAGTTCACTTTAGAAGTTGACGCCTCTTAGATTGGAGCTGGGGCAGTCTTAACCCAAAGGGATCCTTCAACTTCCAAGTTGCACCCTGTAGCCTTTTTCCCTAAATGCTTTACTCCTGCAGAGAGCAATTACAATGTGGGTAATTGTGAACTCTTAGCAATTAAGATAGCCCTGACTGAATGGTGTCATTGGCTAGAGGGCACTGCCAACCCCATTCAGATTCTCACTGACCACAAGAATCTGACTTACCTAGAGACTGCTCATCGACTCAGTCCTCAACAGGCCAGGTGGGCCTTGTTCTTTTCTCGTTTTAACTTTGTGGTCTCTTATCTTCCTGGGACCAAAAATAAAAAGGATGACGCCCTTTCCTGTCAGTTTCCTCAGTCTATTGATTCCTCTGAAGCTCCTATTGAACACATCATACCCCCCCCCCTCCTGTGTGGTTGCTCAACTTAACACCTCTCTTCTTCAAAGACTGCAACGTGCCCAGTCTAGAAAGCCTCCTGAAGCCCCCATGGCTCCTGATATCTTCTTTGTACCACTAAACCTATGCACCCCTGTGCTATCCTAGGCTCATGATAGTAAACTGTCAGGACATTCTGGTTTGACAAGAACTTTTAAGCTTCTTTCCCAACATGTATGGTGGCCTACCATGAAGACCGATGCTCAGGATTATGTGAAGGCCTGCACGACTTGTGCTGCCAATAAGACTCCCCGATCCTTGCCTCTTGGCTTACTCCAACCGTTGTCCATTCCAAAACAACCTTAGACACACATAACAATGGATTTCATTGTGGATCTCCCTCCTTCTGACCGTCATACGGTTTTCTGGGTTGCGGTGGATCGATTTTCCAGACTAGCTCATTTGTACCCTTAAAGAAACTGCCATCTGCCCAAGAATTATCATCTTTTTTCTGTTACATGTGGAATGATTACATGGCATTCCTGTGAATATTGTTTCCGACAGAGGTTCACAATTCATCTCTACTTTTTGGAAAGCCTTTTGCAAGTCGATTGGAACCATGGTTTCCTTGTCTTCTGGCTACCATCCTTAGACTAATGGGCTAACTGAGAGAGTGAATCAAGATCTCGAAGCCTATCTCAGAACTTTTGTTAATTCTCTCCATACCAATTGGTCTGAATTGTTAACCCTAGCTGAGATGGCAAAGATTACTCATTGGCACTCTTCTCCTCGATGTTCTCCATTTCAAGCTGCAGCAGGTTACCAACCTTGTGTCTTTCCTCTTTCTGCTCAGTCCACAGGGGTCCCTGCTGCACATCGACACGTCACTAACCTCACTATTTATTGGCAATGTATTCACTCTCAGTTACGTTCAGTTGTATCCAGATACAAGAGGTTTGCTGATAATCATAGAGCTTCTGTTTGTGCCTTTTCAGTAGGTGAACGTGTTTGGGTCTCTACTCAACATATTTGTCTATGTCAACCCAGTCATAAATTAGGGCCCAGGTTTATCAGCCTTTACAAGGTTCTTAAAAGACTGTCTCCTGTTGCCTACAAAGTGGCCTTGCCCAGAACCCTGCGTATACACCCAATTTTCCACATCTCACTATTCAAGCCCTACATCAAGAACAGATATACTCGACTCAGACCTCCTCCGATCTTGGATTCCAGATACAGGTGCAGGCAACTGCAGTACCTCGTGCATTGGAAGGGTTACTCTGTGGCAGATCGTTCCTGGATTTGCCCGTGATGTGCATGCTCCTTCTTTGGTCTCCACATTTCATGCTGCTCATCCCTCCAAGCCGACTTTGGTTCCCGGAGGTAACCCCTAGGAAGGGGGCTATATCACGCCGTGCCACACTCCTACTCACTATGGCTATTGCCATAGACAAGGCAGTGGTGACTCATTGCTATGGCCATTGCCATAGACTCAGGCAGTGCTTCAGAGCATGTGGCGATGACATCACGCTGCCTCTCTATTCGTGATGCCGCTCCTCTGTACACCTGTGTGTCTTCCTTGGCATGAATCAGTGCCTATGTAAGTACCTGCAGTGCTTACATGCACTGCCCAAGTATAGGTGTTACTTAGTGTGCTCCTGTGTGTTATTGTTACTGTTTGCTGGTCTGTTATATTGTTGCTGACCTCTGCCTGAGGTATCTTTTGTACACTTAGTACAAACCTTTTTGCCGAATCTAGCTCTCCTGTTTGGAACACCCGCTACTACGAATACCCGCTGACTCTAGAGACTCCAGAACACACCGGAGATCGCCTTGGACTCGATGTTCTCTTATATATGATTCAGTGTGTTATGAACCAAATTGTTACCTCATTCCATTGAGGTCAAAGTTTGTAAGTGTGTCTTATACTTTTTTTTTTTTTTTAAGTTTTTTATTGAGGAATAAAAGTTATATCAACATGCATCATGCGAATACGCTTAGACAAAATACAAGATGTTAAAGAGGCATGACATAATGATTGTACAAAAAGCAACCTTAGAATTTGATATTAAATAACAAAAGTTGGATGTACATTAGAAGACCTAATTTTTTTAGTTTTATAACTGTTGATAAACAATATTCCCTAAGTGAAATAAAGCGGCCACTTTTGGGTCGCTGATAGCCAGGTAGGATTTGGGTGGGGAATGAGAGAGAAGTGACTTTTGGACCCAGATTATAGAAGGAGCATTTTATGGGTCTGTACTGTCAAGGTGCATACAAACAAATTATACATCTCTCCCCAACAAACTCAGACATGTGACCAGTAGTGTTATCTGAATTAAGACCATAGTTAGGTAAACGTTGGGCAAATATCTAGTGATCCAAGGAAAAGGGCAAAAGGTCTAGCAGTAGGGATTTCAGTGAAACTATGTCTAATCTAGTCCTCAAATATGTCCATTACCAACATAGTGAGGGGAATTAAACCTATTGAATGGGCATGCTAAATGAACAAAAAGAAACATCAACATTGAAGTATCAAACATACAGATAGCCATTTTTGGCGACATCAATATTGCATGCGTAAATGAACCTCAGTGTCTGTACAGGGAGTGCAGAATTATTAGGCAAATGAGTATTTTGACCACATCATCCTCTTTATGCATGTTGTCTTACTCCAAGCTGTATAGGCTCGAAAGCCTACTACCAATTAAGCATATTAGGTGATGTGCATCTCTGTAATGAGAAGGGGTGTGGTCTAATGACATCAACACCCTATATCAGGTGTGCATAATTATTAGGCAACTTCCTTTCCTTTGGCAAAATGGGTCAAAAGAAGGACTTGACAGGCTCAGAAAAGTAAAAAATAGTGAGATATCTTGCAGAGGGATGCAGCACTCTTAAAATTGCAAAGCTTCTGAAGCGTGATCATCGAACAATCAAGCGTTTCATTCAAAATAGCCAACAGGGTCGCAAGAAGCGTGTGGAAAAACCAAGGCGCAAAATAACTGCCCATGAACTGAGAAAAGTCAAGCGTGCAGTTGCCAAGATGCCACTTGCCACCAGTTTGGCCATATTTCAGAGCTGCAACATCACTGGAGTGCCCAAAAGCACAAGGTGTGCAATACTCAGAGACATGGCCAAGGTAAGAAAGGCTGAAAGACGACCACCACTGAACAAGACACACAAGCTGAAACGTCAAGACTGGGCCAAGAAATATCTCAAGACTGATTTTTCTAAGGTTTTATGGACTGATGAAATGAGAGTGAGTCTTGATGGGCCAGATGGATGGGCCCGTGGCTGGATTGGTAAAGGGCAGAGAGCTCCAGTCCGACTCAGACGCCAGCAAGGTGGAGGTGGAGTACTGGTTTGGGCTGGTATCATCAAAGATGAGCTTGTGGGGCCTTTTTGGGTTGAGGATGGAGTCAAGCTCAACTCCCAGTCCTACTGCCAGTTTCTGGAAGACACCTTCTTCAAGCAGTGGTACAGGAAGAAGTCTGCATCCTTCAAGAAAAACATGATTTTCATGCAGGACAATGCTCCATCACACGCGTCCAAGTACTCCACAGCGTGGCTGGCAAGAAAGGGTATAAAAGAAGAAAATCTAATGACATGGCCTCCTTGTTCACCTGATCTGAACCCCATTGAGAACCTGTGGTCCATCATCAAATGTGAGATTTACAAGGAGGGAAAACAGTACACCTCTCTGAACAGTGTCTGGGAGGCTGTGGTTGCTGCTGCACGCAATGTTGATGGTGAACAGATCAAAACACTGACAGAATTCATGGATGGCAGGCTTTTGAGTTTCCTTGCAAATAAAGGTGGCTATATTGGTCACTGATTTGTTTTTGTTTTGTTTTTGAATGTCAGAAATGTATATTTGTGAATGTTGAGATGTTATATTGGTTTCACTGGTAAAAATAAATAATTGAAATGGGTATATATTTGTTTTTTGGTAAGTTGCCTGATAATTATGCACAGTAATAGTCACCTGCACACACAGATATCCCCCTAAAATAGCTATAACTAAAAACAAACTAAAAACTACTTCCAAAACTATTCAGCTTTGATATTAATGAGTTTTTTGGGTTCATTGAGAACATGGTTGTTGTTCAATAATAAAATTAATCCTCAAAAATACAACTTGCCTAATAATTCTGCACTCCCTGTATTGCTTACTATGATGTCATCCTCACAAGTCATTATAGGACCCTCTTGAACCTGGTAACACTTGTGGTGGAGATTAGAGGGTTACTAGCTTATAAAATAGCCACTTGTGGGCCTGAGACAGTGTAACTGATGCTAATAATTGAGGATAAAATTAACCCACATTTCCATAGATGGAGTGTAAAGACAGGTAAGTGAAATCAATTGTGGCCGAACGGAATTTCATCTGAGCATATATTGACTATGGTATTTATTTTGATTATATTTTATGGATGTAGGTATAAAGAGACTCTTTTAGGCCATTTATAGATATATTTATAAGTAGGGGCTATATGGAGCTACCAACACCTGCAAAGTAGCCCAACCCAGAGTTTGAGACGGGCCATATGAGCCTGGGAACTATATCCTAATATTTAGTATGTGCAAACGCAACCATGAAAGAGCTGCAGATAGAGGAGGTCAGATTGTAAATTGGGATTGAATGAGCAAGGGTCAGAGCTAGGCTTTCAGTGCCTAAATATATAACTTAATTTAAGGGTGAAAAGAGTGTTTTGTTTTTTTTTGTTTTTTTTTTTTTAAATGTTTTTATTGAGGTTCAGAAAAGTTACATAATACAATTCTTTGCAAGATAGATTACAGAGCTTCAAATGGATTACAAATGATCGCGAGATGCAAGGTACAACAAAAGCAGGTAATCAGACAGTTTAAATCTAAGCTCCAATCAAACCCTGAACCTTTCTTTTTAACTTCTTTATAATGAACAGTACATGCAATAGATAGTTAGTACGGTAGGCCACACTTGGGCCCATTAGACCAAAAGGATTTGGAATGCATGCAAATATAGTCAGACATGTCTGGAGATAACAACCACAGAATAAATAGAGTTACAAGAAAGAGAGAAGGGGAGAAAGAGAGAGAGAGAAAAAAAAAGGGGGGGAAGGAGGGGGGGATATAGGTGGACGAGAAGGGGAGGGGGTCGCTTGGAACTTACAGCTATTGCTCCTGTATACTACCCTGCAGAGGGATCAGTCTAGTTGCTTCCATATTTCCCAAATTTCTGAGTGTAAAAAGATCTTGTTATGTTAGGTAAAGATCGGGCCCTCCATTGTCTCTAGGACATAGTTTTGACTACTTCCCCCCAAGTGGGTGGTGTTTGCTGCCTCCACAGTCTCGCTATAGCTAGTTTGGCTGAAATGAGAATATAGATGGAGAGTAAGGCCCTTGGAGTTGAGTCTGTGTCTATGTTTAGGTGCAGTAGAGCAATTTGTGGGGAGGTCCTGAGGTGAGTGAGTAGGTTCCTGCATTTGTGTGAGACAACGTGCCAGAAGGGAGTCGGCTTCGGGCATTCCCACCAGATGTGAGCTGGCGTACCCACCAACCCGCATTGTTTCCAACATAATGGGGAGTTAATCTGAGAGATTTTGAATAGCCTAAGCGGGGTAAGATGCCATTGTGTGCAAACTTTAAGGTATAGTTCTAGCAAGGTAATGCAGTGAAGTGCCTGTTTGGTTAGAGCCACTGCCTTGGTCCAGTCATCCTGCTCTGCGCGAAATTGGAGAGCATTTTCCTAGGCCATTGTATAAGCTGATCTATAGAAAATGGGGGAATTCATCAAGTCCCTATAGGATACCGATAGTGCTCTGGGTATCTTCACATTGTTGGTCCATCTCTTTTCCCACATAGTGGGTTCTCTAGGGGGTTGATTCAAGAATCCCCAGAACTTTAATAGACTCCTGAGCCTCCAGAACTCGAATAATAGAAGCTGAGATGGATTGTAATTATTGGCAAACTGCGTGGTTGTGATAAATTGGTCGTTATGGTACAGATCCGCCATGTGGTGTATTCCATGCTCCTGCCATATATGAGGGTGAGAGTCCCTAAGGGCCGCTAGCAGGCCCGTTAGAGAATGAGCGGGTGAAGGGTGGGGGGCTATCTGAGGGAGCGAGCGCAATCTGTCCCATAGTCTGAGGCCGTGGGAGATAATTGTATTCTGGATTTTGTAGTATGACCTAATATGCTTAGGCAACCAGATGAGATCCCACAAGGTGAGAGGGCTAGGAAGCATTGCTTGTTCTAGGGCTTGCCATTTATTTTTACTATCCACGGTATTCCACGACAGGATATGAGAAAGTCTCAAGGCTTCATGGTAATAGGTTATGTTGGGGGCGCCCGCACCCCCACACAAGAATGGTTGCTGCAGTATTCTGGTAGCAACCCTCGGGTGCTTGCCTTTCCAGATATACTTGTTGCAAATTTGCTGAAATTTGCTGATTAGAGACTTAGGAACAGGGATAGGAAGCGACCAGAATAGGTATGTGAGCTTGGGAAGCAGAAGCATCTTGAAAGCAGCTATGCGCCCCAACCAGGAGATACAGGGAACACTCCATTTGTCGACACTAGACTGGAATTGTTGGAGGAGGGGGTAAAAATTAGACTCAATTATGGTGGGAATACTCCATGAGTGATAGACCCCAAGATGTTTGATCCTCTGTTGGGACCAATTAAAGGCATTATTTTTTTGGAGTTCTATGAGCACTGTACTCTGCAAGTTGAAGGCGTAAGCCTCTGTCTTACTGATGTTGAGCTTATAATAGCTAATCTGTCCAAAACAATCCAGTAATTTAAAAAGAGCTGGAAGAGAATGAAGAGGATCACTCAAAAATACAGTTAGATCATCCGCAAATAAGGAGGTTTTTTGCAAGGTGCCCTCTATCTCCACACCTCGAATGTCAGGGCTACTTCTGATCGCCTCAGCCAGCGGCTCCATGACCAGGGCAAAGAGCAGCGGGGAAAGGGGGCAGCCCAAAAGAGTGTATTTTAATCTGGACACCAAACTATATCTAAAGACTAGGGCTGGTGATGAACCGGTAGAGAATAATAACCAAATTCACTATACTCCCCATGAAAAATGAACTAGTGATTGCCCCCCTATGAGTGTACATTTAACTAAAGGCTACATTCCAAGTGATATCTATATATTATAAAAGCATTTACGCATGCAGTAGCCTGATCTAACTTATCTCTAGGTGATATAAGATGGTGCTAATAATAATTCAGAGCTTGCAATGGTCAGGTCAAAACATGCATAGTAAGATTAATTCTTGCAAAATATAAAACTGATCACTGACATACTCTTCAGGGGTTATGAATATACATTAAACGCTAAAAGGTCCCATACTTAATGTGCACTGGTTGAGGAACTTTGGCAGAGGGTATGTACTAATAGTGGGCAAAAAGAGTCCAGAGGCCAAGCGTAGTGTACATAAAAATGAACCTGTTTATAGGAGAGAGTCCTGGTTTTGTAATTTAGCTACAGCAGTCCGTAAAAACAACTGATTGCCAGTCTCCACCGGATCAAATAGAGCATTTTCAGCCAAGGGATCGCTCTCCGAGTCCTCCACGGCAAGCTATTTCTGGGTGAGTATCCTCCAGGTTTAGCGGGATTACCCTTGGCTCTGTGCCACCCCGGACAGATTGGCCTCTGTCAGAAAGCTTAAGTGAGGCTTATTTTACTAGGACCAGAACTTTCAGTGGCATGCATGATAGCTTCACACCTATGTATTTTTCCCTTTTTCTGTGAAAGCTGCAGTCCGGAACTCTCAATGGTCGCAATGGATGTGAGGCTTTGCGGGCTTGTCTTTTCCAGTATCGCTGTTTCATGTGCGTCCCTTCAGGGGCATATAAAGCAATGCCTTTAGTTACAGTTTTAACCCCTAGGTGATTGAGCGCTCTGCTGTATCCAGAAATAGGTTTATTCTTAATGCTGTGAACGGTAGCTGCCGTACTCTCCTCTTCCCCTGCATTGGGCTCTTGGGAATGTATAGACGTGTTTGCTTCTTGTGGGTGCTCTGCCATTTTCCCGTGGCTACCCAGGTCGAGTCTAAATGCCCTTTGTATTTCGCTGCACTCTATAAGACTCCAGGATTGAGCTTATCATATCAATAATCTTTTTGTGCTCCATTGCTGGTTTGGTAGTGTCTTGACTATTCAGTGAATTTTCAGTGGTAGTACACTGCTTACCCGGCCTGCAATATTCTGGGGGGGGGGGTGTTGAAGGCCTCTCACTGAGGAGTCTGCCTTAGGCCTCAACGCTCCGGATCAGTAATCAAAGGTGGAATACCTAATATTGTGATATCATTCGATTCAGCTGGGTGTGTAGTTTCAAGATATCAGGTTGAGGTAGATGGGTGACCCTCTTAGACACTGATAAAAGGCGAATTACCAATGTTCCATGCAGAGCAACAGATATTGCATCCATTCAAGGTGCTGCCCAGAGACACGCCCCGTGTCTTATACTTTTTAACCTATCCAACCAAATAAACGGTATTGCACGATTATCCTGTGTATGTTCTGTTCCCTATCTACTACATACGGGCATTCATCCCCTGACTGACCGAGGCCACAGCAGCTAGTAACCTGATAACTACAAGGATCTGATCAGAGCCCACTGGTCGACTAAACAGGAGTTGGTTTGCAACACTCGTCTCGTCACTTGGGACCCAGGCCGCCCTTCCCGCACTGAGAGGATCCGATGTTCACAGAGTCTAGAATTGAATTGCTTATTCCCCTGCCTGTGCTTTACTTCATACAATTGAGGTTCATTCTTGTAAGTAGATCCCCTATAGGGGCTCCATACTCCACTCTCCTGCACTTACGTATATGGATTACGTCCACATTTAAACTCACCGGTGCCTGGTGTTTCTTTCATGTAATTAGCAAGTCCATGAGCTAGTGACGTATGGGATATACATTCCTACCAGGAGGGGCAAAGTTTCCCAAACCTCAAAATGCCTATAAATACACCCCTCACCACACCCACAATTCAGTTTTACAAACTTTGCCTCCGATGGAGGTGGTGAAGTAAGTTTGTGCTAGATTCTACGTTGATATGCGCTCCGCAGCAAGTTGGAGCCCGGTTTTCCTCTCAGCGTGCAGTGAATGTCAGAGGGATGTGAGGAGAGTATTGCCTATTTGAATGCAGTGATCTCCTTCTAAGGGGTCTATTTCATAGGTTCTCTGTTATCGGTCGTAGAGATTCATCTCTTACCTCCCTTTTCAGATCGACGATATACTCTTATATATACCATTACCTCTGCTGAATCTCGTTTCAGTACTGGTTTGGCTATCTACTATATGTAGATGAGTGTCCTGGGGTAAGTAAGTCTTATTTTTTGTGACACTCCTAGCTATGGTTGGGCACTTTGTTTATAAAGTTCTAAATATATGTATTCAAACATTTATTTGCCTTGACTCAGAATGTTCAACTTTCCTTATTTTCAGACAGTCAGTTTCATATTTGGGATAATGCATTTTAACATTTTTCTTACCTTAAAATTTGACTTTTTTCCCTGTGGGCTGTTAGGCTCGCGGGGGCTGAAAATGCTTCATTTTATTGCGTCATTCTTGGCGCGGACTTTTTTGGCGCAAAAATTCTATTTCCGTTCCGGCGTCATACGTGTCGCCGGAAGTTGCGTCATTTTTTTGACGTTATTTTGCGCCAAAAATGTCGGCGTTCCGGATGTGGCGTCATTTTTGGCGCCAAAAAGCATTTAGGCGCCAAATAATGTGGGCGTCTTATTTGGCGCGAAAAAATATGGGCGTCACTTTTGTCTCCACATTATTTAAGTCTCATTTTTTATTGCTTCTGGTTGCTAGAAGCTTGTTCTTTGGCATTTTTTCCCATTCCTGAAACTGTCATTTAAGGAATTTGATCAATTTTGCTTTATATATATGTTGTTTTTTCTCTTACATATTGCAAGATGTCTCACGTTGCATCTGAGTCAGAAGATACTACAGGAAAATCGCTGTCAAGTGCTGAATCTACCAAAGCTAAGTGTATCTGCTGTAAACTTTTGGTAGCTATTCCTCCAGCTGTTGTTTGTATTGATTGTCATGACAAACTTGTTAAAGCAGATAATATTTCCTTTAGTAAAGTACCATTGCCTGTTGCAGTTCCTTCAACATCTAAGGTGCAGAATGTTCCTGATAATATAAGAGATTTTGTTTCAGAATCCATAAAGAAGGCTATGTCTGTTATTTCTCCTTCTAGTAAACGTAAAAAATCTTTTAAAACTTCTCTCCCTACAGATGAATTTTTAACTGAACATCATCATTCTGATTCTGATGATTCCTCTGGTTCAGAGGATTCTGTCTCAGAGGTTGATGCTGATAAATCTTCATATTTATTTAAAATGGAATTTATTCGTTCTTTACTTAAAGAAGTCCTAATTGCTTTAGAAATAGAGGATTCTGGTCCTCTTGATACTAAATCTAAACGTTTAAATAAGGTTTTTAAATCTCCTGTAGTTATTCCAGAAGTTTTTCCTGTTCCTGATGCTATTTCTGCAGTAATTTCCAAAGAATGGGATAATTTGGGTAATTCATTTACTCCTTCTAAACGTTTTAAGCAATTATATCCTGTGCCGTCTGACAGATTAGAATTTTGGGACAAGATCCCTAAAGTTGATGGGGCTATTTCTACCCTTGCTAAACGTACTACTATTCCTACGTCAGATGGTACTTCGTTTAAGGATCCTCTAGATAGGAAAATTGAGTCCTTTCTAAGAAAAGCTTATCTGTGTTCAGGTAATCTTCTTAGACCTGCTATATCTTTGGCTGATGTTGCTGCGGCTTCAACTTTTTGGTTGGAAACTTTAGCGCAACAAGTAACACATCGTGATTCTCATGATATTATTATTCTTCTTCAACATGCTAATAATTTTATCTGTGATGCCATTTTTGATATTATCAGAGTTGATGTCAGGTTTATGTCTCTAGCTATTTTAGCTAGAAGAGCTTTATGGCTTAAAACTTGGAATGCTGATATGGCTTCTAAATCAACTTTACTTTCCATTTCTTTCCAGGGTAACAAATTATTTGGTTCTCAGTTGGATTCCATTATTTCAACTGTTACTGGTGGGAAAGGAACTTTTTTACCACAGGATAAAAAATCTAAAGGTAAAAACAGGGCTAATAATCGTTTTCGTTCCTTTCGTTTCAACAAAGAACAAAAGCCTGATCCTTCATCCTCAGGAGCAGTTTCAGTTTGGAGACCATCTCCAGTTTGGAATAAATCCAAACCAGCTAGAAAGGCAAAGCCTGCTTCTAAGTCCACATGAAGGTGCGGCCCTCATTCCAGCTCAGCTGGTAGGGGGCAGGTTACGTTTTTTCAAGGAAATTTGGATCAATTCTGTTCACAATCTTTGGATTCAGAGCATTGTTTCAGAAGGGTACAGAATTGGTTTCAAGTTGAGACCTCCTGCAAAGAGATTTTTTCTTTCCCGTGTCCCAGTAAATCCAGTAAAAGCTCAAGCATTTCTGAAATGTGTTTCAGATCTAGAGTTGACTGGAGTAATTATGCCAGTTCCAGTTCCGGAACAGGGGATGGGGTTTTATTCAAATCTCTTCATTGTACCAAAGAAGGAGAATTCTTTCAGACCAGTTCTGGATCTAAAAATATTGAATCGTTATGTAAGGATACCAACATTCAAGATGGTAACTGTAAGGACTATCTTACCTTTTGTTCAGCAAGGGAATTATATGTCCACAATAGATTTACAGGATGCTGCATATTCCGATTCATCCAGATCATTATCAGTTCCTGAGATTCTCGTTTCTGGACAAGCATTACCAGTTTGTGGCTCTGCCGTTTGGCCTAGCTACAGCTCCAAGAATTTTTACAAAAGTTCTCGGTGCCCTGCTGTCTGTAATCAGAGAACCGGGTATTGTGGTATTTCCTTATTTGGACGATATCTTGGTACTTGCTCAGTCTTTTCATTTAGCAGAATCTCATACGAATCGACTTGTGTTGTTTCTTCAAGATCATGGTTGGAGGATCAATTTACCAAAAAGTTCTTTGATTCCTCAGACAAGGGTAACCTTTCTGGGTTTCCAGATGGATTCAGTGTCCATGACTCTGTCTTTAACAGACAAGAGACGTCTAAAGTTGATTACAGCTTGTCGAAACCTTCAGTCACAATCATTCCCTTCGGTAGCCTTATGCATGGAAATTCTAGGTCTTATGACTGCTGCATCGGACGCGATTCCCTTTGCTCGTTTTCACATGCGACCTCTTCAGCTCTGTATGCTGAAGCAATGGTGCAAGGATTACACGAAGATATCTCAATTAATATCTTTAAAACCGATTGTTCGACACTCTCTAACATGGTGGACAGATCACCATCGTTTAATTCAGGGGGCTTCTTTTGTGCTTCCGACCTGGACTGTAATTTCAACAGATGCAAGTCTCACAGGTTGGGGAGCTGTGTGGGGATCTCTGACGGCACAAGGAGTTTGGGAATCTCAGGAGGTGAGATTACCGATCAATATTTTGGAACTCCGTGCAATTTTCAGAGCTCTTCAGTTTTGGCCTCTTCTGAAGAGAGAATCGTTCATTTGTTTTCAGACAGACAATGTCACAACTGTGGCATACATCAATCATCAAGGAGGGACTCACAGTCCTCTGGCTATGAAAGAAGTATCTCGAGTTTTGGTTTGGGCGGAATCCAGCTCCTGTCTAATCTCTGCGGTTCATATCCCAGGTGTAGACAATTGGGAAGCGGATTATCTCAGTCGCCAAACGTTGCATCCGGGCGAATGGTCTCTTCACCCAGAGGTATTTCTTCAGATTGTTCAAATGTGGGAACTTCCAGAAATAGATCTGATGGCGTCCCATCTAAACAAGAAACTTCCCAGGTATCTGTCCAGATCCCGGGATCCTCAGGCGGAGGCAGTGGATGCATTATCACTTCCTTGGAAGTATCATCCTGCCTATGTCTTTCCGCCTCTATTTCTTCTTCCAAGAGTAATCTCCAAGATTCTGAAGGAATGCTCGTTTGTTCTGCTGGTAGCTCCGGCATGGCCTCACAGGTTTTGGTATGCGGATCTTGTCCGGATGGCCTCTTGCCAACCGTGGACTCTTCCGTTAAGACCAGACCTTCTGTCACAAGGTCCTTTTTTCCATCAGGATCTGAAATCCTTAAATTTAAAGGTATGGAGATTGAACGCTTGATTCTTGGTCAAAGAGGTTTCTCTGACTCTGTGATTAATACTATGTTACAGGCTCGTAAATCTGTATCTCGAGAGATATATTATAGAGTCTGGAAGACTTATATTTCTTGGTGTCTTTCTCATCATTTTTCCTGGCATTCTTTTAGAATTTTACAGTTCCTTCAGGATGGTTTAGATAAGGGTTTGTCCGCAAGTTCTTTGAAAGGACAAATCTCTGCTCTTTCTGTTCTTTTTCACAGAAAGATTGCTATTCTTCCTGATATTCATTGTTTTGTACAAGCTTTGGTTCGTATAAAACCTGTCATTAAGTCAATTTCTCCTCCTTGGAGTTTGAATTTGGTTCTGGGAGCTCTTCAAGCTCCTCCGTTTGAACCTATGCATTCATTGGACATTAAATTACTTTCTTGGAAAGTTTTGTTCCTTTTGGCCATATCTTCTGCCAGAAGAGTTTCTGAATTATCTGCTCTTTCTTGTGAGTCTCCTTTTCTGATTTTTCATCAGGATAAGGCGGTGTTGCGAACTTCTTTTGAATTTTTACCTAAAGTTGTGAATTCCAACAACATTAGTAGAGAAATTGTGGTTCCTTCATTATGTCCTAATCCTAAGAATTCTAAGGAGAAATCGTTGCATTCTTTGGATGTTGTTAGAGCTTTGAAATATTATGTTGAAGCTACGAAATCTTTTCGTAAGACTTCTAGTCTATTTGTTATCTTTTCCGGTTCTAGAAAAGGCCAGAAAGCTTCTGCCATTTCTTTGGCATCTTAGTTGAAATCCTTAATTCATCTTGCCTATGTTGAGTCGGGTAAAACTCCGCCTCAGAGGATTACAGCTCATTCTACTAGGTCAGTTTCTACTTCCTGGGCGTTTAGGAATGAAGCTTTGGTTGACCAGATCTGCAAAGCAGCGACTTGGTCCTCTTTGCATACTTTTACTAAATTCTACCATTTTGATGTATTTTCTTCTTCTGAAGCAGTTTTTGGTAGAAAAGTACTTCAGGCGGCGGTTTCAGTTTGAATCTTCTGCTTATGTTTTTCGTTAAACTTTATTTTGGGTGTGGATTATTTTCAGCAGGAATTGGCTGTCTTTATTTTATCCCTCCCTCTCTAGTGACTCTTGTGTGGAAAGATCCACTTCTTGGGTAGTCATTATCCCATACGTCACTAGCTCATGGACTCTTGCTAATTACATGAAAGAAAACATAATTTATGTAAGAACTTACCTGATAAATTCATTTCTTTCATATTAGCAAGAGTCCATGAGGCCCGCCCTTTTTTTGTGGTGGTTATGATTTTGTATAAAGCACAATTATTCCAATTCCTTATTTTATATGCTTTCGCACTTTTTTATCACCCCACTTCTTGGCTATTCGTTAAACTGAATTGTGGGTGTGGTGAGGGGTGTATTTATAGGCATTTTGAGGTTTGGGAAACTTTGCCCCTCCTGGTAGGAATGTATATCCCATACGTCACTAGCTCATGGACTCTTGCTAATATGAAAGAAATGAATTTATCAGGTAAGTTCTTACATAAATTATGTTTTTTGCTCTACAAACCACACAATTGGACTCACTTTCTTTGTTGTGTGCACTACTCTGGACTTTGTTTTATCGACTGTTTTAATTTGTCAGTATATACCAGGGTTATAATATAATTTATTTATTATTATTATTTAAAATAAACCAATTAAAATGTATATACAAAACAATTGAAATTAATATTTATTACTAAATTCTTAGATTAGTTAGCCTTATAAACACATTGAAATTTATTAAGTAGAGACTAGATTATGAATCGACTATACATGCTTATGCTGTTATAATATTCTTTACAAAGATCATAAAAGATATACCTTTAAAATTAACTTTACTCACAATTAATTGCATTAAAATACCACAATAAAATACCATAGTATAGACTATTAGCTTAACAGTGTTTAGTTAATAAAGTATAACAAGATACTTCAGTAGATTTAAGATAACTTTCAGACAAGTATAATTAAGCTACTTAGCCCATAAATGATTCTATATAACTTTGATTAAAAACAACAACAGTTGTATATATTATTAATGCATACAGCCAATTTATATGCCAATGTCATGTCTGACCTGAAATAACCTATTTTTTATCAACAAAAAGACAAATTCTAAAATATATATATATATAGCAATAACTGTAATTAATTTATGATACTAAAATACAAAATTCTTTCTAAACATTAATATTTAATACCAGTATACTTACTACTCTTGGTCTAATTAATATTTAATATAAGAATAAATTCTCCTTTTAAATCACAACTACGATATAATTATAGTTTTAGAATACCTTTGATTTAAAAAAAAAAAAAAATATATATATATATATATATATATATATATATTCAGCTTATATACTTTACCAGACCACCAAATTAATGTTTAGCTTCTTCTTGTGGGTCATCTAAGAAGGATTTATCCACTATGCGCAAAGGTACCGGCCTCAAAATTGTTATCTTCCTTTATTCAAGAAAGTGTCCCAAAATGGCAGAGACTATACTTGGCATAAAACTTTTTGTGTTTTTCTCACCAAAGGTTATGCTTCTTTGAGTATGTCCTTTGTCTAGTGTGTGTCGGCATTTATCAAAGATATAACCCCTCCTTCTTTTCATTAATCATTCCCACAAGATTTTGATAGGCCCTCAGAGCTTGTCTCTTTGATAGGCTGTCATATCAGTTTTAGTCCTATAGGGGGTGGCAGACAATCAATACTGCTACAGCATAATATCTCACCTAAAAATGTTTATTTAATATACTATAATTTCTTGTATCAGCAAACAATCGACCAGATTACGAGTTTTGCGTTAGGAACTATGCGGTGCTAACAAGCAGTTTTGTGTCCCCGCTCACTTACCTGCAGCGCTGGTATTACGGGTTTTCACAAACCCGGGTTAAAAGGCAAGAAGTGAGCGTAGAGCAAAATTGAGCTCCTTACCGTACTCCAATACCAGCACTGCTTAAGTCAGCGGTGAGCTGGTTATACGTGCTCGTGCACGATTTCCCCATAGACATCAATTTTATGTTTACACCTAACACCCTAACATGAACCCTGAGTCTAAACACCCCTAATCTTACACTTATTAACCCCTAATCTGCCACCCCCGACATCGCCGACTCCTACATTATACTTATTAACCCCTAATCTGCTGCCCCCAACATCGCCAACACCTACATTATATTTATTAAACCCTAATCTCCCGCCCCCAATGTCGCCACCACCTACCTACATTTATTAACCCCTAATCTGCCATCCCCAACGTCGCAGCCACTATTCTAAATTTATTAACCCCTAAACCTAAGTCTAACCCTAACACCTCTGAACTTAAATATTAATAAATAAATTACAATTATTATCTAAATTAATCCTATTTAAAACTAAATACTTACCTATAAAATAAACCCTAGCCTAAACTAAACTTTCAATAGCCCTTAAAAGGGCCTTTTGTGGGGCATCGCCCCAAAGTAATCAGCTCTTTTACTTGTAAAATAAAATACAAACAATCCCCCCAGAAAAAAACACCACCCACACAACCAACCCCCCAAATAAAATACTAACTTAAAAACCTAAGCTCCCCATTGCCCTGAAAAGGGTATTTTGATGGGCATTGCCCTTAAAAGGGCATTTAGCTCTTTTGCGGCCCAAAGTCCCTAATCTAAAAAATAAACCCACCCAATACACCCTTAAAAAAATCCTAACACTAACCCCCTAAGATTCACTTGCCAGGAGAAGTCTTCATCCAAGCGGCAAGATGTCCCCAAGAAGCCGGCAGAAGTAGTCCTCCAGACGGGCAGAAGTCTTCATCCAGACGGCATCTTCTATATTCATCCTTCCCGCGTGGAGCGTGTCCATCTTCAAGACATCCGACGCGGAGCATCCTCTTCAAACTTTAAGTGACGTCATCCAAGAGGGCGTCCCTTAGATTCTGATTGGCTGATAGAATTGGAACAGTTAAACACTTAAAGTGATATTCATTACGAAGAAGCCATCGTTTGAAGAGGATGCTCCGCGTCGGATGTTTTGAAGATTGACCCGCTCCGCGCCGGAAGGATGAAGATAGAAGATGCCATCTGGAGGACCACTTTTGCCCATCTGGAGGACCACTTCTGCCGGCTTCATTGAGGACATCTTGCCGCTTGGATGAAGACTTCTCCTGGTAAGTGAATCTTCGGGGTTAGTGTTAGGATTTTTTTAAGGGTGTATTGGGTGAGTTTATTTTTTAGATTATGGACTTTGGGCCGCAATAGAGCTAAATGCCCTTTTAAGGGCAATGCCCATCCAAATGTCTTTTTCAGGGCAATGGGTAGCTTAGGTTTTTTTAGTTAGTATTTTATTTGGGGGGTTGGTTGTGTGGGTGGTGGGTTTTACTGTTGGGGGGATTGTTTGTATTTTTTTTAACAGGTAAAAGAGCTGATTACTTTGGGGCAATGCCCCGCAAAGGGCCCTTTTAAGGGCTATTGATAGTTAAGTTTAGGCTAGGGTTTTTTTATTTGGGGGGGGGGCTTTTTTTTATTTTGATAGGGCTCTTAGATTAGTTGTAATTAGTTTAAATATCTGTAATTTGTTTTTTATTTTCTGTAATTTATTGTTTATTTTTTTTGTAATTTAGCTAATTTTATTTATTTAATTGTAGTGTAGTGTTAGGTGTTATTGTAACTTAGGTTAGGTTTTATTTTACAGGTAAATTTGTATTTATTTTAGATAGTTAGTTATTAAAAAGTTAATAACTATTTAATAACTATTCTACCTAGTTAAAATAAATACAAACTTGCCTGTAAAATAAAAATAAACCCTAAGCTAGCTACAATGTAACTATTAGTTATATTGTAGCTAGCTTAGGGTTTATTTTATAGGTAAGTATTTAGTTTTAAAAAGGAATAATTTAGTTAATTATAGTAATTTTCTTTAGATTTATTTAAATTAAATTTAAGTTAGGGGGTGTTAGGGTTTAGGGTTAGACTTAGATTTAAGGGTTAATACATTTAATATAGTGGCGGCGACGTTGGGGATGGCAGATTAGGGTTTAATAAGTAATGTAGGTTGCGGCGATGTTAGGGGCGGCAGATAAGGGGTTAATAATATTTAACTAGTGTTTGCGAGGTGGTAGTGCGGCGGTTTAGGGGTCAATATGTTTATTCTAGTGGCGGCGATGTCCGGAGCGGCAGATTAGGGGTTAAAAATGTTATTATAGTGTTTGCAATGAGGGAGGGCCTCGGTTTAGGGGTTAATAGGTGGTTTATGGGTGTTAGTGTACTTTTTAGCACTTTAGTTATGAGTTTTATGCTACGGCGTTGTAGTGTAAAACTCATAACTACTGACTTTAGAATGCGTTAGGGATCTTGGAGGTAGAGGGTGTACCGCTCACTTTTTGGCCTCCCAGGACAGACTCGTAATACCGGCACTATGGAAGTCCCACAGAAAAAAGGGTTTACAAAGTTTACGTAAGTCGTTTTGCGGTAAGGCCAAAAAAGTGTGCAGGGCCCCTAAACCTGCAAGACTCGTAATAGCAGTGGTAGTGAAAATGCAGCATTAGGACCTCTTAACGCTGCTTTTTTGCCTTAACGCACAACTCGTAATATAGCAGACAGTGTCTGATGCACATGGGACTATATAGTGCTATTTTATCTAAGTATTTTAATATTAAACATGGTATAGTTCTCATTATATTTTAGAAGATGCCTCTAAAGTTGCATTTGATTATTATCCCATGTTTCACATTAAAATAAATACATCTCTTGATAGTGTTATTTTGAGTGTATGAAAAACACAATTTATATATAATTTCTGGGACAATTTACTGTTTTCTCCTCAGTCTGAAATGAAAGAAACACTCTTGTTATTCTGAAGTAAGTTGGTTAAACACTTAAAATAGACTGTTATATATTCACTTTAGATTTAAAGGTATCTTTATTTAAGCGTTAGACACATCTCCCAGGTTCATATACAGTATATATATATATATATATATATATATATATATATATATATATATATATGTTATTTGAGTATTTTAAATAGATGTGAAAATTATAGACAAATCATTGATATGACTTTTTAAGTATACATTCTGCTATTTAAAATCTAAGTTGTCACCAACTCTGGTAAACAGGAGATCCTGTGTATCCAACTCAGCAGGGGATAATTAACTCTTGTATGTAAAGTGGTTCCCCCTCATGAAAAACCTGTTTCTTTTGCTTCTACTTAGGCTTCAAATAGTTCAGTCCCAGAGCCAGCGACTGTTTATCCTCATGGGTTAGTTATCTGATAACTTTTGATTATATAGAGGAAAGAACCTCTGTTAAAATGACATATTGAGTTTTACAAGTGTCTGTTAACTTACAAACATCCTGGGACTCAGAGCATATCTTCCACCAAAATACAGAATATTGTCTCCATCACCTCAGGGGTCTGTGCTGAACTAATGAGACAAATGGAAAAGGAAATATTAAATTATGAGACACATGCACAGTTTATCTAATGTCACTTAGCAATACCTTGGCATAAAACCTTCAAATTCTAAATATATGTAGGACACATGTATTTGAATTGACTTAAAGTCAGTGGTACTTGGTGAGTGTACTGACGGTATCCATCATAGACAATCTTATTTTGAAGAGAGTCCATTATTTTTCAATCTTCATGCTCGTTAGCTAGGCATCTTTAAACTGCAATACTTCTGTAGTGCATTTGGGGATATGACACTTCATTCTCCCTCTATGACTTGTAGTTGGGATCTAGGATGGCACACTTGCAACTGATTAATAAGGACCCATTTGTCAATAAAAGTATAATTTTTATGGATCCTTATTTTATAGGCAACTGGAGATATTTTGTCAGTAATGACAAAAGGACCCTTCCATGATGGAAGAAATTTCTTCTCCTTAACCTGATCTCTTCCAAAGTTAGAAAGATAAATGTTATCATTTATTTCATATTCCTTTTTGGATGTTTTGAGATCATAATAGGTTTTAGTGGCAGTTGCGGCCTTCTCTAAGCTCCTTTGAGCAAATGCAAAGGTATATTGCAGGTGCTTCCACATATTGATGTGTATTGGCAGCATTTTTCAAGTTCTGGTCTGATGTACGGTACAGTAGATGTTGAGTTAGAACCATTCTTCTACCAGTCATCAACTCAAAAGGTGACATCTTAGTAGCCCTACTTGGAGTTGCTCTTAATGCCATTAGGACTAGAGGTAATTTTACATCCCAGTCTTTACCCGTTTGCAATATGGAGCTTTCTTTTGACCTCTAGTATTTTCCACATCTTGATCATCATTTCACTAGTGAAGTGGGTCCCCCGATCGGATTCGATTCGCTGGGGTAAACCAAATCTGGAAAACACATGGCACTATTGTTAGGTGCACTGATGCACTCTACCCATTTGGTGAATAGGCATGTCACGGTTAACATGTATTTGTTACCTCTTGATGACCTAGTTACTGGACCAATAAAATCAATTTGTATATCTGACCATGGCATTACCATCCCCCTTTTCTGCAATGGCACTCTATGCGTTTGCACAGTTGGTTGTAACTGTGGACAGATTAAACAACCTTGACAGTAGGTTTGTACATCCTTCAACATATGTGGCCAAAACGCGTAGTCACGTAATATTTCATACGTTAATTTGGCACCATGATGGCCGGATCTGGGAGCATCATGGGCATGTTGAAGCATGAAACCTCTGAATTTTGTAGGTACCACCCATTGCTGGATGCCTGTTTTGAAGGTTCTAATTAACAAACCATCCTGTAACTTGAATTGTGATCTGGATTTTATTAAAATTCTAAGATCTTCCTTACCAATACAATCATCTTTTGAGATGGGGTTGCTTTCAGAATCTTCTATGTGTTTATAGACGATACCTATAATGGGGTCTTCTTTTTGACTAGTGATCAGGTCCTCACTAGGATAATCCTGACTCCATTGTACCAGGTTAGGCTCATTTTGTTGTTTGGCCTGGTTTCTGGCAATGGCTTCTACCTGAATTGCACCCTTTGAGTGGTCGATATTACTGAGTTCTCCAGTTATGGCTCCTTGTTTGGCTAATGAATCTTCAAGATCATTGCCTTCCTTATCAGGACCTATAATCCTGGAATGACCCTTGGTCTTCTTCCAGTGTATGGTTAACCCATTGGATACCACTAGATTATTAATCTCGCAGAAAAACTTGCCATGTTTGACTGGTTTGTTGTTAGTTTTCTGCATGCCATTTCTTTTCCAAGTTGGCAGGTATTTAACAAAACTGTCATGCACGTAATTTGAGTCAGTAATGATCACAAATTCATGAATATCTTGTTCAATAGCCATTTTAATGTTTTTTAGAACAGCAGTGAGTTCTGCAACTTGACTGGATCTTGGTCCAATGTTGAAACCTACAGAAATATTTGGGAAACCATTTGCCCAAGTTATACCAATGCCAGCTACTAATCTGCTCTCACTATAAATAGTGGCATGGTATGAACAACCATCAACATATACCCAAGGTAATGTTTGACAATGGTCCTCATTATACATTTTATATGGGCAAAGCAATAGTTCCACCATGAAATCATCTGCTAATAACTCTTCCCCATGATCCTTAGCAGTACAGTCATGGAGCTCAGCAATCCCATGTACAACTGGATTCTTTTTGTTTTGCTTATAGCAAATTTCTAAAGTCCAGCCTTGTAAGGAAAGAGTCCAAGCTGTTATGCGGCTATTAGACAGATTCCCATCTCTTATTCTCTCACTTTGCAGATATAGCAAAGGCTGGTGGGCCATTTCTACAATAATTTTTGCGCCATATATATAGCTGCGGAAATTTTGTATAGCCCATACATTAGATAAGAGGGCTTTTTCGGAATCGCTAAATTTTATTTCTACTGGGGATAAAGTTTTGGTCGCATAAGCAATGATTTTACTTAAATTATCATTCTTTATGTTGGGGCATTGGTCAGAGAAACGGCAGATTTTTGTGAGGGGTCCCCTTTCCTTCTCACACAATCACTGTACGCCATGGGCAGGTTCTCTCTCTCAAACTCTATTGCAACATCACCTTTCAGAGCTTCAGCCGTCTATACAGGCGGGCTGGGTCAGGGAGGGTTTAGAAGAGGTTACATGGACAGAGATAAGGAATAACAGTATGCAAAAAACTAGGAAAGCATCTTTATCAGCTATGTTTAGAGAATCCCAAGTACGCTTCTTGCACAGGGCATATTTCACACCGAGGGTCTTGGCAAAATGGGTACCTACCTACACAAATAAATGCTCTAAATGTGCATTAGACAACCCTAGTCTCTTGCACTACATATGGGACTGCCCTCCGATTAGGCAATATTGGTGTAAAATACAATTCTGGTTGAAACAAAAACTTCAGATACAGCTTGACATACGACCTGAAACTATCATATTTTTGCGCTGGGATGAACGGCATAAACAACATGATTCGGTACTGAGCTTAACTATCTTGGTGGCTAGAAAACATATATTAAAACACTGGATAGCAACCCCTCTTTTAAAGGTTTTAAAAACCTGCTACAATCCCAATTATTCATTGAACAAATGGACGTAAGACTGGATGTCCAGAACAGACTAAACCTGTTTTTGCGCAAATGGCGCAGACTAATTCTCACCTTTGAGTTGGAAATACAGAGGCTAATTCTCAGACTATTCAAAGACTCTGTGATTTTCATGGAGGGCACTCTATGAGGAGACTGGGTCCACTTGTTTCATGAAGGTCGTTAGAGAACTAACACCAGGTTTTACAATACCCTTCTCACACATTCTCATCTCATTTTTCACTGTCCTCGGGTCCTTCTTCCCTCTTGCCTTCCCCACCCCCCTCCTTCTTTCTTCTCCCCCCCCCCCGCTTTTTTTTTTTTCTCTATTCTGCCAGGCCTCGACATCAACCTGTCCCACATTGGGACTCTCTGATAGGTTAGTAGTAGTGCAGGTTATTAAATATAGTTAGAGTTAGAGAATTTAGGGACTTTCTGGTTTAAAATCAATAAAATGTTTGGGAGTGGCAGACACATGCCGAGATTGTTCCTTTACCTATTTATATCTTAATATCTAGCAGAAATGTCTAAATGTACCAGACGATAACATCTTGCGTGATTATGTTGTCATTCACCCCATATCTTGTAAATCACCACAATTCTGCTTATTATTTGTAACTTGTATTCTGGATGCTTATAATGTCTGTGCGTTCTGTTTTTT